>NC_084571.2:18887500-18957500 GCF_033978685.3 Nerophis lumbriciformis | reverse complement strand
ACGATGGAGAGAGCCCGCAGTTCGTTGAGTTTGACCTCGGTCTCCCTCTGCCTTTGCTCGTCTGTCAGACCTGCCTGGTCGATCTGCTCCGTCAGCTCGCTGAACACCTTGTACATTTCTGTGAAGTACACCACCTGCAGGACATGTCATGTGATCAGACTTTCTTCCCTTTTCACTCTCCATGACACACTGACAGCTGATATCATATACATCCCATACAGAGTGCATCCAGAAAGTAGTCACAGCTTCACTTTCTCCACATGCAGTCTTACTAAAACATGAATACGTTCATTTTTCTACTCAAAATTCTACACACAATACCCACAAAGACAATGTGGAAACCTTTTTTTTTTTTTTTAGAGAGATTTTTTGCAAATGTATTCAAAATAAAAACAAGAAAGCTCATGAATGTAAGTCTTCTCAGTCTTTGTCATTTTAAGTAATCTCAGGTGCATCCTTGAGATGTTCCACCTAGTGTCAATTCAGTTGGTTGGACATGATTTGGAAAGGCACACACCTGTCTGTATATAAGGTCCACACACACCTGTCTGTGTATAAGGTCCACATACACCTGTCGGTATATAAGGTCCACACCTGTCGGTATATAAGGTCCACACCTGTCGGTATATAAGGTCCACACCTGTCGGTATAAAAGGTCCACACCTGTCGGTATATAATGTCCACACCTGTCGGTATATAAGGTCCACACCAGTCTGTATATAAGGTCCACACCTGACAGTGCATGCAGAGCACATACCAAGCATGAAGTTCAAGGAACAGTCTGTAGACCTCTGAGACTAAATTGTCTCCATTGTACAGAACACATCTGCTGCCTTGAAGGTCTTAGTGAGCAGAGTGGTCTCCATCATCTGTACATGGAAGAAGTTTGGAACCACCAGGACTTTTACTACAGCTGAGCGATCGGGGGAGAAGGACCCTAGTCAGGGAGGTGACCAAGACCATGGTCACTCTGTCAGAACTGCAGCACTGCAGCATCTCCACCTCTGTAGAGAGGGGAGAACCTTCCAGAAGGACAACCATTTCTTAGTCAAAGTTGGCACCTGAAAGACTCTCAGACCATGAGGAACTAAAGGATCTGGTCTGAAGAGACAAAGGTTGAAGTCTTTGGCCGGGAATCATGTTTGGAGGAACACAGGCACAGTGCAGCAGCATGGTGTGGGGATGCTTTAAGTGGCAGGAACTGGGAGACAAGTCAGGATAGAGGGAAAGCTGAATGCAGCAATGTACAGAGACATCACTTCCCATCCAACCTGATGGAGCATGAAAGGTGCTGCCAAAGAGGAAACTGTCCAAAGACAGGTGTGTCAAGCTTGTAGCATCATAATCAAAAAAGTGTATAATTTTGAGGACAGAAATGAATGTATTCCATTTTGGAAGAATGCAGTAACATAACGTGTGGACAAAGTGAAGCGCTTTAATTCTTGTTTTCAAGCATTCTAACTACAATGGTGGCTAACAATGCAGATAATGGGAGTACATTATTCCGCCATAAAGCCCTCTAAAAAAAAAAGCACCAACGATCCTCCATTTAAATGTGACCTGAATATTAACAAGTATTAGCAATATTGTTATCATCACCGCTAACACAGAGGAACTACTTTTAGCAGCACACACCGCTAACTAGCTTTTTTATAAATAAAGTTGATTTGATTTGATTTACGCAGCTACATTATTGACATACTGAGCCGGTGAGCTCGATAGATAGATAGTACTTCATTGATTCCTTCAGGAGAATTCCCTCAGGAAAATTAAATGCTGCTGCATTGCTTCTGAGTTGGTGAAAGTTACTTCTAGATTATAGATCTCACCTGCATAGTAAAAGGTTGTGGACATAATCTGACAAGTTGGTCAACTTTGACATTCAACTAGGACGAGAAAGACACAAAAAAATTGCTAGTTTACGGCACCTTTTATTTTCTTACCTCCGGGTGAATTGATGAATTATTCATCTAAACGGGAATATATAAAGTCGACATCCCCGTGGGAGCAGACACTGTACAGTAAGTGATTGGGGTTTTTTTTATGTTCATAGTTTGTATATCTTGTTTAGCACTTAGCAATACTGCTACATGATGCTTAGTGTTTGACTATTACTCTGCTTCTAAAACTTGTAGACCAAAATGTGCAGTTTCCTTTAAAGCGCTGTTCAAATGGGGTTTTTTTTGGCGACACCCAGTGGTCACAGTAATTCATTAAATTAAGCTCATGACAGTAAGATAAATGCGGACACGTTTGTTACTTGATACTTTCAAATACACGTCTGCCTTGGAGACTTTTTATGTGTAAGTAATATACAGCTATGATTATCGATTTTGAATCGATGATGAATCGTTAGAAATAAGAAACAATTACTCTGAAAATGGATCCTTTTTGACATCCTACTTGTTTATATTGCCTGTTTTACACTGCAACATTCTTCATTTAAGGACATTAATTAAGTATGTCTTGCTTAAGTGCTATTGAAACACACACTGACCACACGTGTGCTTCCATGTGCTACCATCTTGTCTTGGTAGGAACACACAATTCACCCAAATACTGTAAGCAGCACCTTCTCAAAATAACAGCTAGATATACTTTGGAGTAGTCAGTGTACAGCTTGTATGGACGCAGCGTCCACACAAAACAATGAGCAGTTAAGTATCAAGGTCGTCGTGTCTTGCCTACAACCAAGTATGGCATCATGGCTACATGAGTGCTGAGATGCGGTTTATTGAGGAAAATGTGAATTACAACAAGTGCTGCGTGACAAACATTTATGACGTGTGACACTTTTTCCCCAAAGTAAATAAGAAAAACTACAATACAAATATACGCACATGTTTATATTTAATAGATCATTCATTTATTACAATATTTCGTTGTAATTTAAAACCATTTAAGTAAAAGTAATTTAAATTAGACAAATAGTTTCAAATAGTTTTTTTAGTTGTTTTCATATTATAATAACTCAATACATACAGTGTATAGTTTATATATTTAACAGACCATTAATGTATTACAATATTTCCTTCTAACTCAAAACCATTAAATTACAAGTAATTCAAATTAAAAAAACAATTTTTTTGTTGTTGTTTTTAGTAAATAAGAAAAACTACAATACAAATATAAACACGTGTTTATATGTAATAGATCATTAATGTATTACAATACTTCCTTGTAATTTAACACCATTTAAGTAAAAGTAATTTAAATTAGACAAAGGATTTTTTGTTGTTTTTATATAATAATAATTCAAAACATATATTAAATAAGAAAAATATACACATGTGTTTATATATTCCTAGTTTAAGAGTACAGATGTTTAATAATTAATATTATAATTTGTATAAAGCAGTACTCCAATTATAAGATATTTTTTAGGGTTTTGTTCCATTTGATTTTAAAAGAGGCCGGCTCCTGCTATGAAATAATTATCATTTAGAGATACATATTATTATTCCTGGTAATAAAGCGCCAATAAATAAAGATACAGCATTGCAGATGCAGGAAAGCAAGACAAGGACGAGGGCTCATGTTGCAGAAGAAAGCACAACAATGTGCACAAGTGGCTGCACGTCCTCAAAGAGTCGCAGGACGGCAGTGGAGGCAGCAGAGCTGCAGACAAAGACATCCTTTGTGCTGCTGGGAGTGGAGGAGGTGTGTTCCAGCCCATTGATAGGAACCCAGGGTGAATTACATGACCTCCCCACTGACCGCCTTACTCCCACTAAAGCACAGATTTTTGTGTTCCACATCCCAAAACAAATTGAGGTTATTGAATTATGAAGAATCAATTGGTGACTAAAGGTCCTGCCAGTTCAAAGCACGTGGTGATGGTCATTGGGCCCCACATAATCAAGTTTGCCAATCAGGAGTGTGCCAAGGAAGGAAATGACAGCAGCTGCCTTGAGAGAAGACTTAATGGAGTTCCAGGCTGCAGACTGCTGGACTCAGGGGGCGGGACAACACCTACTCACCTGCGCTCGGATGAGGGCTTCAAAGCTGGGCTGGAAGTAGTCGATGCGGCTGTGGTAGAACTTGGGCATCTCGTCCAGCAGCTGCTTGTTCTTGGCCTCAAAGTCCTCCCTGACTGGTCGCAGCTCTTCTCGGGCCTGAAGAGAAAGCAACATCAAAGGTCACCCAACTTCACATCTAATCTGTCCATATCACATCTTTGATGCTTTTTCAGAATCAGAATCAGAAATACTTTATTAATCCCTGAGGGGAAATTAACATTTTCAGCACAATCCCATTCAAGATAAAACAAACACTACAGGGAGACAGAACAGGATCGCTGATGGGTCTGCCAACTTCCGGCGCCCCTTACAAAAAAGGTGAGATACAGGTAAACAAGTGGGAGGGATGGGAGAGGAAAAAATTAAATAAAAAAACATTTTATGCTCAACAAAACCCTGATTTTGATGGCAAAAACACTAAATATGCAATATTTTGACCCATTTTTTTTATCAAGTGGAATTTTTGATGTGAAGTCATTCCAGCCTTGATTAGTAGGGCTGGCAAAACAAAATATTTGATAAAAAAAAAAAAAAGTGTATATGTATATATATATATATATATATATATATATATATATATATATATATATATATATATATATACACACACACTGTATATATATATACTTTTTAAAATCTGTCTTATCCGGCCACTCTGACAAATCATATAGTTGATGTAGATGATCTATATCCACTGTACACATTGACTTTAGAAAAGAGAATAGAAATTAAGCACCACAGTTCGCTCACAAGAGACAATAAACACTTAGGTATTTTTTACATGTGAATAGTATAAATACAGTCTATTTTACAGCATTGTTCACATGTGAATAATATAAATACAGTCTATTTTACAGCATTAATCACATGTGAATAATATAAATACATTATACATTTACAGTACATGTACAGTCAAAAGGAACATAAGAAGTGCTGGATACTTCTCGTTGTCTTATTTGTATTTGACTTTATTAAATGTTTGGATATATTTTATTAAACAAAACCAGTTTTCTTTGAAGTAACATAGAAATGATGTTGATCTATTTCATGGAGGGAAGTCAGTTAATCATATAACTGGCACCAATGTTGTTAAAAAAAGTATTGTTTTGAACCGAGAATTGATTCTGACGATTCCTGCTAACCCATTGAATAGATCAATAATTCAGAACATTCATTTTGGTTCATTATTATTTTTGGAGCAATGGGTTTTAAGGAAAAAAACGCCTGTACGGCACCTTTGTGTTATTAGAGTCAACATTGTAACTTTTCCTCCTTACATGCTCTTTTATCACACTCTTATTTTGTAATAGTACTTGTAAATAGTTCCGCGGGCCCTCAAAAAATTAGCTGCGGGCCATAAATGACCCCTGGGCCGCACTTTGGACACCTGCGGACTAGAGTTTCACTAAGAAGTTGACCTTATGCATCATCTGCTTCTGAAAAGGAATCTGCCAGTCATGATGTCAATGAGTTTTGGAGTAATGAGTAGATACCCAAGTGTACTTGGTGTGATGACATCTACAGTACTAGGGCCCATTTCCATGTACTAAATTAATATGATTTCTCAAATGGTTTGGTTGTGTGTATTTCCACACCTCCACGTGAAGTCCTAGTGTCCATGCTCTCTCTGGTCGTACGTCTTGTGCCTTCCCTACACTAGGGGGCGATCATTTCATTTTAGCATGGATAACCAAATTGCTTTTCCACTTGACATATGACATCACACTAGGCAACTGCACTTCTTACAAGTAAACAGTCTCCGTAATACTTGATCACATCTGACAAATGTTAGGTCTGTAATGGCTGTGTTGAAGTTAAATAGCAGACAGAAAAGATCTTAGATTAAACTACGGACATGACGCTACTACCAAGAAAGTATCGGGAGGATGCAGGTCCAAAGCAAAGAAAGACCGGAGGGGGAAAGTTTTTTCACAGAATCGTGGAAACAAAACTTTCGAACATCTCAAGAGTTAATTCATGAGACTGTGGATTGATGGAAGGAATTTGAAAAGACCGATGCTGTTCCAGATGAAGGCTGCTATTGTTCTGGACCATCTTGACAGAGTTAGTGCTAATCCGTTGGGAGTACACACATGAAGAGGTTTTATTATTCACCTTTAATATACCTGCTTCACTCTCTTCCATCTCATTCTAGATTACTGCAACTCACTTCTTGTCGGGATCCCCAGCAAGAACATCCAGAAGCTGCAGTACTTACAAAATAGTGCTGCGAGGATCCTGATGAGAGTGCGTAAATACGACCACATCACACCAGTTCTCAAATCCCTTCACTGGCTTCCTGTTCCACTCAGGATTGAATACAGAGTCTCCCTACTAACTCACCAGTGCCTCCATGGAAATGCCCCCCTCTACCTCAAAGAACTGCTCACCCCCAAATCCTCCACACGACACCTCCACTCCGGACAGGCTAACCTCCTCCAACCTCCGAGGACAAAGCTCCGAACTATGGGAGACCGGGCTTTCTGCTCCGCCGCTCCCAG
Source organism: Nerophis lumbriciformis (assembly GCF_033978685.3). Lineage (NCBI taxonomy): Eukaryota > Metazoa > Chordata > Actinopteri > Syngnathiformes > Syngnathidae > Nerophis > Nerophis lumbriciformis. The sequence continues at coordinate 18,950,980 of NC_084571.2, read as the reverse complement.
TCTGTGGAACCCTCTCCCTCACCACAGACTGTGGATGCTGGAAGGCATTTCCTTAGCTACCTATTGGCAACACTAAATGGTCCCTAGTGTGTGAATGTGAGTGTGAATGTCTATCTGTGTTGGCCCTACGATGAGGTGGCGACTTGTCCAGAGTGTACACCGCCTTCCGCCCGATTGTAGGTGAGATAGGCTCCAGCGCCCCCCGCAACTCCGAAGGGAATAAGCGGTAGAAAATGGATGGATGGATGGACCTTCTTAAATACACGATCGGACTAAGGTGTTTCCATTGATTGTAGGATGCTTATTTAGAGCCAAACTATTTGAGAAATCGGACTAATTTAGTGAATGGACACGTACCGAGTATGGACCCTGGCACCAACGGTCTTTTCTTTGGGATTTAAACCTCCTTCCATCAATCCTCATGAATGTCTTTGCTTGGGACCTGCATCCTCCCCCATACATTCTTGGTAGTAGCGTCATGTTGGTAGCACAATCCAAGATCATTTCTGTCTGCTATCTAACATCAACATAGCCATTAGAGACAGAATATTTGTCACCTGTGCCGCTATGACAGCGGCCATCAGTTAAAACAAAATCCACAGATGCCAAGTGTGATGCCATAGGTCAACCAGAAAAGTAATTCATTTAACAGCACTAAAAGGAAATAAACGCCCCCTAGTGTCGGGGAGGCACATTAGTCACATTAGAGAGAGTGCATGGTAGAGATGCGCGGTTTGCGGGCACAACCGCGGAGTCCGCGGATTATCCGCGGAGTCCGCGGATTATCCGCGGATCGGGCGGATGAAATAAAAAAAAATTAGATTTTATCCGCGGGTCGGGTCGGGTCGGGTGGTTGAAATAAAAAAAAATTAGATTTTAAATAGATTCAGGCGGGTGGCAGTTAAACCAATTCGGAAATATATATACATAGTTAAATGTTGTTACCCACATACGAAAAACGAGCAGGCACCTGCAGCATATGCCACAACAGAAGAAAAAAAAAAAGAAGAGATGGACACTTTTACGGAGCGGAGAAGGGACGCCTCGCCGGGGTCCGGGACCGAGGCCCCTTCCCCCGAGAGGGCCCCACCGGGAGCCGTAGCTGAGGCGATCCGCGAGAAGGGCCCGATGCACGTCCAGGGTCACCACCGCGCCCACCGCACCGACACCCCGCCTCGTCCGCCTTCGCCGCGGCCGGCGTCACGCGCAGCAGGTAAGCAGCTTACCTGCCCGCCACCCCTGTTGCCGGGGGCGCGTAACAGGGGTCACTCCGCGCGCAGTGCGCTCACGAAAGGGGTGGGGCTCACCCTGGTTGATATAGACAGCAGCTAGGACGGTGGCCATGGAAGTTGGAACCCGCTAAGGAGTGTGTAACAACCCACCTGCCGAATCAACTAGCCCTGAAAATGGATGGCGCTGGAGCGTCGGGCCCATATACCCGGCCGCCGCCGGCAGCGAGACGCGCTTGGAGGTGCGCTCAGCGCGGCTCCCATATGATTGCGCACTGGTGTGCGTCTGGGTCGTGACAGCGTGGCACGCGAATGTCTGTACTGTATTGGATCAGTCTCCTTTGTTTAACAGGCAAAAGCTTTATAACCTCACTAATGCCTTGCATCGTCTATATTAGATATATAACAACGGGCGGGTGCGGGCGGATGCGGTTCTGATCAAATGTTAGATCGGGTGGATTGCGGATGGTTGACGACTTTCTGATGCGGTTGCGGATGAAATAATTGCCTATCCGCGCATCTCTAGTGCATGGACACTTGGACTTCACACGTAAGTGTGAAAATACAAAAAAACTAACAATTTGATTTATAATTTATTTATAAATCAGTCTAATTGAGCGCATGGAAACATAATGAGTGTTTCCAGGAGGGCTTAATACAATTGACAAAATAATCTTTTGTGGAATTCTAAAGGATTCTGATAACTTCTAACATAATTTAGATCAGTAGTTTTTAAAGTGAATAGCATCTCCCTTTTTTTAACAGGAAAACCTATTTTTTTCATTGAACTTCATGTACTCTGTCCCTGTAGAAACTAGTCCATTCAACTCATTTTGTCTTTGACATAACTGAAGACAATAATGATTGCGGTTATTTTCGTCAAGCATCCTATTAAGTCTTTACACATAAAATCTAGAGTATTCTAAATAGAATTACAGGCGGGATATTCATGTTCTTGGAAGTCCTAGAAAATAATAAACCAAGAAATAATGTGTGTCAATAAGGCACTTCATCTTTCTTGTTGACTATATTTGATTTTGACGTAAACAAATTATATGTCCTCTAAACTTTATTATCTGCTTATGGAACTAAATATTGCAAGCATTTGTTGTAATCAAAAATATGTCAACATGACTTCTGAGGTCAAAGCAAGTTATCCATCAGTTTGGTAGCAAAATATAGAATAAGTAAATGCATAAGCAGTAATAATGTTATGAAGCAAAAGGACATTTGTATTAGAGTTAACTCATGTGATTAATGACAACAATTAATGGCATTAATCACACTTAGATGAATCATGCAATTCATCTTTTACTTTAAGCACTGTACGGTCAGATCAATCATAGGTCAGCATAAAAGTCAGTGAGGAGACTCGCTGAAAAGACTTAAGATGAAACTATTAGCAAATAAACAACAAGTCACTTCAAGTCAAATGTTTAAAAATGTTCCTGGATGACTATACCAGTGTTTTTCAACAACTGTGCCGCGGCACACTAATGTGCCGTGAGATATTGTCTGGTGTGCCGTGGGAAATTATGCAACGTCACCTAATTTGTCCCAAAAATATTTTTTTCAAAACCAATAATTATAATCTGCAAATAATGTGCCGTTGCTTATTGTCTGTGCTGTGTAAAACTCGGCAGGGTAACCACGTAATACTCCATGTCAGTAGGTGGCAGCAGGTAGTTAATTGCTTTGTAAAAGTCGGAATGTGTCGGGTGAGACGAGGTTGGTTTGTTGTGATCCCAATATGCAGACCACAGCGGGAGGCAGCATGCAGGTAAAAAGGTATGTAATGCTTAAACCAAAAATGAATGAAAGGGAAAGGAAAAGGCAATGGCTATGCAAAACGAAAGTAAAACTGAACTGGCAACAAAGTAAACAGAAACAGAAAGCTGGACCACAGCAAAAACTTACGCCGCCCACAAATTGCATCGAGAAGTATAGCAACAACGTAAAAAGCCTGGCTTGCTAACACAAAGCAGGTACGCGGAATATCGCTCAAAGGAAGACATGAAACTGCTAAAGGAAAACACCAACAAAACAGGAAGGGCCACCAAAATAACAGCGCAAGACAAGAACTAAAGCACTACACACAGGAAAACACCAACAAACTCAAAATAAGGCACGACGACCTGGTCGAGTTTAATTTTTGAACGATTTCTGCTGGTGTTGTGCCTCCGGATTTTTTCATGAAAAAAATGTGCCTTGCCTCAAAAAAGGTTGAAAAACACTGGACTATACTCCATCCATCCATCCATCTTCCTCCGCTTATCCGAGGTCGGGTCGCGGGGGCAGCAGCTTAAGCAGGGAAGCCCAGACTTCCCTCTCCCCAGCCACTTCGTCCAGCTCTTCCTGTGGGACCCCGAGGCGTTCCCAGGCCAGTCGGGAGACATAGTCTTCCCAACGTGTCCTGGGTCTTCCCCGCGGCCTCCTATCGGTGGGACGTGCCCTAAACACCTCCCTAGGGAGGCGTTCGGGTGGCATCCTGACCAGATGCCCGAACCACCTCATCTGGCTCCTCTCGATGTGGAGGAGCAGCGGCTTTACTTTGAGCTCCTCCCGGATGGCAGAGCTTCTCACCCTATCTCTAAGGGAGAGCCCCGCCACCCGGCGGAGGAAACTCATTTCGGCCGCTTGTACCCGTGATCTTGTCCTTTCGGTCATAACCCAAAGCTCATGACCATAGGTGAGGATGGGAACGTAGATCGACCGGTAAATTGAGAGCTTTGCCTTCCGGCTCAGCTCCTTCTTCACCACAACGGATCGATACAGCGTCCGCATTACTGAAGACGCCGCACCGATCCGCCTGTCGATCTCACGATCCACTCTTCCCCCACTCGTGAACAAGACTCCGAGGTACTTGAACTCCTCCACTTGGGGCAAGATCTCCTCCCCAACCTGGAGATGGCACTCCACCCTTTTCCGGGCGAGAACCATGGACTCGGACTTGGAGGTGCTGATTCTCATCCCAGTCGCTTCACACTCAGCTGCGAACCGATCCAGTGAGAGCTGAAGATCCTGGCCAGATGAAGCCATCAGGACCACATCATCTGCAAAAAGCAGAGACCTAATCCTGCAGCCACCAAACCAGATCCCCTCAACGCCTTGACTGCGCCTAGAAATTCTGTCCATAAAAGTTATGAACAGAATCGGTGACAAAGGGCAGCCTTGGCGGAGTCCAACCCTCACTGGAAACGTGTCCGACTTACTACCGGCAATGCGGACCAAGCTCTGGCACTGATCATACAGGGAGCGGACTGCCACAATCAGACAGTCCGATACCCCGTACTCTCTGAGCACTCCCCACAGGACTTCCCGAGGGACACGGTCGAATGCCTTCTCCAAGTCCACAAAACACATGTAGACTGGTTGGGCAAACTCCCATGCACCCTCAAGGACCCTGCCGAGAGTATAGAGCTGGTCCACAGTTCCACGACCAGGACAAAAACCACACTGTTCCTCCTGAATCCGAGGTTCGACTATCCGGCGTAGCCTCCTCTCCAGTACACCTGAATAGACCTTACCGGGAAGGCTGAGGAGTGTGATCCCACGATAGTTAGAACACACCCTCCGGTTCCCCTTCTTAAAGAGAGGAACCACCACCCCGGTCTGCCAATCCAGAGGTACCGCCCCCGATGTCCACGCGATGCTGCAGAGTCTTGTCAACCAAGACAGCCCCACAGCATCCAGAGCCTTAAGGAACTCCGGGCGGATCTCATCTACCCCCGGGGCCTTGCCACCGAGGAGCTTTTTAACTACCTCTGCAACCTCAGCCCCAGAAATAGGAGAGCCCACCACAGACTCCCCAGGCACTGCTTCCTCATAGGAAGACGTGTTGGTGGGATTGAGGAGGTCTTCGAAGTATTCCCTCCACCGATCCACAACATCCGCAGTCGAGGTCAGCAGAACACCATCCTCACCATACACGGTGTTGATAGTGCACTGCTTCCCCTTCCTGACAGGAGACTCTGCCAGACGTTCCCAGCAAACCCTCACAATGCGTTTGGGCCTGCCAGGTCTGTCCGGCATCCTCCCCCACCATCGCAGCCAACTCACCACCAGGTGGTGATCGGTATAAAGCTCCGCCCCTCTCTTCACCCGAGTGTCCAAAACATGAGGCCGCAAATCCGATGACACAACTACAAAGTCGATCATGGAACTGCGGCCTAGGGTGTCCTGGTGCCAAGTGCACATATGGACACCCTTATGTTTGAACATGGTGTTTGTTATTGACAATCTGTGACGAGCACAAAAGTCCAATAACAAAACACCACTCGGATTCAGATCCGGGCGGCCATTCTTCACAATCACGCCTCTCCAGGTTTCACTGTCGCTGCCAACATGAGCATTGAAGTCTCCCAGTAGAACGAGGGAATCACCCGGGGGCGCACTCTCAAGTACTCCCTCGAGTGAATCCAAAAAGGGTGGGTACTCTGAGCTGCGGTTTGGCGCATAAGCGCAAACCACAGTCAGGACCCGTTCCCCCACCCGAAGGCGGAGGGAAGCTACCCTCTCGTCCACCGGGTTGAACTCCAATGTGCAGGCTCTGAGCCGGGGGGAAACAAGAATTGCCACCCCAGCCCGTCGCCTCTCACTGCCGGCAACGCCAGAGTGGAAGAGAGTCCAGCCCCTCTCGAGAGAACTGGTTCCAGAGCCCTTGCTGTGCGTCGAAGTGAGTCCGACTATATCTAGCCGGAACTTCTCCACCTCGCGCACTAGCTCAGGCTCCTTCTCCCCCAGCGAGGTGACGTTCCACGTCCCAAGAGCTAGCTTCTGTAGCCGAGGATCGGACCGCCAAGTGCCCTGCCTTCGGCTGCCGCCCAGCTCACATCGCACCCGACCTCTATGACCCCTGCTATGGGTGGTGAGCCCATTGGAGGGGGGACCCACGTTGCCTCTTCGGGCTGTGCCCGGCCGGGCCCCATGGGGGCAGGTCCGGCCACCAGGCGCTCGCCATCGTGCCCCACCTCCGGGCCTGGCTCCAGAGGGGGGCCCCGGTGACCCGCGTCCGGGCGAGGGAAATCTGGGTTCCTTGTCAGTGTTCCTCATAGAGATCTTCGAGCTGCTCTTTGTCTGATCCCTCACCTAGGACCAGTTTGCCTTGGGAGACCCTACCAGGGGGCATAAAGCCCCCAGACAACATAGCTCCTAGGATCATTGGGACACGCAAACTCCTCTACCACGTTAAGGTGGCAGCTCAGAGAGACTATACTACTACTATAAAATTGCATCTGTGTACAAATATTGGGGTCTTTTCTTAGGCAGATTTTAATTATGCAGGAGAGTCAACACCTGTGATTGATCATGATTAATCCAAATAAAGAAATATAATTTGACAGCCCTAGTTTGTATTCATATATATTAATAACTGCCATATGGCCCTTATGAAGACAATTTTGACACCCCTTTTGGTGAAAAAAAGTATTATTTTAAATTAATTAATCATAACGAAAGATACCCATTCTCAAATAATAATAATAAGAAGAAGAAGAAGAAAATGATATCATATTTCAGGACATACCTGTCAATAACAGACAAAGACAATAATTTTTACATACAGGTGAAAGTCAAGACATTACAACATCATGCAAAGGTTTGTTCAGATTTACAAGAAGAAACTAATATGTGACATAGGTTCAAAACATGCAACTCAAGATATCTTTTCATATAATAATGATAATTATGACTTACTTCTTATGAAAACCTTCACTTGAAATCTTCAAAAACTCTAAGCCATGGTCATCAAAATGACAACAAATAAAAGCTTGACATATCTCGCATTGCATGTAATGAGTTAATATCACATATTAGTTTCACATTTGAAGTTGAATTGCTGGCATTTCATAACTTTACACCATATTCTAATTTTATGAGTTTTACCTTATTCCAACATGACTTCTGATTTCAAAACAAGTCATCCATCAGTCTGTTAGCAAAACAAATAATAAATAAATGCACAATATCATGAAGCAATTATACGTTTAATTCATATATGACCCCCTATGACCACAATATGGCCCTCAATTAAAATAAGTTTGACACCCCTTTTGGGGAAGAAAATGCCTTGTTTTACATTAACTATGTACAAACCCCGTTTCCATATGAGTTGGGAAATTGTGTTAGATGTAAATATAAACAGAATACAATGATTTGCAAATCCTTTTCAACCCATATTCAATTGAATGCACTACAAAGACAAGATATTTGATGTTCAAACTCATAAACTTTATTTTTTTTTTTTGCAAATAATGAGTAACTTAGAATTTCATGGCTGCAACACGTGCCAAAGTAGTTGGGAAAGGACATGTTCAACACTGTGTTACATGGCCTTTCCTTTTAACAACACTCAGTAAACGTTTGGGAACTGAGGGAGACACATTTTTTAAGCTTCTCAGGTGGAATTCTTTCCCATTCTTGCTTGATGTACAACTTAAGTTGTTCAACAGTCCGGGGGTCTCCGTTGTGGTATTTTAGGCTTCATAATGCACCACACATTTTCAATGGGAGACAGGTCTGGACTACAGGCAGGCCAGTCTAGTACCCGCACTGTTTTACTATGAAGCCACATTGATGTAACACGTGGCTTGGCATTGTCTTGCTGAAATAAGCAGGGGCGTCCATGGTAACGTTGCTTGGATGGCAACATATGTTGCTCCAAAACCTGTATGTACCTTTCAGCAATAATGGCGCCTTCACAGATGTGTAAGTTACCCATATCTTGGGCACTAATACACCCCCATACCATCACAGATGCTGGCTTTTCAACTTTGACCCTATAACAATCCGGATGGTTCTTTTCCTCTTTGGTCCGGAAGACACGACGTCCACAGTTTCCAAAAACAATTTGAAATGTGGACTCGTCAGACCACAGAACACTTTTCCACTTTGTATCAGTCCATCTTAGATTAACTCAGGCCCAGCGAAGCCGACGGCGTTTCTGGGTGTTGTTGATAAACGGTTTTCGCCTTGCATAGGAGAGTTTTAACTTGCACTTACAGATGTAGCGACCAACTGTAGTTACTGACAGTGGGTATCTGAAGTGTTCCTGAGCCCATGTGGTGATATCCTTTACACACTGATGTCACTTGTTGATGCAGTACAGCCTGAGGGATCGAAGGTCACAGGCTTAGCTGCTTACGTGCAGTAATATCTCCAGATTCTCTGAACCCTTTGATAATATTACGGACCGTAGATGGTGAAATCCCTAAATTCCTTGCAATAGCTGGTTGAGAAAGGTTTTTCTTAAAACTGTTCAACAATTTGCTCACACATTTGTTGACAAAGTGGTGACTCTCGCCCCATGCTTGTTTGTGAATGACTGAGCATTTCATGGAATCTACTTTTATACCCGATCATGGCACCCACCTGTTCCCCATTTGCCTGTTCACCTGTGGGATGTTCCAAATAAGTGTTTGACGAGCATTCCTCAACTTTATCAGTATTTATTGCCACCTTTACCAACTTCTTTGTCACGTGTTGCTGGCATCAAATTCTAAAGTTAATGATTATTTGCAAAAAAAAAAATGTTTATCAGTTTGAACATCAAATATGTTGTCTTTGTAGCATATTCAACTGAATATGGGTTGAAAATGATTTGCAAATCATTGTATTCCGTTTATATTTACATCTAACACAATTTCCCAACTCATATGGAAACGGGGTTTGTATAATGAAAGATACCCATTCACCAAAAAAATAAAAAAAAGAGAAAATATATCATATTTCAGTAAATAACTAAGTTCTCTGTCGGACAAAGACAATATTTGTAAACATACAGGTGTCCATCCATCCATTTTCTACCGCTTATTCCCTTCGGTGTAACTCAAAAAAATGTGAATAAAGTGCAAAGGTTTGTTTATACCAGTCTTTTTTTTTTTTTACCAATGTTGGGCCCGAGGCTCCAGCACCCCCCGCGACCTCGAAGGGATTAAGCGGTAGAAAATGGATGGATGGGCCCGAGTGCCCCCGAGAGGCCCACTAAAACGTATGTTTCTCAGCTGTGGTCCCTGTGGTACTCACCTGTAATACACTTTTACACCACTTGTAGCAGTAAAGACAACATCACACAAGTACTCAGGTGTAATACACTTTTACACCACTGGTGGCAGTAATGACAATATCAAACAAGTACTCAGGTGTAATACACTTGTACAACACTTGTGGCAGTAATGGCAACATCACACAAGTACTCAGGTGTAATACACGTTTACACCACTTGTGGCAGTAATGACAACATCACACAAGTACTCAGGTGTAATACACTTTTACACCACTTGTAGCAGTAATGACAACATCAAACTCAGGTGTAATACACTTTTACACCACTTGTGGCAGTAATGACAACATCAAACAAGTACTCAGGTGTAATACACTTTTCCACCACTTGTGGCAGTAATGGCAACATCATACAAGTACTCAGGTAATAAATAATGATAAATGGGTTGTACTTGTATAGCGCTTTTCTACCTTCAAGGTACTCAAAGCACTTTGACACTACTTCCACATTTACCCATTCACACACACATTCACACACTGATGGAGGGAGCTGCCATGCAAGGCGCTAACCAGCACCCATCAGGAGCAAGGGTGAAGTGTCTTGCTCAGGACACAACGGACATGACGAGGTTGGTAGTAGGTGGGGATTGAACCAGGGACCCTCGGGTCGCGCACGGCCACTCTTTCACTGCGCCACGCCGTCCCTGTGTAATACACTTTTACACCACTTGTAGCAGTAATGACAATATCAAACAAGTACTCAGGTGTAATACACTTTTACACCACTTGTTGCAGTAAAGACATCATCTCACAAGTACTCAGGTGTAATACACTTTTACACCACTTGTGGCAGTAATAGCAACATCACGAGTACTCAGGTGTAATACACTTGTACACCACTTGTGGCAGTAATGACAACATCAAACAAGTACTCAGGTGCAATACACTTTTACACCACTTATGGCAGTAATGACGACATCACACAAGTACTCAGGTGTGATACACTTTTACACCACTTGTGGCAGTAATGACAATATCCCACTAAAACATATGTTTCTCAGCTGTGGTCCCCGTGGTACTCACCCGTAATACACTTTTCCACCACTTGTTGCAGTAAAGACAACATCACACAAGTACTCAGGTGTAATACACTTTTACACCACTTGTGGCAGTAATGACAACATTAAACGAGTACTCAGGTGTAATACACACTTACACCACTTGCAGCAGTAATGACAATATCAAACAAGTACTGAGTTGTAATACACTTTTCCACCACTTGTGGCAGTAATGACAACATCAAACAAGTACTCAGGTGTAATACACTTTTACACCACTTGTGGCAGTAATGACAACATCACACAAGTACTCAGTTGTAATACACTTTTACACCACTTGTAGCAGTAATGACAACATCAAACAAGTACTGAGTTGTAATACACTTTTCCACCACTTGTGGCAGTAATGACAACATCAAACAAGTACGCAGGTGTAATACACTTTAACACCACTTGTGGCAGTAATGACAACATCAAGCAGAAGAAGTCTGGAGCTAAAGTCATAGAGAAGTTTCTTCAGTGCCAAAATGATGACCAAATTGGTGAAACTGTATTTTCATTTGCACTTTAAATTTTATTGACAATTTATTTTAAAAACAGCTAGAATTTGATTATTTTACTGCTGTGTAGTTGTATGGACATTCATTTGTCATAGTTGTATGTACATTAATTTGTCATAGTTGTATGTACATTCCTTTGTCATAGTTGTATGTACATTAATTTGTCATAGTTGTATGTACATTCATTTGTCATCAGTTATGTGTCACTTATTTTGCAGTATGTATTTTTGTAATCATGTTTATCCTGTAAACTGTAAGTAGTTTACATATAATTATTGAATAGGATTAAAATCAAGAGTAAGATAAAATGACAAATTCAGTTTTAATATTTGATTGGGCCCCCAGTTGTGGAAAAGCTCGGCCCCAAGGTAAAAAAGGTTAAGAATTTCTGGTTTCTACCATCAATGAGATGTACAAGGTGAAAGGCATAATAATATCATGAAGCAAATGTACGTTTAGGCATTATTGTCTTTATTTGACATAAGCTCATAACATCTATATCCCATATTTGAAGTTGAATTGCTGAAATTAATACATGATATTTGATTTGTTGTTATGTTTCACCTGTACATACAATACAAGTGTTAATTGAAGCTTGCCATAAAAGTCACAAACATGACATACCTGGTTCACACTGGATATAGAAAAAATATAATGTATTTTCCACACTATAGAGCGCACCGGGTTATAAGACGCACCCACTACATTTTACAAGAAAACATATTTTTCAATAAATCAGCTGCACCAGACTATAAATAATCGCAGATATATATGTTGTGAAATTAGTTATTTACACCAAAATATTTTGTGTATGTTTATTAAGATACCTTAATTGTTTCAAAAAGGTGTCTGTAACACGGCAGTAAAACGGCTGATCAAACAAAACAGAAGTCATGGCCATTGACCCACTATCAAGCAGCTAAACAGACTCAATAACTCCACGTTGACGTTTTGGTGAATTTACTGAGGAAATACACTTTGAAGACACTGTTGTGTCTGTGTGTGTGTGTGTGTGTGTGTGTGTGTGTGTGTGTGTGTGTGTGTGTGTGTGTACAAAAGAATGCAATTTTAAGTTAATAATACTAAGATTGACATTTGTAAACGTGTTAGCATGTTAGCTAATGCTAACCACGCTAGCTTGATCACATTACGATAACACGTACAAATATGCATGAAAACACTCCTACAGACATCACACATGGACGCTTCAGTAAGTGTGAATTGTTTTAGTTATATTGTAAAACTTACAAACGTTGCTTGGAATGATGATTGAATGAAGAAATACTTTAAAAAAAATGTTTTTACAATTTTTAGTATAGCTGTTATCGGAGAAAAATCCATAAATTAGCCACACCATTTTATAAAGTGTAAGAAAAAAGTAGCGGCTTATAGTCCAAAATTGAGGGTAGTTGATTTTCAGATATTGGCTACATGTGGCGTGGTTAGTCTCCCTTTTTGTTGGTTGTTGAGAAAGATATTTGCCTAATTCCCACGGAGAAGAGCAGCAAAAAAGGCTGCAATCACGAGCAGAGTGAGGAGGAGTGGGTGATGTGGGCAGACTTGGCAGTGAGTGTGTGAATGTATTAGTGGGTAGTCTACTGTAGGCACCCACTCAGGAATATGTGAGAGGTGACAACTGCTATGAGGAGGAGACACATGCTAGCTTTTCTAATGCAGCCTATTGTTTTCTTCTTCTACATGGGCCCTTCACCTCATAAGTTGCTATTAGGGTTGTCCCATACCTATATTTTGGTAGCAAAATGTATTTCCATACTTTTCTAAATAAAGGGTACCACAAAAAATGTCATTATTGTCTTTATTTAAACAAAAAATCTTGGGATACATGAAACATATGTTTATTATTGTAATTTAGTCCTTAAATAAAATAGTGAACATACTAGCAACTTGTCTTTTAGTAGTAAGTAAACAAACAAAGACTCTTAATTAGTCTGTTGACGTATGCAATAATATATTGTGTCATTTATCTACCTATTATTTTGTCTACATTATGAGGGACAAACTGTAAAAAATGGATTATTAATCTACTTGTTCATTTACTGTTAATATCTGTTTATTTTCTGTTTTAACATGTTTTATCTACACTTCTGTTAAAATGTAATAATCACTTATTCTACTCTTCTTTGATACTTTACATTAGTTTTGGATGATACCACACATTTAGGTATCGATCCGATACCAAGTAGTTACATGATCATACATTGGTCATATTCAAAGTCATCATGTGTCCAGGGACATATTTACTGACTTTATAAACATAATTTGAATTTTAAAAAGAGGAAAAAAGATTTTGTGATGCTAAAAAATATCGATGTAATCATAGTAGTATCGACTAGATACACTATTGTACTTGGTATCAATACAGTGGATGTCAGGTGTAGATCCACCCATGGCATTTGTTTACATTGTGATGCCGGTGAGCTATTGTATCCTCCTATGGTGTGTAGTGAAGCATGTTTAGCTATTCCTCGTTTTCCAGTGATAATGGTACCTGTAAGAAACTTCCTTTATTTGACGCCATTGAGGCCAGGATTAGTGACTTAGAGGTACTGTGGATGGATGCTAGCTGCTAGCTAGCTAGCCAAGTCTTAAAGCACCTCTTCCTGAGGGTGCTTCAGTGTTATAACTTCACCTTTATCTTTTCACCTTTTATTCTTTTTACACCAAAATGTGTCTATTCTCCCTTTTCTGTCCACACACTGTGTCTGCTTGTAAGTACTCTGTGTGTGTGTGCTGCTTAACATAACGTGACGACAACGTGCCGTCATACCCGTTAATAATAAATAAATAAATAAATATGGGGAACCGGTACTTTTCAAACAGAGTATAGTTCCATTTTTGATTGATTAGTACCGCGATACTATACTAGTACCGGTATACCGTACAACCCTAGTGTGTATGAAAACAAAAAAAGAGTTTTGTTGGGATACTTTCTTGAAGTGCATGGGGAGTGAAAGGGATGGGATGCAGGGGCCTCTTCTAGTCTTTGTTCCCCTGATTGTGTGTGTGTGTGTGTGTGTGTGTGTGTGTGTGTGTGTGTGTGTGTGTGTGTGTGTGTGTGTGTGTGTGTGTGTGTGTGTGGGTGGATCTCCATGCGAGGACGTGTTAGCGGCAGTAGCAAGGCTATGAGAGAATGTGTGTCTCCCATTCTCAACTGTAGATGTGCAGCAGTGCCTTTTTGAAAGAGGCACAACTTGAGAGCCTGCTAGCTTGCGTGGGCGCCGCAGCGCACATGTACGCACGCTCCACTATTTTCCCTCCTATCCAGTCGCCCGCAGGTCAACTCTGCTCCTGCGCATCAAGTGGCACGTACCTGATGTAGTTTGACGATCAAGTGGCACGTACCTGATGTAGTTTGACCATCAAGTGGCACGTACCTGATGTAGTTTGACCATCAAGTGGCACGTACCTGATGTAGTTTGACCATCAAGTGGCACGTACCTGATGTAGTTTGACCATCAAGTGGCACGTACCTGATGTAGTTTGACCATCAAGTGGCACGTACCTGATGTAGTTTGACCATCAAGTGGCACGTACCTGATGTAGTTTGACCATCAAGTGGCACGTACCTGATGTAGTTTGACAGTCAAGCGGCATGTACCTGATGTAGTTTGACCATCAAGTGGCATGTAGATGATTTAGTTTGACCATCAAGTGGCACGTAGCTGATGTAGTTTGATCATCAAGTGGCACGTAGCTGATGTAGCTTGACCATCAAGTGGCACATACCTGATGTAGTTTGACCATCAAGTGGCACGTACCTGATGTAGCTTGACCATCAAGTGGCACGTACCTGATGTAGTTTGACCATCTAGTGGCACGTACCTGATGTAGTTTGACCATCAAGTGGCACGTACCTGATGTAGTTTGACCATCAAGTGGCACGTACCTGATGTAGTTTGACCATCAAGCGGCACGTACCTGATGTAGTTTTGACCATCAAGCGGCACATACCTGATGTAGTTTGACAGTCAAGCGGCACGTACCTGATGTAGTTTGACAGTCAAGCGGCACGTACCTGATGTAGCTTGACCATCAAGTGGCACGTAGATGATTTAGTTTAGCCATCAAGTGGCACGTATATGATGTAGTTTGACCATCAAGTGGCACGTAGCTGATGTAGTTTGACCATCAAGTGTCACGTACCTGATGTAGTTTGACCATCAAGTAGCACGTACCTGATGTAGTTTGACATCAAATGGCACGTACCTGATGTAGTTTGACCATCAAGTGGCACGTACCTGATGTAGCTTGACCATCAAGTGGCACATACCAGATGTAGTTTGACCATCAAGTGGCACATACCTGATGTAGCTTGACCATCAAGTGGCACGTACCTGATGTAGTTTGACCATCAAGTGGCACGTACCTGATGTAGTTTGACCATCAAGTGGCACGTACCTGATGTAGTTTGACCATCAAGTGGCACGTACCTGATGTAGTTTGACCATCAAGTGGCACGTACCTGATGTAGTTTGACCATCAAGTGGCACGTACCTGATGTAGTTTGACCATCAAGTGGCACGTAGCTGATGTAGCTTGACCATCAAGTGGCACGTACCTTATGTAGTTTGACCATCAAGTGGCACATACCTGATGTAGCTTGACCATCAAGTGGCACGTACCTGATGTAGCTTGACCATCAAGTGGCACGTACCTGATGTAGCTTGACCATCAAGTGGCACGTACCTGATGTAGTTAGACCATCAAGTGGCACATACCTGATGTAGCTTGACCATCAAGTGGCACGTACCTTATGTAGTTTGACCATCAAGTGGCACATACCTGATGTAGCTTGACCATCAAGTGGAACGTACCTGATGTAGTTTGACCATCACCGGTCCAGTTTTTTCCTTCTCTTCGTACTTCTCCACTTTGGACTGCAAGCGCTTGTAGTCCTGCAGGGTCTGTTCTCGACGTTTCACTGCCATGTTGAGGCTGGGGAAGACGCCGCTGTACCTGGGGATTGTCAGGGAGTGAGACTTTAACGGGCAATAAGTCAGAGCACAGCACTTAATGTCAGTCATTATAATGCACAGCAGTCCTGGCAGAGGGACTCGTCAAAGCCCAGAGGACTAGGTCTGCTTGTATCTAATTACTCCAGTTGAAAAACTATTCATTTGCTCACAATTATCATCCTTCGCACAAAAATACATTCTTGCAACAAGAATCTTTGCCACTAAAAATAGGAGAAGACTGATCTGTAACTTAGCAACAGAGTCAGAGCTTCATCTCGTGCATACAACATGAAGAACTAGGATAATATACTGTACAGTGATCAAATAGCAACATATACATTGCGGCCCTCAATGTCTATCACTGCTTTCTGTTGAGGGCCACCTCCTAATTATGGCTGCCTTCAAAGGGCCACTTGTAACAGTGAACATTTACGGAAATAAACATCATAGCATCATCAGACAGGTCGCCTATTTTAGTTATGTTCCACTAACAGACTGATGGAGAACTTGCCCTGGAATCCTAAATCCAGGTGACAAGCAGATATTGAAGCTTTTCATAACCAAAATAATTTATCATTTTAAATATAAAATATTTAATTATATGTATATTATTTATATTATATAATATCTACATCTATACATATTATAATACATAATATATATAATTATATATCTAATATATATATATATATATATATATATATATATATACATATATATATAAAATTTAATATTAAAAATATATATTTCAAGTCATCCATAGCATTTTTACTCAAAAGGATTCTTCATTCGTCACTCCAAGCAACGTTTGTAAGTTTTACAATATAACTAAAACAATTCTTACTTACTGAATCGGCCCATGTGTGAGGTCTGTAGGAGTGTGTTCATGCATATTGTTATTGCATGAAATTAGTGTCGTTAGCATTAGCTAATATGCTAACACGTTTACAAGTGTCTGTGTTAGTATTATTAACTTACAATCACATTATTTTAGTATTGTTTCAGTTTCGTCAATCCTCTAAAACGTTACAGTGGAGTTATTGAGTCTGTTTAGCTGATTGGAGAGCTTGCTTCCACAGCTAGTGGGTCCATGACCATGACTTCTGTTTTGTTTGATCAGCCGTCAGCGATCCTGTTCTGTCTCCCTGTAATGTTTGTCTGATCTTGAATGGGATTGTGCTGAACATTTTAATTTCCCCTTGGGGATTAATAAAGTATTTCTGATTTTGATTTACTGCCGTGTTACAGACACCGTTTGGAAACAATTAAGGTATGTAAATAAACATTTACAGAATATTTCTGTGTAAATAACTAATTTCACAACGTATATATCTGCGACTTATAGTCTGGTGCGACTAATATATGGAGTAATATTTAAAATGTAGTTGGTGCGGTTTATATACTGGTGTGCTCTGTAGTCTGGAAAACGTGTAATAAAAATAGTCCAGATGCTGCTCTGCTTCCTTTGGTTCTGACTAAATTCTAGTCCACTTGCCAGTAGGGCCATGTTTACTTGGCGTGTAGATAAAAAACGGCTCCCAAACTGCGGCCCTCAACTCCGAATCTGCTCTCATGGTTGACTTAAAAGACTGGATTGATTGGCGAAGGTCACATGTGTATTGTTGACCACAGAAAGTGAACACAACCCTCTTTTTGCATTTATCCTTTCAGTAAAAATGAGAAAACCTTCCAAAATGAAAACATATTTAAATAAAAATATTATGGCTCTTATAAGCCAGAAAAATATTAAATATTAATTCTGCCTAGAAAGCATTTTGTGTCGATTGTTTTTTTTTTTTTTTAAAGAAAACTTAGTTCAAATATTGCGGCGTGAGAATAAATACTTTTTGTCACAATCCTGTGATAATAGTCATAAGCAAGATCATTTAGTCACATATGAAATTTGACATCCTTATTAAGTATCACAGGCAGCTTTTTGTGCTGATACAAATAAAAGATAATGGAGGTCATTTAGTGTGTTTGCCTACTAACTTAATGAGTGCTGACAAATACACGCCTTCACAGGAAATACTGCATGGGAAAAAAATGCATGGATGATTGCAATAATCGTTACAGTTGTAATAATTGTTCATTGAGTGCTACAATAAGAGAGGAAGTGACTCAAACATACAAATAAATGATCATTTTAAGTGCTGTCATGATGTGGTTTAGAGATGAGATCTACATATCTCAGCAGAAGAATGAGGTGGACCTGCTTTCAGACAAGCAGGGATTGTTTCCAACAGGAAGTTGTGCAAGGAGTGGTCTTTGGAGTGACATCACGGAGCTAGGCGGCCCACGCTGCCGCACTATTTATAAACAACCACTTTGACCCAGTTCATGGCATGTTGATCCTCTAGTCTACTACCAGAGATTATGTAACACCCTGGAGGACACATCCCTCTGCTCTGTTATAAGTGTCTCACACACACACACACACACACACACACACACACACACACACACACACACACACACACACACACACACACACGCACACACACACACACACACACACACACACACACACACACACACACACACACGCACACACATGCACACACACACACACACACACCTGTTCCTCATTCAATGTGTTTTCTTTATTTTCATGACTATTTACACTGTAGATTGTCACATCAAAACTATGAATGAACACATGTGGAGTTATGTACTTAACAAAAAAAGGTGAAATAACTGAAAACATGTTTTATATTCTAGTTTCTTCAAAATAGCCGACCTTTGCTGTGATTACTGTTTTGCACACTCTTGGCATTCTCTCCATGAGCTTCAAGCACACCTGTGAATTGAAAACCATTTCAGGTGACTACCTCTTGAAGCTCATGGATAGAATGCCAAGAGTGTGCAAAGCAGTAATCAAAGCAAAGGGTGGCTATTTTGAAGAAACTAGAATAGAAAACATGTTTTCAGTTATTTCACTTTTTTTTTGTTAAATACATAACTCCACATGTGTTCATTCATAGTTTTGATGTGACAATCTACAATGTAAATAGTCATGAATATAAAGAAAACACATTAAATGAGAAGGTGTGTCCAAACTTTTGGCCTGTAATGTGTATATACTGTGTATATATATATATATATATATATATATATATATATATATATATATATATATATATATATATAAACATACATACATACACACACACAATTTTATATATATATATATATATATATATATATATATATATATATATATATATATATATATATATATATATATATGTCTTAATAAGGTTATCCAAAAAATAGTGCTCGATACCGTAGTAGAGCGCAATATATGTATGTGTGGAAAAAAATCACAAGACTATTTCATCTCTACAGGCCTGTTTCATGAGGGGGGGTTTCCCTCAATCATCAGGAGATTTTAATGGGAGCATTCACATACCATGGATTATATAGGGCACAGAGTGGGTGGGTACAGGCTGGTGTAGGGGCGTGGTGATTGGCTCATGTGTTACCTAGGAGGTGTTTCCGTCTGTGGCGGCATGCTGTTACAATTTCGCTGCGCTTGTTGAGGGATGACAGGTCTGGACGGTAAATAATAAACAGTTTTTCTTTCAAGCATAGGTTGCATCTTTTATTACCACTATTGTAAGGTGTGCTGGATGCAAGAATTTGCCATGTTATTGAATATTCAACATTATTGTCTTTGAGGTCCCAAATGTGTTTGCTGAGTTCTGTGGTATTCCGCAGGTTTTGGTTCCTGAAAGAAGCCTTGTGATTGTTCCATCTGGTTTTGAACTCTCCTTCAGTTAATCCTACATATGTGTCGGATGTGTTAATGTCCTTGCGTGTTACCTTAGATTGGTAGACAACTGATGTTTGTAAGCACCCCCTGTTGAGAGGGCAATCAGGTTTCTTTCGACAGTTGCAACCTTTGTTGGTTTTGGAGTCGCTCTGTCCGGGGGCCGACGGCTCATTTGCAATTGTTTTGTTGTGGTTTGAGATGATTTGTCGTATATTGTTCATACAGCTGTAGCTCAATTTAATGTTGTTCTTGTTGAATACTTTTCTTAGGGTGTTGTCTTTGGGAAAGTGTTTGTCAATCAGATTGAGGAATTTGTGTCCAATGTTAGTTGAGACGTTTTTGCTGTATGGGGGGTTGTACCAGATGATGTCGTTTCGTTTTCTGTTCTTTTTCGGTTGGTTTCCTGGCGTGGGTTCATAGGTGAGGGTGAAATTGTATCCGCTTTCATCAAGGGCTTTTTGGTACGGGGGGGTTGCTTGGTCAAATTCAGCTTTGCTAGATGACAGCATCGATAGCCTTTTATTAATTCCGGTAGGTATTCTTTTCGTGGTGGTGGGTGGGTGGTTGCTGTCATGGTGCACGTATTGGAGTGTTGTGTTGGGTTTCGTGAATGGTTGGTAGCTGTTATTTCTCAGGTTGAAAGTGACGTCAAGGAAGTTGACGGTTTGCTTGTTGGCTTCAATCGTGATCCGTAGGCCGTTCTCTTTGAAAATTTGGCATATGCGCTTCTTGGTATTCTCGCTGCTCCTTGGCGAGGCGCGACACACTGCCAGTCCATCATCACGGTAAATACCAAGGTTCAGATTGAGGCTGGCGAGCTGGGAGAGGAGGAAACTCCCAACGAGTTCACACGTTTCTGCTCCGTCAAAACTTCCCATAGTGACGTCAAATGTTGCATTGTTCTTTTTTTGCCATGGTGTACTGTTGTGGATGAGAATGGAGTTTTTTGCGTGGATGATGATGTTTCTTTCGTTGCCTGTGATTGAGTCGTAGTCTGAGGCGAAGTCTAGTGCTTGAGTCAGTAGGTCTTGCGTGATGGAAGGGTAAAATTCTTCGATATCAAAGGAGATAAAGTTGTGCTGTTGTTTGTCTTGGATGTTGTTGAACCATTTGATTACTGCTGCTGTATTTCTCCATTGGTTGAGTGGTGTTTTGTCCTTGATTTTTGTGTTGACTCTGTCCAGGATTATTTTGCTGATTTTTCCTATTTCAGATTTAGTTGGGTTTATTAGTTGGCATGTTGGGTTATTTGCGATGTTGGGTTTGTGGTCCTTCAATGTGATGAAGGCTTCCTTGTTGGCTGTGGCGTCCACCCTGTCCTCAATGTCCAGTTCAGCCGCGATCATTTTATTTTCCAGGTGGATGTTCTGTAAGGTGCTGGGTTGAGCTTTTTTGTATGATTTGGTGATGCTTCTGTCCAGTAAGGTGTGATGTTCTGGTATGTCCATTCTGTAGAAGTTTGTGGTTTTATCGGCAGCTATGATGAGGTTGTTTACTTTCTTGATGCGCTCCTTGTCATTTTTCAGCTTGGTGAAATCATCACATTGAAGGACCACAAACCCAACTTCGCAAATAACCCAACATGCCGACTAATAAACCCAACTAAATCTGAAATAGGAAAAATCAGCAAAATAATCCTGGACAGAGTCAACACAAAAATCAAGGACAAAACACCACTCAACCAATGGAGAAATACAGCAGCAGTAATCAAATGGTTCAACAACATCCAAGACAAACAACAGCACAACTTTATCTCCTTTGATATCGAAGAATTTTACCCTTCCATCACGCAAGACCTACTGACTCAAGCACTAGACTTCGCCTCAGACTACGACTCAATCACAGGCAACGAAAGAAACATCATCATCCACGCAAAAAACTCCATTCTCATCCACAACAGTACACCATGGCAAAAAAAGAACAATGCAACATTTGACGTCACTATGGGAAGTTTTGACGGAGCAGAAACGTGTGAACTCGTTGGGAGTTTCCTCCTCTCCCAGCTCGCCAGCCTCAATCTGAACCTTGGTATTTACCGTGATGACGGACTGGCAGTGTGTCGCGCCTCGCCAAGGAGCAGCGAGAATACCAAGAAGCGCATATGCCAAATTTTCAAAGAGAACGGCCTACGGATCACGATTGAAGCCAACAAGCAAACCGTCAACTTCCTTGACGTCACTTTCAACCTGAGAAATAACAGCTACCAACCATTCACGAAACCCAACACAACACTCCAATATGTGCACCATGACAGCAACCACCCACCCACCACCACGAAAAGAATACCTACCGGAATTAATAAAAGGCTATCGATGCTGTCATCTAGCAAAGCTGAATTTGACCAAGCAACCCCCCCGTACCAAAAAGCCCTTGATGAAAGCGGATACAATTTCACCCTCACCTATGAACCCACGCCAGGAAACCAACCGAAAAAGAACAGAAAACGAAACGACATCATCTGGTACAACCCCCCATACAGCAAAAACGTCTCAACTAACATTGGACACAAATTCCTCAATCTGATTGACAAACACTTTCCCAAAGACAACACCCTAAGAAAAGTATTCAACAAGAACAACATTAAATTGAGCTACAGCTGTATGAACAATATACGACAAATCATCTCAAACCACAACAAAACAATTGCAAATGAGCCGTCGGCCCCCGGACAGAGCGACTCCAAAACCAACAAAGGTTGCAACTGTCGAAAGAAACCTGATTGCCCTCTCAACGGGGGGTGCTTACAAACATCAGTTGTCTACCAATCTAAGGTAACACGCAAGGACATTAACACATCCGACACATATGTAGGATTAACTGAAGGAGAGTTCAAAACCAGATGGAACAATCACAAGGCTTCTTTCAGGAACCAAAACCTGCGGAATACCACAGAACTCAGCAAACACATTTGGGACCTCAAAGACAATAATGTTGAATATTCAATAACATGGCAAATTCTTGCATCCAGCACACCTTACAATAGTGGTAATAAAAGATGCAACCTATGCTTGAAAGAAAAACTGTTTATTATTTACCGTCCAGACCTGTCATCCCTCAACAAGCGCAGCGAAATTGTAACAGCATGCCGCCACAGACGGAAACACCTCCTAGGTAACACATGAGCCAATCACCACGCCCCTACACCAGCCTGTACCCACCCACTCTGTGCCCTATATAATCCATGGTATGTGAATGCTCCCATTAAAATCTCCTGATGATTGAGGGAAACCCCCCCTCATGAAACAGGCCTGTAGAGATGAAATAGTCTTGTGATTTTTTTTCCACACACATATATATATATATATATATATATATATATATATATATATATATATATATATATATACACATATATATATACACACAAACACACATATATATATATATATACACACATATATATATATACACACACATATACATATATATATATACATACACACACATATACATATATATATATATATATATATATATATATATATATATATATATATATATATATATACACTAGGGATGTCCCGATCCAGGTTTTTGCACTTCCGATCCGATACCGATATTGTTTTTGCATTTCCGATCCGATACCGATACTGACCGATACCGATACTGACCGATACTGGCCTATCCGAGCATGTATTAAAGTTTAAAGTTATTTAGCCTACTTGGTTGTCAGAATCATGTTGAAAAGGGTTTTAGTACTCTTGATAACAACTAGCCAGCTGAATTAGGGGAGTTTGAATAATACACAATGGTTGGTAACAAGAAACTGACCTGTTTATTCAAGGATAAACACAAAATAGACAAAATTATACATGACAAACAGAAATGGCATCATTGAACTAGGGCTGGGCGATATGGCCTTTTTTTAATATTGCGATATTTTAAGGCCATATTGCGATACACAATATATATCTTGATATTTTGCCTTAGCCTTGAATGAACACTTGATGCATATAATCACAGCAGTATAATGATTCTATGTGTTTTGATTGATTGATTGAGACTTTTATATAGTAGGTTGCACAGTGAAATACATATTCCGTACAATTGACCACTAAATGGTAACACCCGAATAAGTTTTTCAACTTTTTTAAGTCGGGGTCCACTTAAATTGATTCATGATACAGATATATACTATCAGATATATACTATCATCATAATACAGTCATCACACAAGATAATCACATTGAATTATTTACATTATTTATAATCCAGGGCTGGAGGGGGTCGCCTGATGTAAGTGTCAAAAAGACAGCCAAAAGAGTTTGATATGAGAATAAATCTAAAGTTAAAATATAGGGTAGAAATGCACCCATTTGCAGGAAATGTAGTCTTGATTTTCAAAATGTTCTTTCAAGGCTTGCATGTCTACATTAAAACATTCTTCTTCATACTGCATTAATAATATATGCTACTTTTAAACGTTCATGCAGAGAAGGAAATCACAACTAAAAAAATCACTAATTTTTTCATACGGTGTTGATGTGGAAATTTTTGCCTCGCCATTTTGATGGTGTGGACGTGTGGCACCGAATGGAGATAAGCGTCTCGACAGACGTCACAATATTTGAACAATGATGACGAAAACTGTTGTTTCTGTCGTGTCCGTGTGTCGAAAATTGTTATGCGCTTATTTTTTTATTTGATTTTGTGCGTGGCATAGATTTGCCGTGCGCAGAGGACGCTTGAGCAGGCGCGCACCTTAGCGGCTGCGCTAGCATCACAGCTAACGTTAGCCATGCTGCTACCTCGCTCTCTGCTGGGAGAGGACGTATACGTATGTGACGTATGACGTGACAGTATGTGACGTGTGTAAGAAGGTGCGCTCGCTGTCTGTGAGAGGGAGACACAGGAAAGAGTGAGAAGAGCCTGTCGTGTAATGCCAGCAGCTAAAAGCAACTGCGTGAGAATTGTGGATGTGTTGAAGGTGTGCTGGAAAATGCGGAACGGAAATTACGGAGCAGCAGAAAAGTGGAATGTATTATTTAAATAGGTGCGTTGGAAAACACGGACCGGAGTTTTTTTTTAAACTGGATCTGGATCGGCATTTTCCCATGCCTTGCCGATACGCAATTTTTGGCAAATATCGGCAGCCGATCCGATCCAAATATCGGATCGGGACATCCCTAATATACACACATATGTGTATATATAAATATATATATATATATACATATACACACACACACAAACACAACAGTGTCTTCTTTTTTGTTTTACTAAAATAGGGACTTTTGTCGAAGCTAGAACCAATTATTCATGTTTACATTGTTTTTTTTAAGGGGAACTCTGAATGTTTGGCTTGGTGAAGCACCTTGAAGAGCGAGGTTCCACAGTACATGGAGATGACAGGTCAGGGTGTGGTGAACAGACAGCATGGAAATAGCATCTGGCTGACAAAGTGTGTTTATGAAGCGCTGCCAGTCCACAAAAGGGGGCAGTGGCACAAGCCGGCCAAGCCAAAGTCTGGTCTAAATAACTCAGGTCTAGGAAGCTACCGGTCTCTCCTATTCCAGCTCCATCACATAACTCACACGTGCAAAGATCACACAGCAAAGCCACAAGGAGGATGGAATTGTTGATGTGCTCACCTTCCAGAGTGACGCCTGTTAGAAAGTCAGTGAAATATGGCATGCAAAATAACTTCCTCTAAATGGCTTAGGAGCAGTTGGCCACGTGAGTGTGTGAGAATGTGAGAGTGTGTGTGTGTGTGTGTGTGTGTGTGTGTGTGTGTGTGTGTGTGTGTGTGTGTGTGTGTGTGTGTGTGTGTGTGTGTGTGTGTGTGTGTGTGTGTGTGTGTGTGACCAACATGCGAGTGGGAGTTTGATCTGCTGTAACTTGCCTTATGCTTGATGAAAACACACGTACGCTGCTGCTTTGGAAATAAAGTCAACACCCTGGAGTTGAAATTACTTCTACAGTGCAAACTCTACATTCTAAATGTGGTAAAATGGAGATTGAGGGTAAACTAGGTAGGCTAACCCTCGTATTTATGGTGAGCCACGTTGACAATATCAACTAGGGCTGTCAAACCATTAAAATGTTTAATCGCCATTAATCACAGTTTGTTCAGAGTGAACTCAAAAATATAATTTTTCATCATAATAAGTGTACTCTGGATGGATATATTACAAGTTTATATTACCATGACTGACAGGACAATTAGTTTGCTTTAATTAAACACTTTTTTTTTTTACATTATGCTTTTTTGAACATCTCAACAGAAAATGGACATAAGCACGGTTTTAAGGACAATAATAAACAAAAAATGTCTTACCAGATTTTTTACTGTGTAGGAATACAGAATTTGTATCCCTGCTGTAGGAGCACTTGCATTCAGAGGAGGAGCTACACTTCCATGTTTAGATACCGGTTTCACGCATTAATAACACCAAATGTGTATCGTTACGATCATAGTTTGATAGTCAAAGATGTTTGGAAATGTAATCTGTGCTATTTGTACCTGAATAAATGCTTGTGATATTCTGTACATTAAATGGTGTACAAGTTAATGGTAATCATATATCTGCACTTTTTAATACTGTATTGATAATATTGATATTATATTAATATAATATTGAACCTGCTAAACATTTTGCAGCTAGTGGAGTCCATGACGATTACTACAATTTTTTTTTATCAGCCGTTTTGCTGCCGCGTTACAGGCACCGTTTGGAAACAATAAAGATATGTAAATAAACATTTCACAACGTGTATGTCTGCAGTTTATAGTCCGTTGCGGCTAATATGTGTAAAAATATTTTTTCCCCCTCAAATTTAGTGGGTGCGGCCAATGTTCCCTCTAATTTTTCATGTGTGTGAGCAAACGCAAAAACTCCCTGAGCATTCATTGGAGCCCATGTGAGCAACATCAGACGTGCACACTGTGGCTACACCAGCAGCACACCTGTCCCAAACCTGACTAAATAACAAGTTCAATCTCCATCCATCCATCCATTTTCTACCGCTTGTCCCTTTCAAGGTCGCTGGAGCCTATCTCAGCTGAATTCGGGCGGAAGGCGGGGTACAACCTGGACAAGTCCCCATCTCATCGCAGGGCCAACACAGATAGACAGACAACATTCTCTTATTATTATAATCAAATGACAGCAGTCATTTCCATGAGATGATTTTCTAATATAAGTGTTTAGGCCCACTTACAATGACAATTACAAAAAATATTGTTTTTCATGAACTGTGTACTTGTGTTGTTTGTCTGGGTGGAGGTCCTACTTTGGAAATAATTTGTACCCCTTTCAGACATTGCATTTAGTTCCCATTAAAACATTCACATGTTGCACAATGAGATGTAAGCAGGGGATCATGTGTACGTTCCTGCAACTTCCTGTTTATAAAAAATAAATTTTTATTAGTATCTATTTAATATACTAACAGCATTTCATAATTAATATTTGGGTGTCGTTGGGTGCGGCTTATATGGCGGTGCGCTCGATAGTCGGGAAAATACGGTAATTTATTTTGACCAAGGCGGTTCCTCTGGATTATCAAAGCCAAAACGCTGGAACAGCATCTAAAATTCAGCAAAAGTCCAGTTATTGGTAGGTTTCCTATCCTGTAATCGTTGTCAAACAATTGAAATATTTAATCGCCATTAATCACAGTTTGTTCAGAGTGAACTCAAAATTAATCGTGATTAATTGCAGATAAAAATCATTTTTCATCATAAGTGTACTCTAGGTGGATACATTTCAAGTTTCTATTACCATGACTGACAGGACAACTAGTATGCTTTAATTAAACACTTTTTTCTTTTTACCTTATGCTAACATCTCAACACAAAATGGACATAAGCATGGTTCTATTGACAAATTAAAAAAAATACCTGCAGTGCGTTGGTGTTTTACCAGATTTTGTATTGTGTAGGAATACAGAATTTGTATCCCTGCTGTAGGAGCACTTGCATTCAGAGGAGGAGCAACACTTCCATGTTTAGATACCGGTTTCACGCATTAATATCACCAAATGTGTTTCGTTACAATCATGGTTTGATAGTCAAAGATGTTTGGAAATGTAATCTGTGATATTTGTACCAGAATAAATGCTTCTGATATTCTGTACATTAAATGTTGTACAAGTTAATGGTAATCATATATCTGCAGGACAATGTTTTTACCATCTAAATTTTTTAATACTGTATTGACAATAAAGATATGTAAATAAACATTTCACAAGGTGTATGTCTGCAGTTTAAAGTCTGTTGCGGCTAATATGTGTAAAAACCTCTGTACATATGATGAGATTATCGCAGATCTTCAAGATGCAACTTTTTAATCAAATTTGAATAATACAATATTGAGACTGATTTGGTGTATTTAAAGATTCCTTTTTCATAAATGTCAACCTTTTGGTATGAAATTGTATTATATTATGATGTATATTTTAACTGTCCATAAACTGTGCACTTCTAGAGGTTACTTTTTTTGCAGAACGGACTCTGATATCAACAAAAGAAACAATAATGTCATACAAAATTATGTCTGTAAGCAAATAAAAAAAAATAAAAAATAACAATACTAAATACAAAAATTTCCCCTAAAATGTAGTGGGTGCGGCTTATATACTGGTGCGCTCTCTGGTTGGGGAAATACGGTAATTCCTTTTGACCATAGGTGGTTCCTCTGGATTATCAAAGCCAAAACAGCATCTAAAATTCGGCAAAAGTCCAGTTCTTGGTAGGTTTCAAATGCGAGTGCCATGCGACATTCCCAAACAAAGTCCACTCACTAAAGCGTGTACAAGGGGAAGGTTAGAAAGGACAGATAACACAAATGCTTCCATGCCCACGCACTCCCCTCCCTTCCACACAAGCCCTGTGATGTCACTCAGGGACCATGCAGAGTGGATGAAATACACATCTGGGCCACCAGATAGAAAAGACAGAGGAGAAAGGAGAGGCAAGATGAAGGGTTTTTTTTCCCGCACATTTTAAGTACAGCATTGCGGCCTGATGCCAAGATCTTAAATAAGCAAGAACATCCATTAGTATTAACGCTCTCCTAATTCTCCTCAACACAAGATCACTAATAGTATTCACATTCCAAGTAAACAATGAGGAAATATTCATTAGAGATGGACTAATGGAGTCTTAATGGCAGCTTTTAGGCAAGATGTTTCACCAAATAAGAGTGTTTGCTAATGAAGAGGTGACATTAAAAGTTTCATCACATAAATGTTGGACTTATGCTGGAGAGCATGCACCGTCTTGTGACACTTCTTTCTCAAGCCCTTCACTGCTCTGGGCCCAGGAAGCTGGGCCCTTTGCCATATAGTGAGCCGGCCCACACGTCCGCCTGCCGCCCACCAGGAAGAGGAAATTAGAACCATTCCATCCTGTCACTGTTCCGCCACCAGAGCGAGACCACAAAAGGGGGTGGGGGGACTTGTAGACTTTCACTGATCAAACATCCTTAAAGTGTCCACTGCACAAACTATTTATTTGTTTTAAAGAGCTGCTAGATGTCATTGCATGAGATGCCTCCGTGGGAAACATCTCTCTTTAGAAAGATGGGAGGAGCCACAGGAGGAAGCACAACCTTAACAAGCCCTCCGGAAGATGAGTGGGAGCATCAACCACTCCCTTAAGTACCTCTGCTTTGCATGTGTGTGTTTAGGAAAAAAGAAAAAAAGCGGCTGGAGAAATGGAATAGCACTCGCTGGTGCTCAGATGGGGGCGACTATTAGGAATAAAAACCACATAAACTGTCTTCCAGACACCACATTGTTCACTTTTACCTTCACTACACTCATCACATAGACCAGTGGTCACCAACCTTATATATATATATATATATATATATATATATATATATATATATATATATATATATATATATATATATATATATATATATATATATATATATATACTGTATATATATATATTAGGGCTGCAACTAACGATTAATTTGATAATTGATTAATCTGTCGATTATTACTTCGATTAATCGATTAATAATCGGATAAAAGAGACAAACTACATTTCTATCCTTTCCAGTATTTTGTTGAGAAAAAAACCAGCATACTGGCACCATACTTATTTTTATTATTGTTTCTCAGCTGTTTGTACATGTTGCAGTTTATAAATAAAGGTTTATTAAAAAATTAAAAAATAAAAAATAAAAATATTTTAAAAAAAATAAAAAAATTGCCTCTGCGCATGCGCATAGCATAAATCCAACGAATCGATGACTAAATTAATCAATTTTAATCGATTTAATCGATTAGTTGTTGCAGCCCTAATATATATATATATATATATATATATATATATATATATATATATATATATATATATATATACAAAACCCAAAAGCAGTGAAGTTGTCACGTTGTGTAAATGGTAAATAAAAAGAGAATACAATGATTTGCAAATCCTTTTCAACCTATATTCAGCTGAATACACTGCAAAGACAAGATATTTAACGTTCGAGCAGGTAAACTTTATTTTTTTGCAAATATTAGCTCATTTGGAATTTGATGCCTGCAACATGTTTCAAAAAAGCTGGCACAAGTGGCAAAAAAGACTGAGAAAGTTGAGGAATGCTCATCAAACACTTTTTTGGAACATCCCACATGTGAACAGGCTAATTGCGAACAGGTGGGTGCCATGATTGGGTATAAAAGCAGCTTCCATGAAATGCTCAGTCATTCCAGGGCTTCCCACAGCGCTTTGTTGTTAAGGCGGCCACCTTAACAAAAACCCACCGCCTAAACTAAAGTCTTATTTTATTTTTTAATTTTGTCCTGTCCAGCTTCTCAGGCAAATCATATAGTTCAGGGGTGCTCACACTTTTTCTGCAGGCGAGCTACTTTTCAATTGATCAAGTCGTGGGGATCTACCTCATTCATATACAGTGTTGGGTTAGTTACTGAAAAACAGTAACTAGTTTATTTCAAAAGTAACTCAGTTACTAACTCAGTTACTTACACCAAAAAGTAATGCGTTACTGTGAAAAGTAACTATTTAGTTACTTCTTCTACTTTTTTTTTTTAAAGCTCCCATTAATGCCCTTTTAGCCTTCATTTTAGTACTGTTATTGCACTGGAGAATAATACAATCTGTTGATCAACTTGACATACATTTGCATCACTGAACTCTGCTAAGCAATGTGCTCTACATACAACACACAAAGACAAAGATATGTTTCAAAGGGCCAATTTATTTCAGGCCAGAACAAATTGACAAAACTATTTTAAATAGCTGCAACATAAAATACATAAGTAACAAACAGCATAATAACACTAACACTAACACTAACCACGTTAAACCCAGATTCCGAACTAATAAAGGTCTTAACTCATTCTCTTTCTATGCCACTTCAATATGGAATGCACTCCCAACAGGTGTAAAAGAAAGGGCATCTCTATCCTCCTTCAAAACCGCACTAAAAGAACACCTCCAGGCAACTACAACCCTAAACTAACACCCTCCCTTCCACATAATACCTCTTCGGATTGTAAATAATCAAATGTAGACACTTTTTCTTATACTTTCTGATCTCTCTCTCTCTGTGTCCACTACTTGCTGTACATATCCTACCAAGTCAGTCCTACACTGTTTCAATGTCCATTTCTCTGATGATGCAATTGTTGATGACTGAAGTGTTGATACCAACCAAACCTAACCCCCCCCCCCTCCATATCCCACACCCCGGATTGTAAATAATGTAAATAATTCAATGTATATACCCTGATGATTATCTTGTGTGATGACTGTATTATGATGTTAGTATATACTTGATAGTATATATCTGTATCTGGACCCCGACTTAAACAAGTTAAAAAACGTATTTGGGTGTTACCATTTAGTGGTCAATTGTACGGAATATGTACTGTACTGTGCAATCTACTAATAAAAGTTGCAATCAATCAATCAACAACATAGCTGTAAAGCTGGCTTCACCTAAGGAAGGCACACGTGACATACACAGAGCCTAACCAGGCAGATTTGAATTGTTGTTTTGGGCAGTAGACGGGATCTTTGATCCAAGACACAACTTACATTTAACTAAAATGTTTTGTGCTCGACAAAAGAAAAGAAGTGAGAATATCTCATACTTGCCAACCCTCCCGAATTTCACTGCCTCTCCCTGGGACAACCATTCTCCAAATTTCTGCCGATTTCCAGCCGGACTTAAGGCACGCCCCCTCCCGGTCTGTGCGGATCTGAGTGGGGACAGCCTGTCGTCACGTCCGCTTGGCCAACCAAAAAGTAACCACAGAACACTATACCGTATAGGCGTATAGTGTTCTGTGGTTACTTTTTTGTTGGCCAACGGTTGTATTGCGCACCCCTCTCCCCTCCCCTCCCCTCCCCTCCCCTTCCCACACTCAGACACACAGTCACACGCACACACAGAGAGCGCAGAGGAAGAATCAGAAGCACGTCTCTGCTTCGCTGGAATAAAACACACTCAGATCCTCAGTTTCTAGCCGATACTACATAAAAAATAACGTAAAATAACGCAGTAACGCATCATGTAGTAACGGTAACTGAGTTATTGAATATAAAAAAATAACGCGTTAGATTACTAGTTACCGCCGAAACTAACGGCGTTACAGTAACGCGTTACAAAGTAACGCGTTAGTCCCAACACTGTTCATATATATAATTTATATTTACTTATTTATGAAACATGTTTTTGTTAACAAGTTAAAGGTGTTTAATGATAATACAAGCATGTTTAACACATATAGTTAATATTGTTAATAAATTAAAGGTGTTTAATGAAAATACAAGTTTGTTTAATACATATAGTTAATATTGTTAACAAGTTAAAGGTGATTAATGATAATGCAAGCATGTTTAACACATATAGTTAATATTGTTAATAAATTAAAGGTGTTTAATGATAATACAATAATGTTTAACACAGTTAATATTGTTAACAAGTTAAAGGTGTTTAAAGATAATACAAGCATGTTTAACACTTATAGTTAATATTGGTAATAAGTTAAAGGTGTTTAAGGATAATACAAGCATGTTTAACACATATAGTTAATATTGTTAATAAGTTACAGGTGTTTAAAGATAATACAAGCATGTTTAACACAAATAGTTAATATTGTTAACAACTTAAAGGTGTTTAAAGATAATACAAGCATGTTTAACACATATAGTTAATATTGTTAATAAGTTAAAAGTGTTTAGAGATAATACAAGCATGTTTAACACATATAGATTCCTTTCTTTCATGAAGACAATAATATAAGTTGGTGTATTACCTGATTGTGATGACTTGCATTGATTGGAATCAGACAGTAGTGCTGATAAGGTCCGCATTTTCGAATGGAGGAGAAAAAAAGTCCTCCTTTCTGTCCAATACCACATGAAAGTGGTTGGTTTTTGGCATTTTATTTATCCAGCTTCCGTACTCCTTTGTATACACTTTACAAGAAATACATTGTCGGCAAACTCCTTAGCTTGCTAGCTTGTGCACGCGAGCTTTCTGAGACTCTTATTTTGGTAGCGCAAGCAGGATGAAGTAGCGCTTTTATTGTGCAACTGTGCAGTCGGTCTTTGGAGCTTTGACGACAGGTACGGCGCCAGAGTCTGTTGAAATAAAGTGTTTCTCGCCTTCCAGTCGGTAATTTTAATGAGCTGACAGCAGCCAGCGTCATCTCAGAAGACCCTCGGGTGCCGTGAATGTCAATCAAGTGACGAAAGTGACGTCATAGTGAAGATTTATGATCGCTCATTTTTAGGACTATTTTTTTAATGGCTGGCTAGTGATCGACTGACACACCCTCCGAGATCGACCGGTAGCTCGCGATCGATGTAATGAGCACCACTGATATAGTTGATGTAGATGCCCATATCGGCTGTTCAGATTTACTTTACAAAAGAGAAGTGCAGGATACTTCTCTTGTCGCCTTATTTGTATTTGACTTTATTAAATGTATTTATATTATTTGGTGCTAAACTAAAGTCTTAACAAGTTGCTACGCTTCGTACTGCCTCTGCCTCTGTCAGTACGTCTCTGCAGCACCCAGCATTGTCCCACCCACACAACCATCCACACAACCATCTGATTGGTTACACGCAGAGCGGTAACAGCTAATCAGCAGTGCGTATTCAGAGCGCATGTAACAGCCAATCAGCAGTGCGTATTCAGAGCGGTAACAGCCAATCAGCAGTGAGTATTCAGAGCGCATGGAGTCAGTGCTCACGGCACAAGCAGGCAGAGAGGAGAGACGGTGCGGGTTAGCAGAAAGGTGTTTAAAGTTAAAGTTAAAGTACCAATGATTGTCACAAACACACTAGGTGTGGCGAAATTATTCTCTGCATTTGACCCATCACCCTTGATCACCCCCTGGGAGGTGAGGGGAGCAGTGGGCAGCAGCGGTGGCTGCGCCCGGGAATCATTTTGGTGATTTAACCCCCAATTCCAACCCTTGATGCTGAGTGCCAAGCAGGGAGGTAATGGGTCCCATTTTTATAGTCTTTGGTATGACTCGGCCGGGATTTGAACTCCCAACCTACCGATCTCAGGACGGACACTCTAACCACTAGGCAGGTAAGCATCAGGCAGCGGACTCTCCCCAAATATAATAAACACCTCCCAGTCAACTACTAGTAACATCACTATGAGCCCGTTGACGTTCTAGAAATATAAGCGGCAGCTCAGCTCGCTCGCAGTCCTTGAGGTGAAGGCTAATTAGCTTTTAGCGTAACGTTAGCTCATTTTGCGGTGTGTGTGTGCGTGTGTTACGGACAGCAAAGCCCTGTCTGTCTGAGAGAAAGACAAGCATTATTGACCTATAGTAAACTAAGTTATTTCACTTTACCTTTTTCTGTGTTGAAGCAGCAAAAAAGGACATTATGTTAAATGAAGAGTTTCTGTCTCTGATAGTTGATATAATAATGTAACTGCATCATAAAGCCTACATGAACTCCATGGTGTTCAGGGATGAATAGTCTCTCCTTTTGCTATTGTACTATTTTTTCAGCTATAGTTACATTAATCATTAGTAATGTAGCAGCCTAGTTTTGAATGGCAGGGTCCCTGCTATAACATGTTGATAAAAATATAAAATTGACATAATAAAAATCAACTACAGGCTTAATGCTGTAATACATTAAGCATGATGAGTTGAGCATAAGTCAGCATGTGGCCCCACTTTTAACTATTTTTTTCAAAATCTTATTGCAAACGCTTATTTACAGTAAGTCATTCATTTGACTTAGTAAATCAATATTTACTAAGTCAAAATAATGACATACTTAGTATCTCAGGTAACTAGGATTGTTTTTGTTTTTACTTTACGGAAAAAATATTGAGATATATATCGTATATGGCTATTCAGTATACTGAACGGAAAACACAAATTGTAAGCTTCTTCACGCGGCGAAGCCGGCCTACTTCACCACAGTCTGCAGTCTATTGCCCCCCCCGGCTGTGGTGGCAGCGATGAGATGGAGACGTGATGGCGACAGGCCAAATTACACTGTTCCTTACACCCACCCAGCCCCTTCCTCGTACGTCCGCCTGTCTCCGTTCTGGGGGAGACACTGCACATTCACAAACAAGGATGGGGCGAGGGTCACCACTTTGTCAACAAATGCCTGCCTGAGCAAATTGTTTAAGAACAGCATTTCTCAACCAGCTATTGCAAGGAATTTAGGAATTTCAACATCTACACTCCGTAATATCATCAAAAGGTTCACAGAATCTGGAAAAATCAATGCATATAAGCGGCAAGGCCGTGACCCTGGATCCCTCAGGTGGTACTGCATCAAAAAGCGACATCAGTGTGTAAAGGTTATCACCACATGGGCTCGGGAACACTTCAGAAAACCAACATATGTTGCCATCCAAACAACGTTATCATGGACTCCCCTGCTTATTTCAGCAAGACAATGCCAAGCCACGTGTTACAACAGCGTGGTTTCATAGTAAAAGAGTGCAGGTACTAGACTGGCCTGGCTGTAGTCCAGACCTGTCTCGCATTGAAAATGTGTGGTGCAATATGAAGGCTAAAATAGCAGAAGGGAGACTGTTGAACAACTTAAGCTGTACATCAAGCAAGAATGGGTAAGAATTCCACTTCAAAAATGTGTCTCCTCAGTTCCCAAACCTTTACTGAGTGTTGTTAAAAGAAAAGGCCATGTAACACAGTGGTAAAAATGCCCCTGTGACTCGTTTTTTGCAATGTGTGTTGCTGCCATTAAATTCTAAGTTCATGATTATTTGCAAAAAAAAATTAAATATCTTGTCTTTGCAGGCAATTCAATTGAATATAAGTTGAAAAGGATTTGCAAATCATTGTATTCTGTTTTTATTAACCATTTACACAATGTGACAACTTCACTGCTTTTGGCATTTGTAATATATTGTCCATCCATCCATTTTCTACCGCTTATTCCCTTTGGGGTCGCAGGGGGTGCTGGAGCCTATCTCAGCTACAATCGGGCGGAAGGCGGGGTACACCCTGGACAAGTCGCCACGTCATCACAGGGCCCACACAGATAGACAGACAACATTCACACTCACATTCACACACTAGGGCCAATTAAGTGTTGCCAATCAACCTATCCCCAGGTGCATGTCTTTGGAGGTGGGAGGAAGCCGGAGTAACCGGAGGGAACCCACGCAGTCACGGGGAGAACATGCAAACTCCACACAGAAAGATCCCGAACCCGGGATTGAACCCAAGACTACCCAGGACCTTCGTATTGTGAGGTAGATGCACTAACCCCTCTTCCACCGTGCTGCCCTGTAATATATTGTGATATATATATATATATGTGATATATTGTGATATTTCGCAGGAGGCTGCAACATATACTGTATATATATATACATATATGTATACATATATATATGTATACATATATATATATATACATATATATATATATATATATATATATATATATATATATATATATAGACTGTATATATATATACATACATATATATATATATATATGTATACATATATATATACATGTATATATGAATACATATATATACATATATATATGTATACATATATATATACACATAAATATATATATGTGTACATATATACATATATATATATGAATACATTCATCCATCCATCCATTTTCTACCGCTTATTCCCTTTGGGGTCGCGGGGGGTGCTGGAGCCTATCTCAGCTACAATCGGGCAGAAGGCGGGGTGCACCCTGGACAAGTCGCCACCTCATCGCAGGGCCAACACATATATATATATATATATATATACGTATACATATATACATATATATATATATATATATATATATATATATATATATATATATATATATATATATATATATATACATACATATATATATATATATACATACATATATATATATATATGTATACATATATACATATATATATATATATATATATACATATATACATATATATATATATATATATATATATATATATATATATATGCGGTTTTCTCCAAGGTTCCTCATAAGCATTCACATCGACGTCCCACTGGGGTGAGTTTTTCCTTGCCCTTATGTGGGCTCTGTACCGAGGATGTCGTTGTGGCTTGTGCAGCCCTTTGAGACACTTGTGATTTAGGGCTATATAAATAAACATTGATTGATTGATTGATTGATTATTCAAATAGCAAGTGGAGCTGTGCCAAGACGAGCAGGAACCATGCAGTGGGTAAGTGGCAGAATATTAGGGCTGTGAATCTTTGCTCACGTAACAATCCGATCCCGATTCGTGGGGTAACGATTCGATTCAGAATGGATTCTCGATATCAACAGATTCTCGCAGTGTATTATTTGGTATAATAATTATAATAAAAGCTCCTTCTGGTTGCATGGAGATGGCCTAAAAAATTTATTTTTAAAAAGTTATCTTTACTAAAAATAGATTTTTTTTAAATCATGACTCGATTTAGAATCGGGATGAATAGGAATCCCAATTCGGATGTGAATGAATTTTTTCGTGCACCCCTACAAAATATGTACATACATAACACACTTTGTTGACTTACTTTTTCAGAGGGTCAATAACAGTCTTCTGCATCTGATTGACCTAAAACGACAAAGAGAACAGAACACTTCTGCATGAAAAGGTGGTGAAATTATAAATACAGAGTCATGTCTCACTATTTAGCAGCCTAAACGTCAACAACAATGTACATCTCAAACACAGCACTCAAGAAAAGGGAAAAAGGGGGGCTGGCAAATAAACTTTGGTGATGATTTTATTGCGCAAAAAACCCCGAGGAGAAAGCCCTGAATATTCATCAAGCTTGATATACAATACAACTGTCAGGGGACGCACATGAAAGCCAAGCCCAACTGATTCCAAATCCTGGGGAAGGTGGGCCGCCATACAAGATGAAAGTTCTTCGCAAACAAACATTTTAAACAATAACAGTTTATCTTTTTCTTTGTTACATTTGACTTCTGGTTGCCTGAATTAACAGCGGGAAGGAAGGGAAGTGTGGTGGTGTGGGGGTGTTAATTGGAGGTAAAGGAACATCTCAAGGCCTTTACATGACAAGAAGAAGCTTGGCAGAAGTTCACAAAGTTTCTTCTGGAAGACTGAAAATGACCTTGTTTACACAAATCGCTTTTTGTTTTTTTAATCGCATTTTTTTCTCCGGCTGACTCAAGTATAAACGTGAATAGGCCTCAATGTGGGCCCCAATGTCACTTGCATGCGCAGTTCGATAGAGTGAAAACAAAGGAAGTTGATCTGTCGAAGTGAGCTACCTCTTGTAGATGAAGAGTTGACTGTAAGTTGATCTGTCAAAATGAGCTACCTCCTGTAGATGAAGAGTTGACTGTAAGTTGATCTGTCGAAATGAGCTACCTCTTGTAGATGAAGAGTCGACTGTAAGTTGATCTGTCGAAATGAGAAACCTCTTGTAGATGAAGAGTTGACTAAGTTGATCTGTCGAAATGAGCAACCTCTTATAGATGAAGAGTTGACTAAGTTGATCTGTCGAAATGAGCTACCTCTTGTAGATGAAGAGTTGACTGTAAGTTGATCTGTCAAAATGAGCTACCACTTGTAGATGAAGAGTTGACTGTAAATTGATCTGTCGAAATGAGCAACCTCTTGTAGATGACGAGTTGACTGGTAAGTTGATCTGTCGAAATGAGCAACCTCTTGTAGATGAAGAGTTGACTGTAAGTTGATCTGTCGAAATGAGCTACCTCTTGTAGATGAAGAATTGACTAAGTTGATCTGTCGAAATAAGCTACCTCTTATAGATGAAGAGCTGACTGGTAAGTTGATCTGTCGAAATGAGCAACCTCTTGTAGATGAAGAGTTGACTGTAAGTTGATCTGTCGAAATGAGCTACACCTCTTGTAGATGAAGAGTTGACTGGTAAGTTGATCTGTCAAAATGAGCAACCTCTTGGCGATGAAGAGTTGACTAAGTTGATCTGTCGAAATAAGCTACCTCTTGTAGATGAAGAGTTGACTGGTAAGTTGACAAGTGATAAATTTATTATATATTTTATTTCATATTCAAATCTGCGTTTCAAAATTTAAGGTATTATTTTTGATGCGGCAGCCAAATCGATAAGACACTAGTGCTGTGAATCTTTGGGCACCACACAATTATACAAAATATACAGTATATATACATATACAGATATATATATATATATATATACATATACAATATATTTGTATGTATTTATTTGACAGGGACAGTACAATGAAACATTGAAACCCACAGGTAACCCATGTCAAAGTACATAAGACTTTTAGCCACAGGTTAATTTGCAGCCCTCGTCCCTGGTTAGGCTTTTAAAAAAAGTAGAGAAAAGTGTAACACATACAAAAAGATTCAGATAAGTACAAAAATAAAAACACATTGGAAATAATTGGCCCCATTTATCCATATTACACCCAGTTTAGAGCTCTCACTTCTGATTTTAATTAAGCCACTTTTTCAGTTTTGTGGAGAAAAGTTTAATGTCGGACTGTGACTTTAACTCCAGTGGCAAAGACTTCAACAGATGTGAGACCTTTACAGAGAACGCAGACTAACCCAGAGTGGTCCGCCACCTTTTCACTCTGCAGCTCCCACCGACTGCACACATTCACTACTGTATCTCTGTACTTCTTTACACATCACATCACGGGCTAATCCAATAAGACACTTAAAAATAGCTTTTAAAAATGAGAATTTTATAAAATTATCAAAGCTCATCATGTTACAAACCCCGTTTCCATATGAGTTGGGAAATTGTGTTAGATGTAAATATAAACGGAATACAATGATTTGCAAATAATTGTCAACCCATATTCAGTTGAATATGCTACAAAGACAACATATTTGATGTTCAAACTGATAAACTTTTTTTTTTGTTGCAAATAATCCTTAACTTTAGAATTGGATGCCAGCAACACGTGACAAAGAAGTTGGGAAAGGTGGCCATAAATACTGATAAAGTTGAGGAATGCTCATCACACACTTATTTGGAACATCCCACAGGTGTGCAGGCTAATTGGGAACAGGTGGGTGCCATGATTGGGTATAAAAACAGCTTCCCAAAAAATGCTCAGTCTTTCACAAGAAAGGATGGGGCGAGGTACACCCCTTTGTCCACAACTGCGTGAGCAAATAGTCAAACAGTTTAAGAACAACGTTTCTCAAAGTGCAATTGCAAGAAATTTAGGGATTTCAACATCTACGGTCCATAATATCATCAAAAGGTTCAGAGAATCTGGAGAAATCACTCCACGTAAGCGGCATGGCCGGAAACCAACATTGAATGACCGTGACCTTCGATCCCTCAGACGGCACTGTATCAAAAACCGACATCAATCTCTAAAGGATATTACCACATGGGCTCAGGAACACTTCAGAAAACCACTGTCACTAAATACAGTTCGTCGCTACATCTGTAAGTGCAAGTTAAAGCTCTACTATGCAAAGCGAAAGCCATTTATCAACAACATCCAGAAACGCCGCCGGCTTCTCTGGGCCCGAGATCATCTAAGATGGACTCATGCAAAGTGGAAAGGTTATCTGTGGTCTGACGAGTCCACATTTCAAATTGTTTTTGGAAATATTCGACATTGTGTCATCCGGACCAAAGGGGAAGCGAACCATCCAAACTGTTATCGACGCAAAGTTCAAAAGCCAGCATCTGTGATGGTATGGGGGTGCATTAGTGCCCAAGGCATGAGTAACTTACACATCTGTGAAGGCACCATTAATGCTGAAAGGCACATACATGGGGCAGCACGGTGGAAGAGGGGTTAGTGCATCTGCCTCACAATACGAAGGTCCTGAGTAGTCTTGGGTTCAATCCCGGGCTCGGGATCTTTCTGTGTGGAGTTTGCATGTTCTCCCCGTGACTGCGTGGGTTCCCTCCGGGTACTCCGGCTTCCTCCCACTTCCAAAGACATGCACCTGGGGATAGGTTGATTGGCAACACTAAATTGGCCCTACTGTGTGAATGTGAGTGTGAATGTTGTCTGTCTATCTGTGTTGGCCCTGCGATGAGGTGGCGACTTGTCCAGGGTGTACCCCGCCTTCCGCCCGATTGTAGCTGAGATAGACTCCAGCGCCCCCCGCAACCCCAAAAGGGAATAAGCGGTAGAAAATGGATGGATGGATGGGCACATACAGGTTTTGGAACAACATATGCTGCCATCTAAGCGCCGTCTTTTTCATGGACGCCCCTGCTTATTTCAGCAAGACAATGCCAAGCCACATTCAGCACGTGTTACAATAGCGTGGCTTTTTAAAAAAGAGTGCAGGTACTTTCCTGGCCCGCCTGCATACCAGACCTGTCTCCCATCGAAAATGTGTGGCGCATTATGAAGCGTAAAATACGACAGCGTAGACCCCGGACTGTTGAACGACTGAAGCTCTACATAAAACAAGAATGGGAAATAATTCCACTTTCAAAGCTTCAACAATTAGTTTCCTCAGTTCCCAATCATTTGTTGAGTGTTGTTAAAAGAAAAGGTGATGTAACACAGTGGTGAACATGTCCTTTCCCAACTACTTTGGCACGTATTGCAGTCATGAAATTCTAAGTTAATTATTATTTGCAAA
This sequence comes from Nerophis lumbriciformis, assembly GCF_033978685.3. Taxonomy (NCBI): domain Eukaryota; kingdom Metazoa; phylum Chordata; class Actinopteri; order Syngnathiformes; family Syngnathidae; genus Nerophis; species Nerophis lumbriciformis. The sequence continues at coordinate 18,909,338 of NC_084571.2, read as the reverse complement.
AAAAAAAAAATAAGTTTATGAGTTTGAACATCAAATGTCTCTTGTCTTTGTAGTGCATTCAATTGAATATGGGTTGAAAAGGATTTGCAAATCATTGTATTCCGTTTATATTTACATCTAACACAATTTCCCAACTCATATGGAAACAGGGTTTGTATATTGTTGGGTAATATTGCAGTGATGATGCTTCATTGGTTTTTGGTCAAATGTCTTTAGTGTTTGTTTATATAATGACAACAGAGGCTTATATATACAGTATATATACATATACGTACATATACTCTACATGTATATACAGTGGTGGTCAAAAGTGTACATACACTTGTAAAGAACATAATGTCATGCTGTCTTGAGTTTCCAAACATCTCTACAACTCTTATTTTTTTGTGATAGAGTGATTGGAGCACATACTTGTTGGTCACAAAAAACATTCATGAAGTTTGGTTCTTTTATGAATTTATTACGGGTCTACTGAAAATGTGAGCAAATCTGCTGGGTCAAAAGTATACATACAGCAATGTTAATATTTGCTTACATGTCCCTTGGCAAGTTTCACTGCAATAAGGCGCTTTCTGTAGCCATCCACAAGCTTCTGGCAAGCTTCTGGTTGGATTTTTGACCACTCTTCTGGACAAAATTGGTGCAGTTCAGCTAAATTTGTTGGTTTTCTGACATGGACTTGTTTCTTCAGCATTGTCCACACGTTTAAGTGAGGACTTTGGGAAGGCCATTCTAAAACCTTCAGTCTAGCCTGAGTTAGCCATTCCTTTACCACTTTTGACGTGTGTTTGGGGTCATTGTCCTGTTGGAACACTCAACTGCGCCCAAGACCTAACCTCCGGGCTGATGATTTTAGGTTGTCCTGAAGAATTTGGAGGTAATCCTCCTTTTTCATTGTCACATTTAAAGCACCAGTTCCATTGGCAGCAAAACAGGCCAAGAGCATAATACTACCACCACCATGCTTGACGGTAGGCTTGGTGTTCCTGGGATTAAAGGCCTCACCTTTTCTCTTCTAAACATATTGCTGGGTATTGTGGCCAAACAGCTACATTTTTGTTTCATCTGACATCACATGGACAAAGATAAGACCTTCTGGAGGAAAGTACTGTGGTCAGATGAAACACAAATTGAGCTGGCTAAATCAGGCTAGAATGAAGGTTTTAGAATGGCCTTCCCAAAGTCCTGACTGAAACATGTGGACAATGCTGAAGAAACAAGTCCATGTCAGAAAACCAACACATTTAGCTGAATTGCACCAATTTTGTCAAGAGGAGTGGTCAAAAATGCAACCAGAAGCTTGCCAGAAGCTTGTGGATGGCTACCAAAAGTGCCTTATTGCAGTGAAACTTGCCAAGGGACATGTAAGCAAATATTAACATTGCTGTACGTTTGACCATGACTGTATATACAAATACATACATATACATACATATATATATGTATATATACGTACACACATATATAGTTGTGTATATATATATATATATATATATACTGTAGTTAAGTATATATACAAATACATATATATATACACATATACACATACATACATACCGTATTTTCCGCACTATTAGCCGCACCTAAAAACCACAAATTTACTCAAAAGCTGACAGTGCGGCTTTTAACCCGGTGCGCTTTATATATGGATAAATATTAAGATTCATTTTCATAAAGTTTCGGTCTCGCAACTTCGGTAAACAGCCGCCATCTTTTTTCCCGGTAGAACAGGAAGCGCTTCTTCTTCTACGCAAGCAACCGCCAAGGTAAGCACCCGCCCCCATAGAACAGGAAGCGCTTCTTCTTCTACTGTAAGCAACCACCCGCCCGCGTAGAAGGAGAAAAAGCGCGCGGATATCACCGTACGTTTCATTTCCTTTGTGTGTTTACATCTGTAAAGACCACAAAATGGCTCCTACAAAGCGACAAGGATCCGGTTCATGAAAAGACGCAATCTCTCCATCCGCACACGGATTACTACCGTATTTCACGGCAACTGATATTCCTGTGAACCGCACTGTGGAACGGGAGCACGTACGGTGAATATTCGCACCACAGGGAATGAGAAGTCATCCTTCACTGTGGTTCTAGCTTGCCATGCTAATGAAACTTCCACCCATGGTGATATTCAAAAGGAAGACCTTGCCAAAAGAGACCTTTCCAGCCGGCGTCATCATAAAAGCTAACTCGAAGGGATGGATGAAGAAAAGATGAGCGAGTGGTTAAGGTAAGTTTAAGTTTACGCGAAGAGGCCGGGTGGCTTTTTTCACGCAGCTCTGTCCATGTTGATATACGTATGTTTGTGATTGCACACTTGCGTACATTTTGGGAGTGAACAGAGTTGTTAGAACGCTGGTTTTTAATATATTATTAAAGTTTGACTGACCTATCTGACTGTTTTTTTGACATTCCTTTAGCGCAGTTAGATGCGGCTTACAACACCGGGCGGCTTATAGGTGGACAAAGTTTTGAAATATGCCGTTCATTGAAGGCGCGGCTTTTAACCCAGGGCGCCTTATGGTGCGGAAAATACGGTATATATATATATATATATATATATATACACCGGTATGTATATATACACATATACACATACATACATATATATGTATATATACACATATACACATACATACATATATATATATATATATATATATATATATATATATATATATATATGTATATATATATATATATATATATATATATATACGTATATATATACATATATACATATATATATATATATATATATACGTATATATATACATATATATATATATATATATATATATACATATATATATATATATATATATATATATATATATATATATATATGTATGTGTGGGAAAAAAAATCACAAGACTACTTCATCTCTACAGGCCTGTTTCATGAGGGGGTTCCCTCAATCATCAGGAGATTTTCTCCTGATGATTGAGGGAACCCCCTCATGAAACAGGCCTGTAGAGATGAAGTAGTCTTGTGATTTTTTTTCCCACACATACATATATTGCGCTCTAATACGGTATCGAGCACTATTTTTTGGATAACCTTTTTAAGACATATATATATATATATATATATATATATATATATATATATATACATACATACATACATACATACATACATACATACATACATACATGTATATATATATTATATATATATATATATATATAGATATGTGTGTGTGTGTGTGTGTGTATATATATATATATTACTTGCTTATGGTAGTCCATCGTCTCCGATGATGACTTCCACTTCTTCTATTGGTGAGTTTTGAGGTGACTAAAAAGTCCAATACGAGAGCCACAAGGTCTATTGCGATGGGGGCATATGAAGGTAGTGTTTGTCGTGGTCTTGGCTGCAGGGCCCATCTTCCTCCTCTGGCGTTTCCCTTCCCTTGCTGCGCTTCTTTCCTCTTCAAAACGTTGAAGGCCTGCATGGCAGAGTTGCCTCCAGAGAGGGCGATCTGAGGCAGAGCTTTCCAGCTGTGTGTGCTGTATTCCACACCTCTTGAGTTATTTTCAGTTGGTCCTTGTATCTCCGCTTTTGACCTACTGCAGATCTCTGGCCATGATGAAGTTGAACAAACAGCAGTTGCGGAAATCTATCAACTGGCATTCTGATGGTGTGGCCGGCCCATCGCAGTTGGTACTGGAGACAAGTGGCCCCTATGCTCTAGGTACCAGTTTTACTCAGGACTTCCGTGTGTGGCACACGATCACGTCATGTCAGCCCAAGGATCCGCTGGAGACACTTGATGTGAAAGTTCTCCAGCTGTTGGATGTGGCGGCGATACAGGGTCCAAGCTTCACAGCTGTATAGTAGTGTGGAGACACAGATGGCTTGGTAGACTGCCACCTTGGTACGTATGCTGAGGTCTTTGTTCACATACACCCTCTTACCAAAGGAGGCTGAGGCAGACCTTATTCGGTTTTGAACATCATTGTCCATGCTGCAGTTTTCGGAAAGGATGCTCCAAGATATTTGAAGTCTGGGACTACTGCTAGGGGCTTGTCATCGATGTTAAAGACAGGTGATGGTGGTCGAGTTGGCGGAGGGGAGTTCCACTGGCAGAGTACTTCCATCTTCACAATGTTCACAGTGAGAGCCAGTCTACTATAGGCCTTCACAGCAGCTGTTAGCGTCGCCCGCAGAGCCTCTGATGTATGTGCCACGAAGGCACAATCATCAGCATACTGTAATTCCACAATGTTCACACTTTTGACCTTGGTAGCCGCCTGCAGCCTTCTGATGTTAAATAACCTTCCATCCAACCTGTGATCCACCAGCACACCACTGTTTCCCTCAACTTATTTGTGCAGTAGCCAGGTGACACTCATGAGGAAGATGTTGAATAGTACAGGTGCAAGTACACAACCCTGCCTGACACCTCTGCATACCTTGAAAGGCCTAGACTCCTGTCTTCCTGTTGTTACCTGAGCCATCATCCCCTCGTGGAAACTTTGCAGGATGTTTACAAACTTCTGCGGGCAACCAACTCTGAGAAGGACCGCCCAGAGCAAGTCTCTGTTGACCGTATCAAAGGCCTTTGATAGGTCCACAAACGCCATGTATAGATCTTGATGTTGCTCCCTACACTTCTCTTGTAGCTGGCGTGTTGTGAAAATCATGTCCACAGTGCTGCGATTTTTCCTGAAGCCACATTGAGTCTCAGGCAATAGGTGTTCTGTTATGCTCTGTATGAGTCTTGACAGCATCACTTTGGCAAGAACCTTGCCGGCAGCAGACAGGAGGGATATTCCTCTACTATTGCCACAAACAGACTTCTCACCCTTCCCTTTATATATGGTTACAACATTTGCATCCCGTCATTGTTGGGGGACTGCTCCGCGCTTCCATATATCAGCAATGTAGTGGAAAATTGCTCTGGTACAGAGATAGCGTCCCTGTTTAAGGATCTTTGCAGGGATGCCATCCGGGCCAGAGGTCTTGTTGTTCTTCAGTGACCTAATTGCAGCTCAGACTTCAAAGAAGGTTGGTGGAAGATCCAGTTCTTCAATAGTTGGGTAGCTGGGAAGCTCTTCCAACACTGCCAGATCAGAGGTGGCAGGTTGGTTTATAAGTGTCTGGAAGTGTTCCGCCCATCTGTCCACAACTTGTTTCTGGTCCTTTATGAGGGTTGAGCCATCAGCCGACTTCACAGGTGAGAGAGAGGAGTTCCTGGGGCCATGGATGGTTTTCACAGCATTATAGAAGTTGTGCATGTCGTTCTTCAGTGCAAAATGTTTGATTTCTTGAGCCTTGTCAGTCCACCAGTCATTTTTCAGTTTTCGTAGGACAAACTGTACCTCTTTCCTTGATGTTCTCCAGTTCTGCTTTGGCCTGACAGATGTAGGGTTGTTCAGGGCTGCGTTATGGGCCTTGTGCATAGTGTCCAGTATGGTTCTGATGGATTGTAAATTTTTGTCGAACCATTCCTGATGCCTCCTACTGCGGTAGCCAATAGACTCGGCTGCGGCCACATAGAGCTTTGAGCTAAGGCAGGTCCAGTTGTCATCAACACTGCCTTCAGGGCTCAGAAAGGGGTCGATTTCCTGCAGCTTCCCTGCACTGGAGGATCAAAGGCTATTCCGGGCCTCGTCTGCTTCAAGCCGGGCACAGTCCAACCGCTTCTTGACAGTTTTTCGGAGACGCAACTTGGAGATAATCATGCGATGGTCAGTCCAGCAGTCAGCACCTCGCATTGCACGGGTGATGTGCACGTCCTTGGTGTCCTTGCGTCTCACGATGACGTAATCCAGCAGATGCCATTGCTTGGATCGTGGGTGCATCCAGGAAGCCTTGTTTTTTTTTCTGTTGGAAGATTGTGTTGGTGATTGTCAGTTCATGCTCAGCACAGAGACTGAGTAGCCTCATACCATTGCTGTTGACCTTCCCGATAACATGCTTCCCAATCACTCCTTTCAAAATGAGGTGGTTTTTCCCCACCCTGGCATTAAAATCACCAAGCAGGAGGATGTTGTCACTGCTTCCGGAATTGGACTAAGATCAGATTTGAAACATTTTGGAGTCTTTAGACCAGGCCGAAATTTAACTTTTTAAGGTCAAGGCAAGTGTTGCCTTAAAGGAGGGCTCATATTTTACAGCACCAAGGAAAGTTAGAAGGGCACCAGGGCAAACATTATTTTATTTCCAGGAAGGGGCTCCAAAGCATATATATATATATATATATATATATATATATATATATATATATATATATATATATATATATATATATATATATATATATATTTCCATCCATTTTCTACCGCTTGTCCCTTTTGGGATCGAGGGGGGTGCTGGAGCCTATCTCAGCTGCATTCGGGCGGAAGGCGGGGTACACCATGGACAAGTCGCCACCTCATCGCAGGGCCAACACAGATAGACAGACAACATTCACACTCACATTCACACACTAGGGCCAATTTAGTGTTGCCAATCAACCTATCCCCAGGTGCATGTTCACACACACACATATATATATATATATATATATATATATATATGTACACACACATGTATATATATATATATATATATATATATATATATATATATATATATATATATATATATATATACACACACACACACACACACACACAAACATATATATATATGAATTTTCCAACTGAAAGACCCCATCCAGTCATAAAAATGGGGTCCCACAGTATATTTCTGGGGTTCCACTTTTTGGAAGCGTTTTGAAAACAAATGGTAAATGCATGCATTATCCTGTTATATCTCACATTCTATATTGTGTTTTGGAAAAAGGTTGTCATAAACGTTACTTCATTCATTAAAAATATATTACAAAAGAAAACTAATTTGTATGCATATGTAAATGTATTCCGTTATAAACATTCATTCGCTTTCTTCTTTCCTTCATGGATCTAAACTTTGCCGCTGCCGGTAGTTTTTTCTATATTTGTATCAAATAAGTTGTAGGTGTATTTATTTCAGTATAAAAGTGTTTAAAGTTTTTTGCTTGGGTCATGAATTTATAATAGCGCGAAAGGGCATACATGCATATGACGCATTTAATAGATTATTTTCACCTGTATGTAGATCATCAGTCCTTTAAAAACCGCCACATCTACACTTTCATCGCAAATAATGCCAACAAACTTAGAATTTTGCAAGTTAGTTTCAATGTCATTTAATAGAGTGGCACTCTAGCATTTCATCTCTGGCTTGGTGATGGCCATAAACTGTGTATTCCCCTTTAAGAATAATAATAATGGATTAGATTTATATAGCGCTTTTCTAGACACTCAAAGTGCTTCACAGAGAAGTGAGAAGCCATCATTCATTCACACCTGCTGGTGGTAAACTACTTTCATAGCCACAGCTGCCCTGGGGTAGACTGACGGAAGCGTGGCTGCCAGTTTGCGCCTACGGCCCCCCTCCGACCACCACCCATCATTTATCATTCATTCACCGGTGTGAACGGCACTGGGGGCAGGGGTGAAGTGTCCTGCCCAAGGACACAACGGCAGTGATTTGGATGGTAAGAGGCGGCGAGCGAACCTGCAACCCTCAGGTTTCTGGCACGGCCGCTCTACCCAGCACGCCATGCCACCCCTAAGAATGGCAATATGTGGCGTGTGTAAGTGAGTGGGCAAGTTAGGAGAGGGAGCGCTAGCATGTTCAGGAGTGTTACTAGCATTGTGGATGTCCGCTTGGCTTTGTGGAAAACATCAACTTGTAACAAATCGTCATTCCGACCAAAGAGCGGAACTGTAGGGACCCACTGCCAGGTAAAGTAGAGGGTGTTACCCCCGACAATATATCGGCCCTGGAGGGAAGGTCTCGGTCTCCCCCGTGCTCCTGGACCACGGTCTGGGAGCAGAGAAGCAGGAAAGGTGTAACATGATGTTTCTTGGTGCCTGGTTCTGGATCTTTAAAAATCAGTGCACCCGGTCGTAAAGGTGTTCTTGTCATTAGCCCGTTTACATGGCGTGCAAAACATCTTTCCATCTTCACAAGTCAGCCATTTGCTGAAAAGTGGCTTCTGAAGACACTTTTCATTGAAGCTTCGCTTCTTGGGTTTATTGCTCGCCATGACCAAAACAATAACACGCGGGAGTCCTAATACCACAAATGCAGTATTTGTGATTGATAAAACTTTCAGCGAATCAAAATTTAAGATATTGTACCGGAAAGTCCATTACTTTGAAGTCAACCAATAAAAACGCAACAAACGGGGATGGAAATTTGACTCGGCAAATATAAACAAAACAAAACACCGGCGGAAAACGATAATTGCTAAAAAAAAACAAGTAAACCGGAGTTTTGACCCGTAGAAGGCAGGGTCAATTAAAAAAATATATATATCCGCGTCCCAGGGACGAGCGGACTTTCGGAAATGCGCGTCTTTTCTGATTTCAATGCGTAAAAAGACACAAAGAAAACTGTTTTTTTTTTATTCATTAATAATATCAAAACAACTTTTTGTCATTACATGATGCCTTTATCTCTATATTTACATTTTGATAGAGGAAGGTATTTTGTTTATTACTTATTATCTATTTAAGTTATGTACATTTATATGTACATGTAGATGATGTTTCGGGACAGATCCATTAAGAGTCTGAGCAGAAATATGTCATATAGGAATTAACTATACACAATAAAACATTAACAAAATGATGTGTCAAAGTTTTTTAAAGTAATACCTTTGTGACATGAAAAAAACACAAGGTAAAAAACATACTTTTTGATTTCAATATAAAACTCAAAACAGTTTGGCTAATGAAGATGAAGTCTAATAAACAAGCTTTGTTCTTCTCCAATGCCTCCTATCAGTACAACAGTTTGGTCAACAAAAATAAAGAGGAGTGACACTTCTCACATCGAATACACAATCTTCCCAGCCTGCGTTCAATTCGATGAAAGGACAAAACATTTTAGCCAGTACTGATGTTATTTGAACGCTAATACAGTTAAATAAAGGAGGAGTGAACATCCTAGTCAACAAACTAAAGACTTTATAAACATGTTGTGACAACGTTCACGACACATCACCTGCTGCATGTTTCCTCACATCATTAACGCTCAGTCACAGCAGCTGATGGACGAAAAAATTCAAGCAACATCAAATAGTTTTTTGTATACTTTTAGTGTGGGCACAAGTGTTTCCAATATTGTGCACACCTGTCTCCATCTAAATACAGCAGTGCGCTCTTAAACGCACAGCGGGAAGCCAGAGAAAATTAGGTTAAACCAAGCGCTTGGCTCCGGAGCAAAGTCTGCGTAGTTAGTCCGCCATGATTATCAAGCCAAACAACGTTAGTGTGCATGCGCCTGACTTCCTGTTGCCCAAAATGCATTAATAAATGACAGGTTTTTGGTAATAAAAAAATTAAACGGTTACTCGCCGTCTGGAATTTTATCGCTAATTATCATTATACCGTTTACCGTTACATCCCTCGTCCATTAACAAGTAAAAAGTCAAGGGCGGTCACGGCATGTGCGGATGTTGGTCAATTTTTTAGGGCATTATGTCGAGGGCGGTCGCGGCTTTTGCTGCATTTGCCATGGTTAAATTTGAGACCTGTTGGACTGGTATAAAAAAATCTGATCTGTGTCACTTGAGGGCAAAACAAATCAGATTTGGTGTGCAGTGTAAACATCTCCAAACATGTTTGGGTAGATTCAATGAAGTCAATTTAAAGCAGCTATATGCGAAGAGATATGCAAGGCTGCAGGATGATGAGCTAGCATAAGTTTGCTGGCTATCGGAAGGACAGCTGATATCGCTATCTAAAAAAAAATAAAAATGGAGGCGAGGTCGCAGCTGTGCGATGTGAAAATGCCCTGACGGGCTAGGAGAAGGTATTCTGCTTGATTGTGGTTTGAGGGAAAACATAACAACAACAAGTGTACGGGAATTCACATTGTCTTTGTTTTACATATTCACAGCTCCCTCCTCGGCGCTGCTGCTCCACAAAGGTGAGAGCATGTGGCGAGGAGGGAGAAGAAGAGCGGCAGATTTGCTTAAGCATGCTGGCGCCCTCTACCCTCTGCCCCTTCCCACAGAGAGGAGGGGCCTAGTTATTCCTCGGAGGGCCCCCAGGCCGACGCTCCGTCTCCATCAGTGAGTCACGGGGCAGAGGCCATCCCAACACACAGGCCTCCCGAAAATACACGCAGATCGCAGAGGAAATCAATATCCCTCCAAACGGAGCATCCTCCACCACGCTGCCGCCATCTACACCAGGGCTCAGCCTGGTGCGCCGGCGGGGCTGCGCGCCCTTCCTCAGCCCCAGAAATAAACACACAGACCTGGGCCACTGCTGCCTTCATTATCGCTCGGCGTTTCAAGTGCTGGCTGCTCGCTGACTCGCGGGCCCCCGCGGCGCAACATCTCGTCTCCACACCAGGAAGAGCCAAGGGTGGCTGCTTTTGTGTCTGTTTCGCAGGAGCGGTGTTGGCTATGGAATCAGCTGGAAACACCTAGCAAACCTGTGTGATTTCCACTCGAGCCCGCGGCTCATGTTTAGCCACTTGACAAAAAGTGAAGGTGAGGAAGTTTATTTAGCAAGACTTAAAGAAGTGGAGGGAATATTAGGTTTGAGGAGCTGTCAAATCCTCTCTGGATGACAGTGTAGGAGCTACTAACACAGAGCATATAGTGTGCAACTTCAGAAAAGTTGCACCCGCTGTGGAGTTTGCTCCTTGATAGCAGGCCACTATAACGAGACAGCTTATGTGGAGATGGAGAGGAAAAGGAGTGAGTGCAAGACAAAAATAAAAGACAATGCACTGACTGCAAGCCAAGGCGAAGAGAGTCCTGGTATGCAATAGACCCTGGTGCTTATACTGAGCTCAGAGCAAAGCCAGTATGAAACAACTGCTGTTCATGCAGTGGCCATGGTTGAATAATACACAGGCAGCCTTGAGTCATTGTTTCATTTACGTGCTGTGATCTGCATTGAAAGGTATGGCCACCTTGCTTTTGTGAGAGGAACTGTAGTGACACAGCACCTTGCTGACAGCCCACTAGCTAGAAGAAAGTTAGCTGCTGAATGCTGCTGCTAAATCGTCACCGAGTCGGGAAAGGTTGGCGGTGGATTATTATAAATCTAAAATCACGCCTCGCACCTGTTTTGTTGGGTCCATAAGACATTGAAACAATGTTGAGAACTTGTTGAATTAAGTCCTGATGTTGAGCAACTCAAAGCTAACGTTGAAACAACATGCTTTTTGACAGTGTTTCTTCAATGTCAGGTTGTGACGTTGATTTGACCATTGAAATTTGGTCATTTCCCAACCAATATTCTACAACACATGTACAACGTTGAAACAACATGCTTTTTGACAATGTTTGTTCAATGTCAGGTTGTGATGTGGATGTGACCATTGAATTTTGGTCATTTCCAAATCAATATTCAACACAAATACAACGTTGAAACAACATGCTTTTTGACAATGTTTATTCAATGCCAAGTTCTGACAATTTGACATTGAATTTTGGTCATTTCCCAACCAATATTCTACAACACATGTACAACGTTGAAACAACATACTTTTTGACAACGTTTGTTCAATGTCAGGTTGTGATGTTGATTTGACCATTTAATTTTTGGTCATTTCCAAATCAATATTCAACACAAATACAATGTTGAAACAACATGCTTTTTGACAACGTTTATTCAATGTCAGGTTTTGACGATTTGACATTGAATTTTGGTCATTTCCTAACCATCCATCCATTTTCTACCACTTGTCCCATTCGGGGTCGCGGGGGGTGCTGGAGCCTATCTCGCATTCTACAACACAAATACAACGTTGAAACAACATGCTTTTTGACAGTGTTTGTTCAATGTCAGCTTGTGACGTTGATTTGACCATCGAAATGTGGTCATTTCCCAACCAATATTCTACAACAAATGAAAAACTTAACAACATGTTTTTGACGATGTATAATCAATGTCGGGTTGTGATGTTGCTTTGACCGTTGAATTTTGGTCATTTCCCAACCAATATTCTACAACACAAATACATCGTTGAAACAACATGCTTTTTGACGTTTGTTCAATGTCAGGTTGTGATGTTGATTTGACCATTACATTTTTGGTCATTTCCAAATCAATATTCAACACAAATACAACGTTGAAACAACATGCTTTTTGACAACGTTTATTCAATATCAGGTTCTGACGATTTGACATTGAATGTTGGTCATTTCCCAACCAATATTCTACAACACATGTATAACGTTGAAACAACATGCTTTTTGACAACGTTAAATCAATGTCGGGTTGTGACGTTGATTCGACATTGAAATTTGGTCATTTCCCATCCAATATTCTACAACACAAATACAATGTTGAAACAACATGCTTTTCACAGTGTTTATTTAATGTCAGGTTGTGACGTTGATTTGACCATTGAAATTTGGTCATTTCCCATCCAATATTCTACAACACAAATACAACATGATTTTTGACGACGTTTAATCAATGTCAGGTTGTGACGTTGATTTGACATTGAAATTTGGTAATTTCCCAACCAATATTCTACAACACAAATACAATATGTTTATTGACAACATTTAATCAATGTCAGGTTGTGAGGTTGATTTGACCATTGAAATTTGGTCATTTCCCAACCAATATTCTATAACATGCTTTTTGACAACGTTTAATCAATGTCAGGTTGTGACGTTGATTTGACCATTGAAATTTGGTCATTTCCCAACCAATATTTTACAACACAAATACAACATTGAAACAACATGCTTTTTGACAACGTTTAATCAATGTCAAGTTTCACGTTGATTTGACATTGAAATTTGGTCATTTCCCAACCAACAACGAGGATCCAACCTTACACAACTTTGTCTTAAGTTACAAACTATTAAACTATTTTGCAACGTCGTTTCGAAGTCAGTTTTAGAATAGAGTTTTTTTGTCATTATTACACTGAACAGGCTCAAAGAACAACGAAATTGGAGCAGATCCCCTAAGATGCATACACAAAAGTAATATACAGTAAATAGTAAAAAAACATTAAAAAAAAAGATATAAAAAAAGATATATATATATATATATAATATATATATATATATATATATATATATATATATATATATATATATATATATATATATATATATATATAAAGTGACAGAGGTGTAAGGTGACAGGTTATTGCACATTATTCTGTTTCACAGTCCAGTATTATTGCACTATCAAGAGGCCATTTGGGATATATTGCACAATCCAACATTATTGCACATTATAGTCAGGTTATTGCAAATTATTCTATTTCACATTCCAGTATTATTGCACTTATCAAGAGGCTATTTGGGATATATTGCAAAGTCCAACATTATTGCACATTATAGTCTGAAAAATAAAAGACATGACTCATGAGGACACATTGTGCTCATTCAGGGCCTGTTTAATGCTACTATGGCTCTTGGGTAAAAACTGTTTTTCAGTCTATCTGTGCCCGCTTTTAGCACCCAATAGCGTCTGCTTTTAAAGGATATGTATGTATAATTAATGTTGTATCAATGTCTTGTGTCTGCTGGGGATGACCTAGAAGCACTTACGGATCTCAGGTGGAGGGCAAGAGTCCTTATAGGCTACTCGGGCATATTTTGAAAGGTTTTGAGGCAAGTACCATATTTTTCGGATTATAAGTCGCAGTTTTTTTTATAGTTTGGCCGTGGGTGCAACATATACTCCGGAGCGACTTATGTGTGAAATTATTAACACATTACCGTAAAATATCAAATAATATTATTTATCTAATTCACGGAAGAGACGAAGCAAATGTCAGCAATCGTCACACACATGTCAGCAATCGTCACACACACGTCAACCAATAAGAATTTGGCGTGGGAGAGTCATGGCAGAAGTGCATTGTGGGTCATGGGATGCTAACTGCTATATGCTATATGCTACTGCCGTAGCTATTAAAATGGATAATTTCAACATTGACGTTAACTTATAAAAACTGAGAAGGGCTGAACAAAAATGGCACCGAAAAGGAAATCATATACTGCAGATTACAAGCTGGACGTAGTGAAATATGCAGCAGAAAACGGCGATCGAGCAGCAGAAAAAAAGGACGCTAGCGGCGCATACCAGGAGCGACAACGAGGAAGAAGATTTCATCGGATTTAGCGATCAGGAGTGACAGATTGTTTGGTAAACGTATAGCATGTTCTATATGTTATAGTTATTTGAATGACTCTTACCATAATATGTTACGTTAACATACCAGGCACATTCTCAGTTGGTTATTTATGCGTCATATAACGTACACTTATTCAGCCTGTTGTTCACTATTCTTTTATTATTTTAAATTGCCTTTCAAATGTCTATTCTTGGTGTTGGATTTTATCAAATAAATTTCTCCCAAAAATGAGACTTATACTCGAGTGCGACGTATATATGTTTTTTTCCTTCTTTATTATGCATTTTCGGCCGGTGCGACATATACTCCGGAGCGATTTATAATCCGAAATATACGGTATACAAGCTATCATTTAAAAAAATATTAAAATTGTATGGAGTGGAGTTTAACACTTAAGAAAAATTATTGTCTAAAGATTTAAACTGTTCATCATCATTGGAGACAACTGACACTCACAAGGATATAAAGCAAAAAAGATTGGATATACATTATGTCTTTGAATCTAGATGGGTCCACAAATTAAGCATTAATCAGTGAAAGACGATATTGAATTTATTCGTGCATCGTAAGTAACGTATTTGATTGACATTAACGAGTGTCGTATTGCTGTGGTCGTGATCCTTATGAGAAAAATAATTTTGTTTTTGCAGTTGATTTCCTGGTACAAATATTTGGCTGTCATCTACAATTTGTGTCCGCAATTGTTCTTATGGTGTGAAGTTTGTATTTTGTCTCATTGTTTAGCTAGATTGCAATGTTTGGTTTTCAACAATATTTAGCCATTTTAAGATTCAGTGTGTGAAAATCCAACAATCACACTATTTATTACTGAGACTTAACATGACATTAGATTCATTTCCACAACCACAGGTCTTCATAGTTATAATCAAGCATAGCAACCATAACTTAAAAGAACACAAACAAACAAATGCGATCTCTTGTCCTCAGTTTATGTGTAGTTCTGCTCTCAAACACTACTTATATAGTAGAGAATAAACCTGATTAAATCACAAAAAGTCAAATGTTTATACAAACATGGTCGAGGCAGAAAGCAACATGTTTGAGAGCAACTTTCCTTTCATAATTTCCCGGACTTTATTATTTTTATGAAGCCCTTCTCTCAGGACTATTAAAGGTATTTCCTATCTCTCCATTTGAACAATTGGAACAGCACAGCAAAGCGGTATTTTCAGTTCTTCATTTATCGCTAGGGACCATGTTGTTTGCCCTCCATGTACATACACCGCAACCAAGCCAAGCGGACATGACGTCATATGCAACCCAGCAATAGGCCAGCCCCTGGCAAACGTTGTGGAATCATCAGACCAGAGAATTTTCATTCAGTTGTTTCATTTTGTAGAAGACAGACATGACACAACTATAGTCCTTTCAACTTTCTGGCTTTAAGAAACACTCAAACAAATGATTGTGTTAGTCCATAAAAATTTTATTTTCAGATCATGCAGAGTGAAAAAAATTATGAAATCGCTCAATTCAGAGGAGAAAAATTATGGAATAGTGAAAAACAAAAAAATACTACAACACTAGTACTTTGTTGCGCCACCTCTGGTTTTTGCATGGACTTAACAAGTGCCAGACAGAACTCTTTATCCAAGTTTCTGTGATTGCTGTTGTCAGATCAGCTTTGCAGCTTGGAGTTTTGTCATCCACCATTTTCTCCTATGGACCGAGATCGGGACTATTTGCAGGCCATGACATTGACCTTAAGTATCTTTCTTCAAGAAAAGTTTTTGCTCTGTGGCAAGATACATATTCATCTTGAAAAAGGGAGTCATCATACCCAAACATCCTTTGCATGGGTGGAATAAGAAAATGTCAAAGTCAACTCATATCATCATTGAGTGTGAAAATGGGCACGTTTTCTTCAGGCTGTCGTCCTCATAAATCTCACTGGAACGCCACTAAACAAAAGTTGCAGCATCCTCACCTTGCCCTTGCAGATTCACATTCATTACTGAATAGGACATTCATCTCGTCATCCATAGTCCACTATTGCTTTTCCTTAGTCCATTGGAACGGTGTTGTTTTCTGTCTAGATGTTAACGACGGCTTTTATTTTGCTTTCTTGTATTCAAATCCCATTTCCTTTTGGTACTTTTTCTTACAGTTGACTCAAGTTTCCAAACATTTGCTCTTCATTTGTTTTGCTGTGCATTTTCTGTTTTCAAGACATATTATTGCTTTAAATTCTCTGTCTTGAAGCTTTGATATTTTCCTTGGTCTACCAGCATGCTTGACTTCTACCACCTTCCCATGTTGGTCCAGGTTTTACACATAGCTGACTGTCAACATCTTTGGCAACATTGCCTGATGATTTACCTTCTCGAAGAAGTTTAAAAATCCTCTCCTTAATTTCAATTGACTACTGTCGCGTTGGAGCCATGATTCATGTCAATCCACCTGCTGCAACAGCTCTCCCTTTTAACTGCAGACTAATGAACAGATTTAATCTGATGCAGGTGTTCACTTTACAAATGAAAATATAAAGGCCAATGCCATAATTTTGTCCCTACAATTGAATTATTTCATAATTTAGCACTTTGCTTGATCTAAGAATGAAACTGTTACTGATTACCACAATTTATCATATTGTTTTATTTTCGTGTTTTTTAAAGCCAGAAAGTTGGCATGTGAAATGATTATAGTTTTGTGTCATGTCTGTTAACTACAAACCCCAAAAGCAGTGAAATTGTCACGTTGTGTAAATGGTAAATAAAAAGAGAGTACAATGATTTGCAAATCCTTTTCATCTTTTATCATCAATTGAATAGACTGCAAAGACAAGATATTTATTGTTGGAACTGGAAAACTTTGCTATTTTTTGCAAATGTTAGCTCATTTGGAATTTGATGCCTGCAACATGTTCCAAAAAAGCTGGCACAAGTGGCAAAAAGACTGAGAAAGTTGAGGAATGCTCATCAAACACTTATTTGGAACAGGCTAATTGGGAACAGGTGGGTGCCATGATTGGGTATAAAAGCAGCTTCCATGAAATGCTCAGTCATTCACAAACAAGGATGGGGCGAGGGTCACCACTTTGTCAACAAATGCCTGAGCAAATTGTTTAAAAACAACATTTCTCAACCAGCTATTGCAAGGAATTTAGGGATTTCACCATCTACGCTCCATAATATCATCAAAAGCTTCAGAGAGTCTGGAGAAATCACCGCACGTAAGCGGCAATGCCCGTGACCTACGATCCCTCAGGCGGTACTGCATCAAAAAGTGACATCAGTGTGTAAAGGATATCATCACATGGGCTGAAGAACACTTCAGAAAACCACTGTCAGTAACTACAGTTGGTCGCTACATCTGTAAGTGCAAGTTAAAACTCTACATTGCAAAGCCAAAGCCATTTATCAACAACACCCAGAAACGCTTCTCTGGGCCCAAGCTCATCTAAGATGGACTGATGCAAAGTTGAAAAGTGTTCTGTTGTCTGACAAGTCCACATTTCAAATTGTTTTTGGAAACTGTGGACGTCGGAACAAAGAGGAAAAGAACCATCCGGATTTTTCTAGGCGCAACGTTGAAAAGCCAGCATCTGTGACGGTATGGGGGTGCATTAGTGCCCAAGGCATGGGTAACTTACACATCTGTGAAGGCACTATTAATGCTGAAAGGTACATACAGGTTTTGGAGCAACATATGTTGTTATCATGGACGCCCCTGCTTATTTCAGCAAGACAATGCCAAGCCACGTGTTACAACAGTGTGGCTTCATAGTAAAAGAGTGCGGGTACTAGACTGGCCTGCCTGTAGTCCAGACCTGTCTACCATTGAAAATGTGTGGTGCAATATGAAGGCTAAAATAGCAGAATGGAGACTGTTGAACAATTTAAGCTGTACCTCAAGCAAGAATGGGAAATAATTCCACTTCAAAAATGTGTCTCCTCAATTCCCAAACCTTTACTGAGTGTTGTTAAAAGGAAAGGCCATGTAACACAGTGGTAAAAATGTCCCTCTGACTACTTTTTTGCAATGTGTTGCTGCCATTAAATTCTAAGTTCATGATTATTTGCAAAAAAAATGAAGTTTCTCAGTGTGAACATTACATTTCTTGTCTTTTTAGTCTATTTAATTGATTATAAGTTGAAAAGGATTTGCAAATCATTGTATTCTCTTTTTATTTACCATTTACACAACGTGACAACTTCACTGCTTTTGGCTTTTGTACTTTTTCCCCTACAAAATCAAACAACTGAATGAACATCCTCTCCAAGATGGGTGATTCTATCATTCACCAAGGGTTGCAGAAGGTTGTGGACAAAAGCTGAGAAGTAGGTCAACATTAAAATCCAACTTAAACCTGAAGACATCCTAGTAAGATGCTGAAAGCTTGTTCCATCACAGCATGTTTTATCTGAGGAGTGAAGCTCATGCGGTCTTGTGCTGAAAGATATAAACATCACACCAGGGCTATACCGCCCTCGGTTGGTAGAGCGGCCGTGCCAGCAACTTCAGGGTTGCAGGTTCGATCCCCGCTTCCGCCATCCTAGTCACTGCCGTTGTGTCCATGGGCAAGACACTTTACCCACGTGCTCCCAGTGCCACCCACACTGGTTTAAAAATGTAACTTAGATATTGGGTTTCACAATGTAAAGCGCTTTGAGTCACTTGAAAAAAGCGCAATATAAATATATTCACTTCACTTCACTTCACCAAGAGCGGACATTGCAAGTGATTGTTTTGTTGTATTTGTATTTCATCTTTAACACTCGGCGTGAGAGCGACATTATACTTTAGTGCAGATGTTCTTAAATCTTTTTGACCTCGGGGCCCAACTTTTCCACTACAAAGAGGCCCGGAGCCCACTCAAATATTAACACTGAATTAGTAATCCTATTTTTTATTTTTTATTTTTTTTGTGTCCTGTCCAGCTTCTCAGGCAAATCATATAGTTGATGTAGATGCCCATGTCGGCTGTTCAGATTTACTTTACAAAAGAGAAGTGTAGGATACTTCTCTTGTTGCCTTATTTGTATTTGACTTTATTAAATGTATTTATATTATCATTTAGTGCAGCCGGGCCGGAGCAGGAGGGGATAGAAAGAGAAAAAAAAAGAAGACAGAGGGGGAAATTGTGGGGACAAGAGGGGGATTAGACAGAGAGACAAAAACAACAACAGCAAACAACAACAACAACAACAATAGAGCAACATCAGCAAATATGACATGTACAAATATGATGGTAAAAGTAATAGCAAATAAGCAGTTAGCGAAAAATAAAAAATACAGAAATGACAATGAGCATTATTACACTACAAATGGATCAATACAAATACCAATAGAAATAGCGCTATTGATAATGAACAATACCAATAATTTACCTTTATTATCAACAATACAGTTGTTTAAATGCAACAATACATATACGTAGTGATAACTTGAGATACGAAAGAATGCAGAAAAATGGAGGGGGAGAAAGAGAAGCAACCTACATTAACCTTGTAGATTGTTATAGTCACAATAGGTTAAGCTTTGTCAGTGTGCCATGTGTTACACCCAGTTTACCCTAGGGCAACAACGTTAATATATGTTTGATGAAACGTGATTATGTGCATGAGTGTAAGTATGCATATGTACTTGTATATGTACAGAATGTGTATATGTAATCATATTCTTGATTTTAATCATATTCAATAATTATATCCAACCTACTAAAAGTTTACAACCTTGTCAAATGAAATGAAAGCATAAGTGAATCACAAAAATGTGTATTTATTTAACACAAACCTTCGGTCAGGCCGATTAGAAAAATAAGTACTAACCAAATATACTGCATAAAAAGGGACTGACAAATAACTGACACATATACATTTACATACAATTATGTTGTGTTAAATTAAATAACCCAAAATAAGATTGAATGTTTTTTAACCAAACTGTCAATAAAATTAAAGTATAAATGAAAATACAGCTTCACTACTTAAGTCATATTTTTTGCGCTGAAGAAACTTCTCTATTACTTTAGCTCCAGACTTCTTCTGCTTGATATTGTCATTACTGTCACAAGTGGTGGAAAAGAGTATTCCAACTGAGTACAGCTGCGGTCCATACGGACTATAGCAGAGAATTAGATACTTTTTGGCGGCCCTCTAGGGGGCACCGGCCCTAAAGGTAAAACTTGTAGCTCGTTCTCTAATATAAGGAAGTTCCAATAATGCTTAATGTGTCTGTTACTACTTTACAAACGTACTTACATAAAACCATGTATGAAATTTTGGGAAGTTTTTAAGGGGCATAATAGGTCAATCCCCATTGCCTGCATTGTTAGCCACCTCTTGCTAGCAGTCTTTTTACCATTTAGAACGCACAGAAAAGAGAAAGATATGTGTCTTCTTGTCTCACATAGGGATTGTGACTGAGAGAAAATGTTAAAAAAAAAAAAAGTGCAGTTGGACTTTAGAATGAAATGCATGATCAGAGTAGAGTAATAGTGTGATGCAGTGGCCAGGATTCCACTCAAAAGAACTGAGGGAGAGAAGATAGACTGATATGAAGAAAGGAACATGGTTTGAAACGACCTTCATTATCAGTAACTTCCACCTAGCCTGCGCTGGATTTCTCACGGCACATTGTTTTCTCTTATTGTGTCTGTCCTGGCCTGATTGGAAACAAAACAATGTGAGATTACACTGCACTTCTATTTGAACCCTAATCGTCACTTTTACACTGCAAGATAAAAGTAAGTGAAACTTGCCTGTATTGTCCTTTCTCAAATATGAAATACTCTAAATTAAATAGGCATAATACATATTGCTTATTTCACTCACCACTAGCCCTAAATAAATGGTTTTCTTTCTCTTAGTGCCAAAATTATGCTTTTATATCAGGGGTAGGGCTGGGCGATATATGGAATATACTGGATATATCGTGGGTTTGTCTCTGTGCGATATAGAAAATGACTATATTGTGATATTAGAGTATACGTTCTCACACAGTTGCTTTTAGTTGCGGGCATTACACTACATGCGTTTCTCACTCTTTCTTGTCTCTCCTTCTCACAGAGAGGTAAAACAAGCGCACCTTCTTACATACGTCACATACTGTTACGCGTACAACGTCATACGCCCTCGCGGAGCAGAGAGGTAGCAGCATGGGTAAAGTTAGCTGTGGCAGGTGGTGCTAGCGGAGCGGTGCGAGTGGTAATAAGAGAGAAAGAAGGTGCGAATCTGGTAACAAATGGAGGAAGAATTAATTCCCAAGAAAAACAGCACAGGGTCCATCGTCTGGCGGTGGTTTGGCTTCAAGCGGGAAGATGTTGAACAGACAACCGTTATATGTCAAGTATGCGGCAAAAGCGTTGCTACAAAAAGTAGCAGGACTGCTAATTTGTAGCATAATTTGAAAAGTCACCCGCTAGAGAATGAGGAGTGCTTGAAACTCTGCATGTCAACATCTCCGGCCGGTGCCACACCCACAAAATGCCCAAGCAAGCATTTCCACATCAACACCGTATGAAAAAATGTCAACAACAGAAGGAGATAACGTCCGCAGTAAACTACCACATAGCGAAGGACATACACTATTTGATTTACTATTATGCAGCTCATTTTTATTTTAGAGTTTTTGAAATATCATGTTAAAAAATATTGTAGTGGCGTTCTGTACAAAAAGTACACTTTAATTTAGTGTTGTTTTG
>NC_084571.2:18880000-18882500 GCF_033978685.3 Nerophis lumbriciformis | reverse complement strand
AAGCAGGGAAGCCCAGACTTCCCTCTCCCCAGCCACTTTGTCCAGCTCTTCCCGGGGGATCCTGAGGCGTTCCCAGGCCAGCCGGGAGACATAGTCTTCCCAACGTGTCCTGGGTCTTCCCCGTGGCCTCCTACCGGTCGGACGTGCCCTAAACACCTCCCGAGGGAGGCGATCGGGTGGCATCCTGACCAGATGCCCGAACCACCTCATCTGGCTCCTCTCCATGTGGAGGAGCAGCGGCTTTACTTTGAGCTCCCCGCGGATGACAGAGCTTCTCACCCTATCTCTAAGGGAGAGCCCTGCCACCCGGCGGAGGAAACTCATTTCGGCCGCTTGTACCCGTGATCTTGTCCTTTCGGTCATAACCCAAAGCTCTTGGAAAAAAATAACTAAAAATAACTAAAAACTTGTTGAAAAATAAACAAGTGATTCAATTATAAATAAAGATTTCTACACATAGAAGTAATCATCAACTTAAAGTGCCCTCTTTGGGGATTGTAATAGAGATCCATCTGGATTCATAAACTTAATTCTAAACATTTCTTCACAAAAAAAGAAATCTTTAACATCAATATTTATGGAACATGTCCACAAAAAATCTAACTGTCAACACTGAATAATGCATTGTTGCATTGTAATGAATGGAATAGCCTACTTGATTTGATGTTCAGTTTATGAACTTACATTCATATTTTGTTGAAGTATTATTCAATAAATTCGATATGGCCTTTTTTTAATATCGCGATATTTTAAGGCCATATCGCGATACACAATATATACGTGGATATTTTGCCTTAGCCTTGAATGAACACTTGATGCATATAATCTCAGCAGTATGATGATTATATGTGTCTACATTAAAACATTCTTCTTCATACTGCATTAATATATGCTACTTTTAAACTTTCATGCAGAGAAGGAAATCACAACTACAAAAAATCACTATTTTTTTCATACGGTGTTGATCTGGAAATGTTTGCTTCAGCATTTTGACGGTGTGGGCGTGTGGCACCGAATGGAGATAAGCGTCTCGACAGACGTTACAATATTTGAACAATGATGACGAAAACTGTTTTCTCTGTCGTGTCCGTGTGTCGAAAATTGTTATGCGCTTATTTTTTTATTTGATTTTGTGCGTGGCATAGATTTGCCGTGCGCTAGCATCACAGCTAACGTTAGCCATGCTGCTACCTCTCTGCTCCGAGAGGGCGTATACGTATGTGACGTATGACGTGACAGTATGTGACGTGTGTAAGAAGGTGCGCTTGCTGTCTGTGAGAGGAAGACACAGGAAAGAGTGAGAAGAGCCTTTCGTGTAATGTCCGCAGCTAAAATCAACTCCGTGAGAATCCATAGACCTGCGGATGCGTTGAAGGTGTGCTGGAAAATGCGGAACGGAAATTAGGGAGCAGCAGAAAAGTGGAATGTATTATTTAAATCGGTGCGTTGGAAAACACGGACCGGAGTTTGTTTTTTTTAAAAACTGGATCGGCATTTTCCCATGCCTTGCCGATACGCATTTTTTGGCAAATATCGGCGGCCGATCCGATCCAAATATCGGATCGGGACATCCCTAATATATATACACATATATATACACACACACACACACACACAGATCCCGTGGGTGCTTCTGGGCCCGAGCACCCACGGACAATGCCGAGCACCCACGTGGGATTGATGGCAAATTCTTTCTCACAACTAAGTAAAAACCGCGCATGCTCAGAAAAGTAACGTCAGATTTACCGCCCGTCCGATATTGAAGTGGTTTTGAAAATGAAAAATATCAAAATGGCCCTCGCATGCTTTGAATTGTCAGTGTGCGCCCCTCAATGGATAAAGTTTGGACACCCCTAGTACAGCACTATATATCGTGTTCAAATGTTGTCACTGTTTACATTGTTTCTTGTGGAGAAATTTGCTTTAATATACAAACTTTTCTATTTTTGAACCCTGTTCTATAACCAATCAAGTTTGTAAATGGAGGTTCCACTGTGCTTGTTTTAAAAAAGCTTTTTACTCTGCCTCTGTGTGAATAAGTGTAAAAAACAGTTTTATGTAAAGAGCCTTTCATCCCAACTGTTGACTGTGTGAGAGATGTGAACAAACCAGCCTTGAAAAGCTGCCAATCAACATCAAGTGAGCCAACAAGGAGCCATCCATGGTGGAAACAAACCTAAATCAGCCTCTGTGCTTTTCTTCATGTCCTTGTGAAGCTTCTTTGTCTGATCCTCCAGCCTGTACCACAAGAAGAAGAGTGATTATCAGCCACAAATATGGGTCAACAGGAAACAAAAGAACAGGAAAGAATGAAAAAAAAGGTTGAAGTAAGAGAGTTCAACAGTTTTACATGGCTCCCATCAAAGTCAAAATACAATCAAAGTGGTGGATAAAGTGGTGCAAAAGAAAGTGTGGTTCAAGAAGGAATTACACATTTCACTGACTCCACGTAAAAAGTTATTATAGCACCTTTTAGATAATTAACAAAATGTGCCACCAT
>NC_084571.2:18857500-18875000 GCF_033978685.3 Nerophis lumbriciformis | reverse complement strand
ATAAAAAACACAAGATACACTTACCATTAGTGCATCAACCCAAGAAAATCCTCCCTCCCCCATCCACACTCATTTACACAAAAGTGGCTGTCTCTTTCTGTTATTAAAAACTTCTGGTTCCTACAATATAGAATAATACAGTCTGAAAGGGATACAGTCTTTAAAGCACACATGATTGTGTGTGCTGCTGGTCCACTAACATTTTCATTAATTACTATTTTTTATGTAATGGTTTTTATATTGTTTTACTTTCTTTTCTATCCAAGAAAAAGTATTTATTTTTATTTTTATTTTTATTTTTTCAATTTATTTATCTTATTTTATTCCACTTTAAAAACAAAACAAAAAAAAACCAAATAAAACAAAACAAAACAAACGAAGGACCTTATCTTCACCAGACCGGGTTGTCAATGAAATCAGATTGTTCCAAAGGGTTTTTAAAACCAGGTCCAGTTCAGATTATATCCAGATCGGGCTCAGCAACACACACTTTCACCCATGTACACTGAAAACCAGGAAACACAAGGTTGCATACAATCCACAAACAAAAATACATTTTCAAATTAAGCACCCACGTACAGTCCAGATCACATCCAAGTCGGACTCAGCAACACATATCTTCATTTATGTACCCTTAAAATAGGGAATACAACAACAGATTGCATATCATATATAAACAAAATCACAAACATTTTCAAAATAAGCCTTTGAGGACTTCCCATCTTTTTTTATATTTTTTGGAATAATTATCGTTTTCAACCATATAATTTTCTAAAGTTAAAAAATACTGAATAAATGTTTTAAAGAAAGAAATACTAAGTGAATATCTGTTTTTGTCAATGAACTCTCCTAAAATAACAGAAACCACATCAAGCTTCATAAACAAACCAATCTTTAAACACATTTTTCAACTTCCACCCAAAACGAAGACACAATATGACAATACCAAAACAAATGCAGGGTGGATTCAGGCTCCTGACAACAAAATCGGCAATCATCTGACTCTGTCATATTCCATAGTTTTAACATTTTCCACGTGGGTAAGAAGTTATAAATAATTTTGATTGGAAAATAACGATTTTGCACATCGATAGTAGTTTTGTAGATTAATTTGAATATGGCATCCCACGGCAACGGGCAGTCAAAAAAGTCTTCCATTTTCCATATGTGTTATATGGGGCAGCCCTCAAAGATTTATTTATTAAATAAAAATTATATATTTTTCTATCTATTTTAGTTCCTTTTTGCCAACTAGAATTTCGGGTTTATAAACTAATAATTTAGTAGTTCCAGAATTAATTATTTGTTTCCATCTTTTCTCAATGACTCCAGTTAGTTGATTAAATGAAAAGCTTGAACAAACATCACCATACATAGTTCTAAATTCATCATAGTTCGTAATTTTTCCATTCTCATTGATAATGTCATTGACAAAAATGATTCCTCTTTCAAACATATTTTTCCAAAAGAAAAGCTTTCCATCTATTACAATATTAGAGTTCATCCATATTATCTGCTGCAAAATTTCATCTCTTTTTTCTGGTACATAAAATTGAAAACACCACCATGAGTGGATTGTTTCCTTTATGAACCCCGCCATGTTTCCCAGCAGACTCTCTACATAAAGAAAATGGGAGGCATGGGTAACTTACACATCTGTGAAGGCACCATTAATGCTGAAAGGTACATACAGGTTTTGGAGCAACATATGTTGCTATCCAAGCAACGTTATAATGGACGCCCCTGCTTATTTCAGCAAGACAATGCTAAGCCACGTGTTACAACAGTGTGGTTTCATATTAAAAGAGTGCGGGAACTAGACTGGCCTGCCTGTAGTCCAGACATGTCTCCCATTGAAAATGTATGGTGCAATATGAAGACTAAAATAGCAAAAGGGAGACTGTTGAATAACTTAAGATGTACATCAAGCAAGAATGGGAAAGAAGTCCACTTCAAAAATGTGTCTTCTCAGTTCCCAAACCTTTACTGAGTGTTGTTAAAAGGAAAGACCATGTAACACAGTGGTAAAAATGCCCCTGTGACAACTTTTTTGCAATGTGTTGCTGCCATTAAATTCTAAGTTCGCAAAAAAAAAAAGTTTCTCAGTGTGAACATGAAATATCTTGTCTTTGCAGTCTATTCAATTGAAAAGACAAGATATTTCATGTTCAGTGCAGTGCAGTTGTCACAGGGGCATTTTTACCACACACAAACCAGGACCCGAAACATGGCACCGTTGAATTTTACATAAATCAGCAGACCGGTAGGAACGGCAGGATTTGGTCAGTGCCAGAAAAGTACCGGATTTGGTACCCATCCCTACTTGAAAGTTTAAACTATATCCATCCATCCATCCATCTTCTTCCGCTTATCCGAGGTCGGTTCGCAGGGGCAGCAGCCTAAGCAGAGAAGCCCAGACTTTCCTCCCCCCGGCCACTTTGTCCAGCTCCTCCTGGGGGATGCCGAGGCGTTCCTAGGCCAGCCAGGAGACATAGTCTTCCCAATGTGTCCTGGGTCTTCCCCGTGGTCTACTGCCGGTCGGACGTGCCCCAAACACCTCCCTAGGGAGGCGTTCGGGTGGCATCCTGACCAGATGCCCGAACCACCTCATCTGGCTCCTCTCCATGTGGAGGAGCAACAACTTTACTTTGAGCTCCTCCCGCCTGACAGAGCTTCTCACCCTATCTCTAAGGGAGAGCCCCGCAACCCGGCGGAGGAAACTCATTTTGGCCGCTTGTACCCGTGATCTTGTCCTTTCGGGCATAATCCAAATCTCATGACCATAGGTGAGGATGGGAACGTAGATCGACCGGTAAATTGAGAGCTTTGCCTTCCGGCTCAGCTCCTTCTTCAGCACAACGGATCGATACAGCGTCCACATTACTGAAGACACCGCACCGATCCACCTGTCGATCTCACGATCCACTCTTCCCTCACTCGTAAATAAGACTTCGAGGTACTTGAACTCCTCCACTTGGGGCAGGGTCTCCTTCCCAACCCGGAGATGGCACTCCACCCTTTTCCGGGCGAGAACCATGGACTCGGACTTGGAGGTGCTGAATCTCATCCGAGTCGCTTCACACTCGGCTGCAAACCGATCCAGTGAGAGCTGAAGATCCTGGCCAGATGAAGTCATCAGGACCACATCATCTGCAAAAAGCAGAGACCTAATCCTGCAGCCACCAAACCAGATACCCTCAACGCCTTGACTGCGCCTAGAAATTCTGTCCATAAATGTTATGAACAGAATCGGTGACAAAGGGCAGCCTTGGCGGAGTCCAACCCTCGCTGGAAACGGGTCCGACTTACTGCCGGCAATGCGGACCAAGTTCTGACACTGATCATACAGGGAGCGGACCGCCACAATCAGACAGTCCGATACCCCATACTCTCTGAGCACTCTCCACAGGACTTTACTGAGGGACACAGTCGAATGCCTTCTCCAAGTCCACAAAGCACATGTAGACTGGTTGGGCAAACTCCCATGCACCCTCAAGGACACTGCCGAGAGTATAGAGCTGGTCCACAGTTCCACGACTAGGGATGATACTCGAAACCGGTTTTCCCGGTTGTTTGATAAGAAAAGAACCGAGTCCTCGGACTCAAATCCCTTTTTGAGAACCGGTACCCGTTATCGAGACCACTATAGTAAAGAAAAAGAGTTGGTTCTTTATTCGAATCCCTCGGAACGAATCCCGTCCCGACCAGAAATACCCCGTGAGACATCACAAGAAATGACGTCACGTAGCTGAGACATTAGGCGCAGATAGGGAAAGCAGGAAAAACAATGGACTGGAAAAAGCGCTCAAAGGTGTAATAAAGTTCAAAACAAAAGGTATAATCCAATGAATAACTTTACTGAGAGATTTGAGCAGGGTACAAACACATGACAAACACTTTTACGACCAACCGGAAACATAGCAACCAGGCTAGCAACGCACCTCCTTTACGGCAGCTGTCGCAACGTTCTTAAAGTAACTGCAGCACATACATACATATATATACAACATGTATGACATGATCTCCCTTTTTTAACTTTTGTTTTTCTTTCCTTGTAAACAGAACAAAATCACACTGTATATGTGTTGTCTGTCTAATTATAAATAATGCAGACGAGGCGTGTTGGCTGAGTTCTTGACGTTTACTTTCACAGCGTGCTCATAACCTCATTCTTTGCTGCCGGCGTGACAACATGCAACAACACTTTTCGGGGCTACCGCGCATGGTCGTCACACCCATTGCATGCTGGGTAATGTAGTTGTTATATTCCCTAGCTCATAACATCACATCTTTCCCCCTATAAAGAAATAATGTTAACTCAAAAAAGTGTATTTCTTTTTTAGCTTTAACTTTTCATTTTTTAGCATTGTAACCACATTTGCAAACAACTTTTCTCTTCATAGAATTTTCTTTCAATAAAGAAATAAAGTGCAAAAATGTCAAAGCATCATAACAAACAGTTATGTCAAATAGCAACAGAAGTGCACTTTTTGGAGAGCTGTATTATTTTCAGCTTTGTGCCCAAGGGACTGATTTTATTTAACACTATATTATTATTTATACACCTATAGTGATCACAGAGACAGGTTGTTTTTGTGTTACTGTATATATTTGTTTTTCTGAAAAATCCCACTTAAGATACTTTGGGTAACAACAGTCAATATTTTTTTTTTATTTTTTTTTTTTAGGGGGGGTATCAGTCAATATTTATTTATTTATTAGATTTTATTTTTTTCTTATATAATAAAAGTGAGCTTTTGTTAAACCAAATATTGTGTGTTTTTTTCCATATACAACAACCTATCTGGACTCGATAAAAGGATTCGATAATAGGCTCGAACTCGATAATTTCTTATCAAACATCATCCCTATCCACGACCAGGACGAAAACCACAATGTTCCTCCTGAATCCGAGGTTTGACTATACCCAACATCCATAAAACCATTTGGAAACAAAGACCAACTTTTTAGTCATGATGGTGCATGAAAGAATGCAAGTATGTACACAAACGAGCTTGAATGGGACCTTGCACATCCAGGATGCGTCTTTCTGACTATTGTTGGTGCACTCATGTTGGCTGTAATCCAGGGGTGTCCAAAGTGCAGTCTGCACATAATTTTTTGAGGGCTAGCGACACATTTACAAAAAAAATCATAAAAAGTGGAATCAATGAGCAAACAGGTGCGACGTAATGAGAAAAGTTTGCAATATTGACACTAATAACACAAAGCTGCCATGTAGGCTGTTTTTTTTACTTTAAAACTGTCATCGCTCCAAAAATATTAAAAACGTATAATTGACGGAAACATCTAAATTTGATCTAAATCAGTGGTTCTCAAACTGTATTCACTAAGTACCACCTCAGAATTGGCTCTCCAAGTATCACCATAATGACCAACATTAAAATAAAGTAGCATAGTAGGCCAAGGTATCATTAAAAACAAGCAGTGGTTTTATTTACCAAGTATATTTAATATTTTTGGCCACTTTAACATTACACACTATACATTTTGTGTTTTTCCCGTAAAAAAACAGGGTTTTATTTGACAAAAAAGGGCAGCAAACATAAAAAAAAAATTAAACTTTATGTCAACGGATAGATTTCAAATTGATCTACAGATATTTTAGCACTGAAAGTAGAAAAATATATATACCAGGGTTTCCCACACATTCATTTATTTGTGGCGGCCCGCCACGAAAGAATTACGTCCGCCACAAATGGATTTTTCGGCTTTTGACTCGGTCGACCGCTCATAAAAGCAATGGGACTGTCTGTGAATGTTGCTTGTAGTTACACCTCAGGTGCAGTAGGTGGCGGTAGCCTACTATGCACTATGCAATAGCACTTAATTCACCTGGTGGGCCAGAAGAAGAAGAGGGACGGACGGAATCAAAATACTCGCCGGCTACTTTTCATAATGATGGCGCTTCCTACGTTTCTACCTCAAACGTCCAAAAGCTGCTGAAAGCCTTGATCCAGGATGCCATGGGGAAAAAAACTTAAATGGTGCCTTTTGGCGACAGTTAGCAGCTTGGTGGCTCATAGCCGGCGAGCTAACGCTTGCTAGCGTGGTAGCATTGCTTAATTCTTACAGATGTTATAGGTAGATAGTAGTGATGGGTCCGGCAACACCGATGCATCGGCGCATGCGTCGAGCTCATAGAGCGAAACCCTGTGTCGGTGCGCGTACCGCTTTTAGAAAGTCACGTGACCGATCATGAGCTGTTTTGGTCACGTGACCGATACGCGAACTGTGTCGCACTGACGCCTCCTCTGTGCCCTGTGAGCGGCTCTTTTCTACAGCCGGAGAAATAATAACTAAGAAGAGAAAGCGTCTAAAATTGAATACGTTGGAAAAACTGTTTTTTTTTAATAAAAATGTGTAAAAATAAATAAATAATAATTTCCAGGTCCACAAGCATCCTCATTCACAACACGTTCTCTTAGATTTCCATGTTATGATACATGTTCACATTATTTATTGACTGTATCTAAAAAAGACAAAAAATATATTTTTATTTAAATGAAGTTATGAAATAATCCTAAATGAAATACAATGACTTAGTTTATATTATTGTATATACTAGGTCAGTGGTTCTCAACCTTTTTTCAGCAATGTACCCCCTGTGATTTTTTTTTAAATTCAAGTACCCCCTAATCAGAGCAAAGCATTTTTGGTTGAAAAAAAAAAGATAAAGAAGTAAAATACAGCACTATGTCATCAGTTTCTGATTTATTAAATTGTATATATCAGTGCAAAATATTGCTCATTTGTAGTGGTCTTTCTTGAACTATTTGGAAAAAAAAGATATAAAAATAACTAAAAACTTGTTGAAAAATAAACAAGTGATTCAATTATAAATAAAGATTTCTACACCTAGAAGTAATAATCAACTTAAAGTGCCCTCTTTGGGGATTGTATTAAAGATCCATCTGGATTTATGAACTTAATTCTAAACATTTCTTCACAAAAAAAATAAATCTTTAACATCAATATTTATGGAACATGTCCACAAAAAATCTAGCTGTCAACACTGAATATTGCATAGTTACATTTCTTTTCACAGTTCTTTTTGACAGACATTTTAGTGACAAACCTGAGCTTGTGCTTCACTGAGTTTATGAACTTACATTTATATTTTGTTGAAGTATTATTCAATAAATATATAAAGGATTTTTGAATTGTTGCTATTTTTAGAATATTTTTTAAAAATCTCACGTACCCCTTGGCATACCTTCAAGTACCCCCAGGGGTTTGCGTACCCCCATTTGAGAACCACTGTACTAGGTCATAAAATCAGTGTCAGTTGAGTCGGTCCATAGGTTGCCTGTAGGGATTTTTAATGTCCAGCAGATGTCAGTATTTAGTGACACAGTATCGACACAGTATCAATACAGTTTTGCAATGTGTCAAAACGCTTCATGACGCCTCATCAACCCATCACTAGTAGATAGGTTATAGCTGCATCGCTCGCGGCTCGTCATATATTTAACGTTAATCCGTGATTTCACCGAGCGTTTCACTGACGGTGAGCAGCCTGACGCTACTTCATTAACACCGCCGCTGTTTGACTCGTGGCCCGGGGCAGACGCACGTAGTAACAGTCACGTGTTACAATACCGACGAGCTAACGTGTCCAGGTTATAACCATGTTGTCAATAAACACACATGGACTGAAGCTAAATTGTCCACTGTCCACTGCATCATGTGAATGCAATGAAAATAATAAAATCTGAGCCAACCAGCTGTTAAAATGTTGTCCAGGTTAATGTTTTGGCCATTAAAGACCATTCATTTCAAGATTTCAACTGTGATTGGGCTTTAAACAGGTGGCTGACCTGTTCAGATGAGTGTAACTGCTACTGGTCAAATAATGTGAAATAGCATTTAATTTTACATGTATGCAATGCCATTTAAATGCAATTATAGATAATAATAATAATAATAATAATAAATACTGTGTAGTGTTGTAAATAGTCAACGGGAAGGATTCTATTAAGATATAAGCCATGAGCACTACACAGCCAGAAAAAAACCTAGGCAGGACAAGTACAAATATTGGGGCAAGTAGATTTGAGAAGTCAGGCAAGTAGAAAAAAACCTTAACGTTGAACCCTGCATGTGTTGAGCTGCTGCCGCTTAAGGTTAGACGGCACTGTACATAGAGCGCTTCTGCTCGTTAGTAATACATTCTAATGTTGGATGTTCACTCCTTCACACAGATGAGTATAGAAAAATATTTTCAACGGCCGAAAAGGGCTTGACTTGGAGAGGAGGTAGGCCTACAGTCCGGACCACAGGTGCGACCTGTTCAGCAGCAGCAGCAGGAGGAGGAGGAGGAGGTTGACTGACTGTGGCAGGACACCTCTGCCTCTGTTTCACTTCATGTTGCTGGTAAATAATATGGTTGTAGTAGTAGGCTAAAGTTAAATTATTTAGTATTCACTAATTAAAGGGGCAGAGCTTTAAGAGACATTTTAGCTTTTATATTTTATAAGATATATTTTTTGTAAGAACCACAATTAATAAATATATTTCAGTGAATCACTAATTGTTCAAATCTGTATATAAATATGTACATAAAATGTTGTAATTATATTCCAACTTCGCGTTCTTCTTGGTCATCGCCGCTGCCGCCGCCCGCCCACACCACCACAAATAGATGCCTGTCCTGTGGGAAACACTGTATATATATATATATATATATATATATATATATATATATATATATATATATATATATATACATATATACATATATATATATATATATATATATATATATACATATATACATATATACATATATATATATATATATATATATATACATATATACATATATATATATATATATATATATATATATATATATATATATATATATATATATATATACATATATATTAGAGGTGAAACGATTCCTCGAGTAACTCGAGTAATTCGATTACAAAATATACTCAAGGAATTTTCGCTACCTTGAGGCGTCAGGTTTTTTTTTTTTTTTACGGCATTTTGCCTCGTTTATTAGTCAAAGCTCACGTTTCGCACAGACTGTTCAGGTATTGCACAGCGTGTTTACGTCACAGATCATACGCCCCCTGCACTGCACAACACCGCTCTTTTAAATAAGCTTGAGTTTAGTAAACTCTTTTGCCGACATAACTGGCAATGGCCGACGCCGCAGAAAGCAGAGGACAAGAGCCATAGCAAAAGTCGGGAATTAAGAAGCGACAAAAGTTGTCTAAGTTGTGGGAACACTTCACACTAAAATGGAAGGAAAACGCAGTCGTATGCAAACATTGCAAAGTGGAGCTGTTCCATGCTGGAGCACCTGTCGAGAAAGCATCCGATTGAGGGACGTCCTGAGGCCAGGTAAGTCATCTATTATCAAATGTAAACGCAAAAGTTGTGTTAGTAAAATAAATGTTATTCATTATAACCAGGATGTGTTCTCTCATTCCCGCAATGTCATCAAATGCCGCCAAAAGGTGTTGTAAACCAACAACACTAAACGAGCTGTCGTGTTCAATTAGCCTTTCATTAGTAACCATGCGAAAGTACTCGTGCAAAGTCATGCAACCACATGCTACTTGGATAGCTTGCACTTGTACCCACTATAATCTCTATAGCAGGGGTGCTCATTACGTCGATCGCGAGCTGCCGGTCGATCGTGGAGGGTGTGACAGTTGATCACCAGCCAGCCAGCCATTAATAAAATAGTCCTAAAAATGAGCGATCATAAATCTTCACTATGACGTCACTTTCGTCACTTGATTGACATTCACGGCACCCGAGGGTCTTCTGAGATGACGCTGGCTGCTGCCAGCTCATTAAAATTACCGACTGGAAGGCGAGAAACACTTTATTTCAACAGACTCTGGCGCCGTACCTGTCGTCAAAACTCCAAAGACCGACTGCACAGTTGCACAATAAAAGCGCTGCTTCATCCTGCCTGCGCTACCAAAATAAGAGTCTCAGAAAGCTCGCGTGCACAAGCTAGCAAGCTACGGAGTTTGCCGACAATGTATTTCTTGTAAAGTGTATACAAAGGAGTACGGAAGCTGGATAAATAAGATGCCAAAAACCAACCACTTTCATGTGGTATTGGACAGAAAGGAGGACTTTTTTTCTCCTCCATTCGAAAATGCGGACCTTATCAGCACCACTGTCTGATTACAATCAATGCAAGCCATCACAATCAGGTAATACACCAACTTATATTCTTGTCTTGATGAAAGAAAGGAATCTATATGTGTTAAACATGCTTGTATTATCTCTAAACACTTTTAACTTATTAACAATATTAACTATATGTGTTAAACATGCTTGTATTATCACTAAACATCTTTAACTTGTTAACAATATTAACTATATGTGTTAAACATGTTTGCATTATCATTAAACACCTTTAACTTATTAACAATATTAACTATATGTGTTAAACGTGCTTGTATTATCATTAAACACCTTTAACGTGTTAACAATATTAACTATGTTTTAAACATACTTGTATTTTCATTAAACACCTTTAATTTATTAACAATATTAACTATATGTGTTAAACATGTTTGTATTATCTTTAAACACCTTTAACTTATTAACAATATTAACTATATGTGTTAAACATGCTTGTATTATCATTAAACACCTTTAACTTGTTAACAATATTAACTATATGTATTAAACATACTTGTATTTTCATTAAACACCTTTAATTTATTAACAATTTTAAATATATGTGTTAAACATGCTTGTATTTTCATTAAACACCTTTAACTTGTTAACAAAAACATATATTTCATAAATAAATAAATATAAATTATATATATATATATATATGGGCTTCACGGTGGCAGAGGGGTTAGTGCATCTGCCTCACAATACGAAGGTCCTTAGTAGTCATGGGTTCAATCCCGGGCTCGGGATCTTTCTGTGTGGAGTTTGCATGTTCTCCCCGTGACTGCGTGGGTTCCCTCCGGGTACTCCGGCTTCCTCCCACTTCCAAAGACATGCACCTGGGGATAAGTTGATTGGCAACACTAAATTGGCCCTAGTGTGTGGATGTGAGTGTGACTGTTGTCTGTCTGTCTGTGTTGGCCCTGCGATGAGGTGGCGACTTGTCCAGGGTGTACCCCGCCTTCCGCCCGATTGTAGCTGAGATAGGCTCCAGCGCCCCCCGCGACCCCAAAGGGAATAAGCGGTAGGAAATGGATGGATGGATATATATATGAATGAGGTAGATCCCCACGACTTGATCAATTGAAAAGTAGCTCGCCTGCAGAACAAGTGTGAGCACCCCTGCTCTATAGCATAGGCGCCAATCTACATTTCTGCCAGTGGGTGCTCGGACGGCCAGTAAATCTGACGCTACTTTTCTGAGCATGCGCGGTTTTTGCTTGGTGGTGACTCACCACTGGTTGTACATTTCAAATGCAGTATTAAAGGAACTACCTAATCCACTTTTTATGTTTGATATAATGAAAACTGTCCTTATTGTTTTATTTTTGATACTAAGAAAAGGATTTTATTTTAACTTTCTCAGGAATATTAATTTTGAACTAATTTTATATATGTGTTTTCATCTCAAACATGTTATGATGGCAAAAATAACATTGATTACTATTTTGCATGCAAAGAATGCAATGAACTGTATTGCATTCTTAAAATTTTAAACTGTTGTCGTCATTATTAAGTGGTTTGTCTTTTTATAATGTTTATGTTTTGTTGGCAGGTTGAAAACAGCTCAGCGGATTTAAACAACACCATATAATAATCATCAAAAACACACGAGTGACAAGAACTTTGTTTATGCGGTCAGTAAATCTCAGTAAAACTAAAACAATGCTATTTGGTAACAGTAGAAGAGAAAGTCAAACAAATACAAATAGATGGAATAGAAATTGAAAGAGTAAATGAAACAAAATTTCTCAGTATAATGATTGATGATAAATTGAACTGGAAATCTCATGTAAAAAATATACAACATAAAGTAGCAAGAAACATGTCAATAACGAATAAAGCAAAACATGTTCTAGACCAAAAATCACTTCATATTCTCTACTGCTCGCTAATGTTACCATATCATATATGGGGAAATAACTACAAAAGTACACTTCATTCATTAACGGTGTTACAAAAAAGATCAGTTAGAATAATACATAATGTTGGATATAGAGAACATACAAACCCTTTATTTATTGAATCAAAAATACTGAAATTCCACGACATAGTGAATTTGCAAACAGCTAAAATTATACACAATGAAAAAAAAGAGGAGAAATATAATCTTAGAGAAAAATGTAATTTAAAACATTTGTATGCACGTACAACACTTAAGACCTTCAGTATATCAGTATGGGGAATTAAATTATGGAATGGATTAAGCAAAGCAATCAAACAATGTACTATTCTGATCCACTTCAAGAAACTCTTGAAACTTAAAGTGTTTACAAAGTACAAAGAAGAAGAACCATGATAAACATTCTGAATTTATTTCATCCATCCATCCATTTTCAAAATAATCTTACTCATCTCACCATATGAAATGTAACTTACTTCATTCACCGAGTAGTATTTATTAATTTATTTATTTTTATTGTGATTACTTATGGAGTATATTGTGAATAAATTGAGAACAGGAAGTGAACACATGTTTTAACAACTGTTATGTAAAAGAAAAGGGGTAGGATTAAATAAGCTCTGCTTCTTCCTATTTCTTTTCGAACATGTTGAAAAGAGAAACTGGAAATTGTGATGTATCATGTTGTATGCATGCATGTTCGAAATAAACTCAAACTCAACTCAACACCACAAGGCTGTGAGCGCACCTATTTTTATTAGCACACACAATCAACCACGGACGCATTTCAGCTGTGGGTGTCAGCCTTCAATAATGAAAACAGGCGTTTAGGAAATAAAAGACAATTAGGCCAAACACAATAATTAAGGGCACATCTTTGTATATTTAAACCTTAATTAAGCAAAAATATTTATTCGGCCCGGCTGCACCAAATAATATTATAAATCCATTTAATAAAGTCAAAATACAAATAAGGCAACAAGAGAAATAGCCCACACTTCTCTTTTGGAAAGTTAATTTGTACAGCCGATATGGGCATCTACATCAACTATATGATTTGCCTGAGAAGCTGGACAAGGACAAAAAAACAAAAAAATAAAATTATGTATTCGATTACTCGATTAATCGTTTGGGATATTCGATAGAATACTTGATTACTAAAATATTCGATAGCTGTAGCTCTAATATATATGTATACACATACATATATGTACACAGTTACATAAACACACACACACACATATATATATATATATATATATATATATATATATATATATATATATATATATATATATATATATATATATATATATATATATATATATATATATATATATATATATATATATATACATATATATACATATATATATACACACATATATATATATACACATATATATATATATATATATATACATATATATATACATATATATATATACATATACATATATATATATATATATATATATATATATATATATATATATATATATATATATATATATATATACATATATACAGTGTTGGGTTAGTTACTGAAAACCAGTAACTAGTTACAGTTACTAGTTACTTTATTTCAAAAGTAACTCAGTTACTAACTCAGTTACTTACACCAAAAAGTAATGCGTTACTGTGAAAAGTAACTATTTAGTTACTTCTTCTACTTTTTGTTTTTAAAGCTCCCATTAATGCCCTTTTAGCCTTCATTTCAGTACTGTTATTGCACTGGAGAATAATACAATCTGTTGATCAACTTGACATGCATTTGCATCACTGAACTCTGCTAAGCAATGTGCTCTACATACAACACACAAAGACAAAGATATGTTTCAAAGGGCCAATTTATTTCAGGCCAGAACAAATTAACTATTTTAAATAGCTGCAACATAACATACATAAGTAACAAACAGCATAATAACACTAACACTAACCACGTTAAACCCAGATTCCAAACTAACAAAGGTCTTAACTCATTGTCTTTCTATGCCACTTCAATATGGAATCCACTCCCAACAGGTGTAAAGTAAAGGGCATCTCTATCCTCCTTCAAAACCGCACTAAAAGAACATCTCCAGGCAACTACAACCTTAAACTAACACCCTCCCTTCCACATAATACCTCTTCGGATTGTAAATAATCAAATGTAGACATTTTTTCTTATACTTTCTGATCTCTCTCTCTGTGTCCACTACTTGCTATACATATCCTACCAAGTCAGTCCTACACTGTTTCAATGTCCATTTCTCTGATGATGCAATTGTTGATGCTGATTGTTGATGACAGAAGTGTTGATACCAACCACACCTAACCCCCCCGCCCCCATATCCCACACCCCGGATTGTAAATAATTCAATGTATATACCGTACCCTGATGATTATCTTGTGTGATGACTGTATTATGATGTTAGTATATATTTGATAGTATATATCTGTATCATGAATCAGTGGACCCCGACTTAAGCAAGTTGAAAAACTTACTGGGGTGTTACCATTTAGTGGTCAATTGTACGGAATATGTACTGTACTGTGCAACATACTAATAAAAGTTTCAATCAATCAATCAATCAACAACATAGCTGTAAAGCTGGCTTCACCTAAGGAAGGCACACGTGACATACACAAAGCCTAACCAGGCAGATTTGAATTGTTGTTTTGGGCAGTAGACGGGATCTTTGATCCAAGACACAACTTACATTAAACTAAATTGTGCTCGACAAAAGAAAAGAAGGGAGAATATCTCATACTTGCCTCTCCCCGGGACAACCATTCTCTCAAATTTCTCCCGATTTCCAGCCGGACTTAAGGCACGCCCCTCCAGGTCCGTGCGGACCTGAGTGAAGACAGCCTGCCGTCACGTCCGCTTGGCCAACCAAAAAGTAACCACAGAACACTATACCGTATAGTCGTATAGTGTTCTGTGGTTACTTTTTTGTTGGCCAACGGTTATTATTGCACACCCCCCTCCCCTCCCCTCCCCACACCCGCACACACACACAGAGAGCGCAGAGGAAGAATCAGAAGCACGTCTCTGCTTCGCTGCCATAAAACACGATCAGATCCTCAGATTCTAGCCGATACTACATAAAAAATAACGTAAAATAACGCAGTAACGCATCATGTAGTAACGGTAACTGAGTTACTTAATATAAAAAATAACGCGTTAGATTACTAGTTACCGCCGAAACTAACGGCGTTACAGTAACGCGTTACTTTGTAACGCGTTAGTCCCAACGCTGCATATATATATACATATATACATATATATATACATATATATATATACATATATATACATATATATATACACGTGTATATATATACGTATATATATATATGTGTATATATATATATATATATACGTATATATATATATATATATGTATATATATATGTATATATACGTATATATATATATATACATATATATATATATATATATATACATATATACATATATATATGTATATATATATATATACGTATATATATATATATATATATATATATTTATTTATTAGAGATGCGCGGATAGGCAATTATTTCATCCGCAACCGCATCAGAAAGTCGTCAACCATCCGCAATCCACCCGATCTAACATTTGATCAGAACCGCATCCGCCCGCCATCCGCCCGCACCCGCCCGTTGTTATATATCTAATATAGACGATGCAAGGCATTAGTGAGGTTATAAAGCTTTTGCCTGTTAAAGAAAGGAGACCGATCCAATGCAGCACAGACATTCGCGTGCCACGCTGTCACGACCCAGACGCACACCAGTGCGCAATCATATGGGAGCCGCGCTGAGCGCACCTCCAAGCGCGTCTCGCTGCCGGCGACGGGCGGGTATATGGGCCCGACGCTCCAGCGCCATCCATTTTCAGGGCTAGTTGATTCGGCAGGTGGGTTGTTACACACTCCTTAGCGGGTTCCAACTTCCATGGCCACCGTCCTAGCTGCTGTCTATATCAACCAGGGTGAGCCCCACCCCTTCCGTGAGCGCACTGCGCGCGGAGTAACCCCTGTTACGCGCCCCCGGCAACAGGGGTGGCGGGCAGGTAAGCTGCGCGGGCGGAGCGCGCGGAGTGACCCCTGTTACGAGCCCCCGTGGGTGGCGGGCAGGTAAGCTGCTTACCTGCTGCGCGTGACGCCGGCCGCGGCGGGGTGTCGGTGCGGTGGGCGCGGTGGTGACCCTGGACGTGCGTCGGGCCCTTCTCGCGGATCGCCTCAGCTACGGCTCCCGGTGGGGCCCTCTCGGCTTTCAAAACGCTTACAAAAAAGTGGGACCCCAAAAATATACTGTGGGACCCCGTTTTTATGAGGGACTAGGGCTGGGCGATATACTCGATATATCGCGGGTTTGTCTCTGTGCGATATAGAAAAGAACTATATCGTGATATTCGAGTCAACGTTCTCACGCAGTTGCTTTTAGCTGCAGGCATTACACTACAGGCTCTTCTCACTCTTTCTAGTCTCTCCTTCTCACAGAGACTTAAACAAGCGCACCTTCTCACATACATCACATACATATACGCCCTCGCTGAGCAGAGAGGTAGCAGCATGGCTAACGTTAGCTGTGGTGCGAGGGGTAATACGAGAGAAAGAAGGTGCGAATCTGGTAACAAACTGGTGGTTTGGCTTCAAGTGGGAATATGCCGAACAGACAACCGTAATTTGTCAAGTGTGGGGCGAAAGCGTTGCTATAAAAAGTAGCATTTCTGCTAATATGTAGCATCATTTAAAAGTCACCCGCTCAAGAATGAAGAGTGCTTACTCCGCACGTCAACATCTCCGTTTGGTGCCACACCAACAAAATACCAAGGCAAGCATTTCCACATCAACACTATGAAAAAAATAGTCCACGACATAAGGAGACAAACGTCCGCCGGAACCTACCACATAGCGAAGGCCGTACACAATTTGATTTCCTATTATGCAGCTAAGTTTTATTTGACAGTTATTGAAATATATTGTGTGACATCATGCACAAAAGTGCACTTTATTTGTTTTAAACTATTGTAGTGGCGTTCTGTACAAGAAGTGCACTTTAATTTAGTGTTGTTTTGATTTGTCATCTTAGTGATTCACAAAAGTGCACTCATAGCTTGTTTTAAAATGTCTCTGACAATCTTGCACTTTCTGTTTTGAAATGACATGAATGTCTGTGCCACTGCTTAATAACTGTTTAATAAATACAGTTTTGGTATATTGACTTAGTTGTGATTTCCCTCTCTGCGTGAAAGTTTAAAATGAGCATATATTAATGCAGTATGAAGAAGAATGTTTTAATGAAGACACATAGAATCATCATACTGCTGTGATTATATGCATCAAGTGCTCATTCAAGGCTAAGGCAAAATATTGCGATATATATCGTATATCGCGATATGGCCTAAAAATATCGAGATAT
>NC_084571.2:18615000-18852500 GCF_033978685.3 Nerophis lumbriciformis | reverse complement strand
ACTACTGTGTTGGTCTACTTTCCTGCACTGAGCCACCATAACCACCAATTGGGAAACCATATTCTTCTAGCACTT
This sequence comes from Nerophis lumbriciformis, assembly GCF_033978685.3. Lineage (NCBI taxonomy): Eukaryota > Metazoa > Chordata > Actinopteri > Syngnathiformes > Syngnathidae > Nerophis > Nerophis lumbriciformis. The sequence goes on along the minus strand of NC_084571.2, from coordinate 18,852,425 downwards.
AAAATACATACAGCACGGCTCTTCAACTGGCCAAATCCAGCTCCACAATGACTCCATGCTGGTCTGCCAGTTTAGTTCAGAACTTAGAAGGCAAGTATTTTGGAAGAGCATTCCTAAACAACATTAGAGTGCTGCTGTTGTATAGAAGAACTTTGCACTGACATTCTTATCTTGAGAGCAAACATTGGGGGTCCAAACTAGTCATTTACATAACTGAGGCGTTCCTCTAAGAACCTCTTTAAGTCCTCTCCTGTTTAGCAGTTGCACCTATTTTTGTAATGTGATTAATGTAAGTTGTTGCTGTAGCTTGTTTACTTCAGGTGTTGTCAGTCATTTGTAGGCATGGGCTCATAACAAATGTATATATTGACCTATTATTATTATAATAATAATAATAATAATAATAATAATAATAATAATAATAATAATAATAATAATAATAATAGATTAGAAGGGGACGGCGTGGCGAAGTTGGTAGAGTGGCTGTGCCAGCAATCGGAGTGTTGCTGGTTACTGGGGTTCAATCCACACCTTCTACCATCCTCGTCACGTCCGTTGTGTCCTTGGGCAAGACACTTCACCCCTTGCTCCTGATGGCTGCTGGTTAGCGCCTTGCATGGCAGCTCCCGCCATCAGTGTGTGAATGGGTGAATGTGGTAATACTGTCAAAGCGCTTTGAGTACCTTGAAGGTAGAAAAGCGCTATACAAGTATAACCCATTTATCATTTATTTATCATTTATATAGCGCTTTTCTAGACACTCAAAGTGCTTCACAGAGAAGTGAGAAGCCATCATTCATTCACACCTGCTGGTGGTAAACTACTTTCATAGCCATAGCTGCCCTGGGGTAGACTGACGGAAGTGTGGCTTCCAGTTTGCGCCTACGGCCCTCCGACCACCACCCATCATTCATCATTCATTCACCAGTGTGAGCGGCACTGGGGGCAAGGGTGAAGTGTCCTGCCCAAGGACACAACGGCAGCGATTTGGATGGTAAGAGGCGGGGAGCGAACCTGCAACCCTCAGGTTTCTGGCACGTCCGCTCTACCCACCACGCCATGCCACCCCATATTTTGATCTAGAAATTATTGCCGATAAACGGCATTATTGTCAACATTAATTTGAGACCAAATTAAAGCTGGGGTAAGTTATATTCTTTAACTGAAAAAAAATCATATTAGCGTCATACTGGATATCGTAATCATATCTGAAAAGATCGTACGTCTGTGCCTTATAATGAAGTATTTGAGTAAATAACACCATGGAAGACAAACTCGTTTGTCTTAGTGGCGGTCAACCCCTCCAGATGGCAATACCCGCATGTGCCTTTAAAGCATATACTGCTAAAAAACTAAACAAGAGAGGAAATCAGAGGAAGAAAAGAAAGACGATGTACGTCTAAAAAACCAAAGAAGAGCTGAAACTCAAATTAATATTGGTCCGGCGTATTCAAATTGGAGGGCATTTCGGGGGCCAGTCTTGGACTAACTTTGGCTGTTTTCCTTCTAGACAGGTTACACGTTCCTATATTTTGTGCGTGTCATTTTGCGTGTGTTACCGATAGTCCAAAATAGGAACGAGGAGATCCTTCCCTGCCACTTCAGACTGCCAACAACGTATGTGTGTGCACGTAAAGCTCTGCTGCACCATTTCCTGCACTTCCAGAGAGGAGGAGACTGGGATCGAGGGGTCGGGATTTACAGTTTGAATTCTGCCTGGTGACAAGATTTAAGTACCCCAGTTTTAACCACCAATGTAATAATACATAATTATATTGCAAATGTACAAAAGCAGTGAAGTTGTCACATTGTGTAAATGGTAAATAAAAAGAGAATACAATGATTTGCAAATCCTTTAACTTATATTCAATTGAATAGACTGCAAAGACAAGATATTTAATGTTCACATTGAGAAACTTCTTTTTTTGCAAATAATCATGAACTTAGAATTTAATGGCAGCAACACATTGCAAAAAAGTAGTCAGAGGGGCATTTTTACCACTGTGTTACATGGCCTTTCCTTTTAACAACACTCAGTAAAGGTTTGGGAACTGAGGAGACACATTTTTGAAGTGGAATTATGTCCCATTCTTGCTTGTTGTACAGCTTAAGTTGTTCAACAGTCTCCCTTCTGCTATTTTAGCCTTCATATTGCACCACACATTTTCAATGGGAGACAGGTCTGCACTACAGGCAGGACAGTCTAGTACCTGCACTGTTTTACTATGAAGCGACGCTGTTGTAACACATGGCTTGGCATTGTCTTGCTGAAATAAGCAGGGGCGTCCATGATAACGTTGCTTGGATGGCAACATATGTTGCTCCAAAACCTGTATGTACCTTTCAGCATTAATGGTGCCTTCACAGATGTGTAAGTTACCCATGCTTTGGGCAGTAATACACCCCCATACCATCACAGATACAGCCTTTTACACTTTGCACCTAGAACAGTCCGGAAGGTTCTTTTCCTCATAGGTCCAAAGTTTCCAAAAACAATTTGAAATGTAGACTTGTCAGACCACAGAATACTTTTCACTTTGCATCAGTCCATCTTAGATGAGCTCAGGCCCAGCAAAGCATTTCTGGGTGTTGTTGATGAATGGCTTTGGCTTTGCATAGTAGAGTTTTAACTTGCACTTACAAATGTAGTGACCAACTGTAGTTACTGACAGTGGTTTTCTGAAGTGTTCCTGAGCCCATGTGGTGATATCCTTTACACACTGATGTCGCTTTTTGATGCAGTACCGCCTGAGGGATCGAAGGTCACGGGTATTGCCGCTTACATGCAGTTATTTCTCCAGATTCTCTGAAGCTTTTGATGATATTACGGACTGTAGATGTCCATCCATCCATTTTCTACCGCTTATTCCCTTTGGGGTTGCGGGGGGCGCTGGAGCCTATCTCAGCTACAATCGGGCGGAAGGCGGGGTACACCCTGGACAAGTCGCCACCTCATCACAGGGCCATCACAGATAGACAGACAACATTCACACTCACATCCACACACTAGGGCCAATTTAGTGTTGCCAATCAACCTATCCCCAGGTGCATGTCTTTGGAGGTGGGAGGAAGCCGGAGTACCCGGAGGGAACCCACGCAGTCACGGGGAGAACATGCAAACTCCACACAGAAAGATCCCGAGCCCGGGATTGAACCCAAGACTACTCAGGACCTTCATATTGTGAGGCAGATGCACTAACCCCTCTTCCACCGTGCTGCCCGACTGTAGATGTGAAATCCCTAAATTTCTTGCAATAGCTGGTTAAAAAATGTTGTTCTTAAACAATTTGCTCAGGCATTTGTTGACTAAGTGGTGACCCTCGCCACATCCTTGTTTGTGAATGACTGAGCATTTCATGGAAGCTGCTTTCATACCCAATCGTGACATCCACCTGTTCCCAATTAGCCTGTTCACCTGTGGGATGTTCCAAGTAAGTCTTTGATGAGCATTCCTCAACTTTCGCAGTCTTTTTTGCCACTTGTGCCAGCTTTTTTGAAACATGTTGCTGCCATTAAATTCTAAGTTAATGATTATTTGCAAAAAATAAATTCAGTTTATCAGTTGGAACATTAAATATCTTGTCTTTGCAGTCTATTCAATTGAATATAAGTTGAAAAGGATTTGCAAATCATTGTATTCTGTTTTCATTTACCATTTACACAACGTGACAACTTCACTGCTTTTGGGGTTTGTACCTTAATTATTATACCAAATAATACATTGCGAGAATAGATAATCGTGTTGAATTGAGAATCGATTCTGAATCGAATGGTCACCTGAGAAATGGGATCGAATGGTTGTGTGCCCAAAGATCCACACGCCCAATGGTCACACTCATCGTGACATGAAATGTTTGTATCCTTACATCCCTAGTTCTATTTTAGGTCCTCACTTTTTCGTCATCTGGGATATTCAGCTGCAGTTCTATTAAAAAAACTTGTTTCGGGCTGACATTTTAGCAGCAGATTCTTAAAGACACTAAAGTGCTGTCACAGAGATGATTCTCAGACTAGAAGGTCCTTAAAAACAGTAGAACACTCCTGTAACTCGGACAAAATAAATAGACCAAAATCAAATGTCTACTGTAGAGGAGGCTGGACTGCATCCTGTACGCCAAAACCATGAGGAAGGGTATGAAACAATACAAACAGAGCAGGTCAGCAGACATCAGAGAAGATGTTGCACCTTCAGACAATTGCAGAATAAATAGAAACTAAATAATTGTCAGATGAATTAGTATCCATGATGAGGACAAGCAGATAGTTCCTGTCCATCGACAAAAGCTTCCAGGGCTGCTCTTTGCTCCGTTTTTCAAAAAGAAAAACGTTTAGTGTGCCACACCTGTAGCACCACAATCACCTGAATGAAATATGGCTGAATGCAAAACAGGAACCACAGCTTGTGAGATCAAATAATTCCCATGATGCACTGATCAAATGTGGAGGGTGGAGCAGCAAAGATGCCAGTACAAGCCTGCTGCTTCTGACTCACTTTCATGGTCTATGGGCACCACACCTTACTGATGAAGGCTCCTCCTACTCTTATTCCACACGGCCCTCGGGGAGCTTTCTTCAACTTCATGTGCACAAGTCCAGGATGCCTTTCTGGTCAGCTTCAATGTTACTTGCAAAGAATATCATCAGTGTTTTGACTCAAATTCTACAATTAACATTGACTTTTTTCTAACACCATGAGTCTGAGATTTTAATATCTATTTGTACAAAACACTCTATGCTTTAAGCTGCAAGAAAACAATTTGAATTGCAGACATCCATTAGTGGCCGTTGACTGAAAAGCAGCTGGAAGGCAATGCTGTCGAAGTCCACTTTCCAAGGTAAATGCTAATGTGAACAAAATAATTGATTCACATTTGAATTGCGATTGTTACTCATCCTGATTCTAAATTGAGTCATCATTTCTAATGTACTATGTACTATATATATATATATATATATATATATATATATATATATATATATATATATATATATATATATAAACATATACTGTATACATATATACATATATACATACATATATACACACATATACATATAAATATACATACATGTAGGTTGAAATTCTAATGAATTTGCATTAAATCAGGTTGTTTTAGCTCATAATCATGCTGCAAGATCTAGCATGTTGCATTCAATGTTTATTCCCATTCATTCCCATGGAAAGTTTCCAAATTTTAATGTTCCCGGAATTTTGCAACCCTATCTACAACTAATTATATGTATATATGTATATCTACAACTAATGTATACATTATATATATATATATATATATATATATATACAGTATATATATATATATATATATATATATATATATATATATATATATATATATATATATATATATATATATATATATATATATATATATATATATATATATATATATATATACATATATATATATATATATATATATATATAAAATTAGATGACAATTTCATTCGATGAAAAATTGTGAGCAAAATGTGTGTTTTTAAAAATCCAGTGTATAAAAATTATGTGCAGAAAAATTGAGTGAAGAAAACATTCGTTGCTTCAAAAGTCAAGACCCACTTATGGTGACTTAGGACTGTCACATGACCTCAAACTTGACACCTCATTGGCTGCTTCTGAGACAGGATCGATTGCTTCAGTCTGAATTTACCGGAAGTGAGTCTTGAGTTTTAAACAAATACTTCTCTACTGAATTTTTATGCACTGATTTTTTTATCCTGAATTTTTACACACTGAATTTTAAAACACTGTATTTTAACAAAACATATGTTTTTAAACACACACATTTTTATTCAATGAAATTGTCAGCAAAATGTGATGTAAAAAAACAAAAAACCTCCATAGGAATCCACAAGGCTGATAATTTGAAGTATCACTTTGTTTCAAGACAGTGATGTGTTTGTGTTTTGAGCACATTTTAAAATAACCTTTCATCACTTACTTTTGGAGCTTGTCATATTCTCTCTCAAAGTCTCTTTCAACCTGAAGAGTAAAAAAAAAACATTGCAAAATTCAATGATGTCATGGTTTATTTAACATTTGAATGATTGGATCACAGCAGATTGCTCAGTAAGAATTGTGTCATTTCTAACCTCACAATTACACATCATCGGACCACAGATGTTTGGACCAATTAGAAGATGACTTACACACAATGATTGTAAGTATGTCATGAGTTGGTCATCTTTAATTAAGTTATGTTTTATCCAAACAGCTTTTGGAAAATGTACACCGACATTTGTCATCAAAGGCTACTTATCTTAGATTGGGATAAAGGAAAATATCATTTGTGCAACCATGCCTGTAATTTAGGGCTGTCCAAAATGTGGCCGCAGCTCATGTTTTAACATTCCTAAATATACTTTATAAACAAACAGAATAAAAGAGCAAACAGGTGTAATGTAACAAGAACAAGTTGCTAAGAACACAAAGCTGCCATGCAGACGGTTTTCTTTAAATCTGTCATTGCTCAAAAAAATAATAATGAATTAAAATCAATGTTGTTATGAATTATTGAACTATTCAAGGCTCCAATTACTTCACATTAAATATTCCACCTGAAATATTTTTGGGGGAAATTATTGCATATTTTGTGTTTTTGCCAAAGTTTACTTTGACAAAAAAGGTGTAAAACAAACATAAAAAAACATAAATATAATTAAAACTTATAATTGACGGGTATATCTGATCTAAAGACTTTAAAATATATATGACTTATTTTTTACACTTTTATAAGTGGGGCCACTTTTGATCCAAATGTGGGATTTAAAATAAAAACTGTCATTGCTCATAAAATAATAATGAATCAAAATCAATGTTGTTATGAATTATTGACCTATTTAAGGCACCGATTACTTCACATTAAATATTCCACTTTGAAATATTTTAGAAATTATTGCATATTTTGTGTTTTTGCCAAAGTTTACTTTGACAAAAAGGGCGTGAAACAAACATAAAAAAAACATAAAAAATATTTCAAACCTTTAATCGATGATTACATCTGATCTAAAGACTTAAAAAATATATGACTTCTTTTTGACACTTTTATAAGAGGGGCCACTTTTGATATAAATGCGGGTTTAAAAAAAATGTAATTGCTCCAAAAAATAATATTGGAATAAAATCAATGTTATGAATTATTGACCTATTTTAGGCACCAATTACTTCACATCAAATATTCCACTTCGAAATATTTTTAGGCGAAATTATTGCATATTTTGTGTTTGCCATATAAAAAACTAAGTTTACTTTGACAAAAAGGGCATAAAACAAAATAATTAAAACTTATAACTAACGGATGGATCTCATTGACCAAAAAAACCTTAAAAATGTGTGACTTATTCTTGGCATTTTTATAAGTGAAGCCATTTTGGATCCCCAATCATTTTAGTGGGGTTAGAAAAAAAACTGTCTTCCTCAAAAAAATTATAATGAATTAAAATCAATGTTGTTATGAATCATTGACCTATTCAAGGCTCTAATTACTTCACATCAAATATTCCACCTGAAATATTTTTGGGGGAAATTATTGCATATGTTGTGTTTTTGCCAAAGTTTACTTTGACAAAAAGGCCATAAAACAAACATAAAAAAAACATTACAAATAATTCAAACTTATAATGGATGCATACATCTGATCTAGAGACCTAAAAAGATATGAGTTCTTTTTGACACTTTTATGAGTAGGGTCATTTTTGATCCAAATGAATTTTAGTGGGATTTACTTTTATTGCTCAAAAAAATAATATTGGAATACAATCAATTTTCTGCGATGAGGTGGCGACTTGTCCAGGGTGTACCCCGCCTTCCGCCCGATTGTAGCTGAGATAGGCTCCAGCGCCCCCCGCGACCCCAAAGGGAATAAGCGGTAGAAAATGGATGGATGGATGGATACAATCAATTTTATGAATTATTGACCTATTTTAGGCAGCAATTACTTCACATCAAATATTCCACTTTAAAATATGTTTAGGGGAAATGATTGCATATTTTGTGTTTGCCATATAAAAAACTAAGTTTACTTTGACAAAAAGGGCATAAAACTAAATAATTAAAACTTATAACTAGCGGATAGATCTCATTGACCAAAAAACCTTAAAAAATGTGTGACTTATTTTTTATATTTTTATAAGTGGGGCCATTTTGAATCCCCAATCATTTTAGTGGGGTTAGAAAAAACTGTCGTGCTCAAAGAAATTATAATGAATTAATGAATTAATCAATGTTGTTATGAATCATTAACCTATTCAAGACTCCAATTACTTCACATCAAATACTCCACTTTGAAATATTTTAGGGCGAAAATATTGCGCATTTTGTTTTGCCTTAAAAAAACAGGGTTTTGACAAAAAGAACATAAATCATTAAAAAAACAAACTATTTACAAATCATTAAAAAAAAAAACTATTTACTGACAGACCTGACGTTGATCTACAGATTTGAGTATTGCATTAAAAAAATACAATTTTAATGACTGAGACTCTTTCAGGTTGAGGAGAGCCCTAAAGGTTGACAAAAATGTAAATATTGTCTTGGTTTTGTAGATGAAGCCTATCATCTGCTGGCAGGCTACATGGCTTCCATACTGGCGGTCATTAGAGTTGATGGGTTTAAATGACAGTGTCATCAGTGTCCCACTTATAAAGCCTCTTCCTGATTACCCACAGCAAGCGGTCAGTTGGGCCAAAGGTCTATTACACCTCTGCATGTTTACATGTTCTAACACACAGGTGTCAAACTTGGCCCGCCACATTATTTTATGTGGCCGCAAAAGCCTGGAAATAATATGCATTAAAACAATGCTTAATCTTTTCTTACTACATATTAATATTTGTTATTTCCCTTTTGACATTAAAAACCATGTACTGCATGCAATTGCATATCTTTTCAAATTCAATATTATCAAAATCAAAATATTATTTTATGTACTCCAAAATTATTTTTGTTAAAATTAAGATAAATACTGTACCTAAATATCTGCTTGACCTCTGATTTCAAAACAAATTATCAATCAAATTGTAGACTGTAAAATTTACAATATATTTTTTACCATAAAATCAACTTTGGTACTGTTTTTTTCCATGTACAATAAAACATTAAAACATTAAATAACAAACAAAAATAACATTAAAACAAGATTTTATGGTACAAAAAAATGGCAGCTCTGTTGCTTGAATTTTACTGCTGAAAACAGTGGTATTGTTTCTCCATTCCATTCCATTTAATAAATTTTTTATATGCTGTAAAAAAACACTGCTTTTATTGTAAAATTCTGGTGACTGAGTTGCCAGTTTTTAAAGTAAAATTAAAAAAAATGTTTGCAACTTATGTAAGAATATACTGTATATTGTTAATGTATTATATATACTGTATATGCACATGTACATTCATATATTACTCATTGTTAAACGCGGCCCTCTGAGGGCAACCATAACTGCGATGTGGCCCTCAATGAAAAGGATGGTCTAACACAGGGGTCGGCAACCCGCGGCTCCGGAGCCGCATGCGGCTCTTTGACCACTCTGATGCGGCTCAGCTGCATACTTGCCGACCCTCCCAATTTTCCCGGGAGACTTCCGGATTTCAGTGCCTCTCCCAGAAATCTCCAGGGGAAAATATTCTCCGATTTTCACCCTAATAACAATAATAAGGGCGTGCCGTGATGGCACAGTATTTAACGCCCTCTACAACCTGTACAAACAGCGTGCCAGCCCAGCCACACGTTGTATGCAACTTCTGCTTGCACGCTTAAGTGACAGCAAGGCATATTTGGTCAACAGCCACACAGGTTACACTGAGGGTGGCCGTATAAAACAACTTTAACACTCTTACTAATATGTGCCACACTGTGAACCAAAACCAAACAAAAATGACAAACTCATTTCGGGAGAACATCTGCACCGTAACACAACATAAACACAACAGAACAAATACCCAGAATCCCATGCAGCCCAAACTCTTCCGGGCTACATTATACACCCCCGCTACCACCAAACCCGCTAGCAAGCTACGGAGTTTGCCGCCAATGTATTTCTTGTAAAGGGTATAAAAACGAATATGGAAGGTGGACAAATAAGATGCCAAATAACAACCACTTTCATGTGGTATTAGACAGAAAGGAGGAACTTTTTTTCTCCTCCATTTGAAAACGTGGACGTTACCAGCACTACTTCCTGATTACAATCAATGCAAGTCATCAGAATCAGGTAATACACCAACTTATATTCTTGTCTTCATGAAAGAAAGGAATCTATATGTTAAACATGCATGTATATTCATTAAAACACCTTTAACATGTAAACAAAAACGGCAAAATAAATAAATATAAATTATATACTGTATATATCAATGTATGTGTGTATATATATATATATATATATATATATATATATATGTGTGTGTGTGTGTGTGTGTGTATATATATATACACATATATATATATATATATATATATATATATATATATATATATATATATATATATATATATATATATATATATATATATATATATGATATGTGTGTGTGTGTATGTTACTCAGTACTTGAGTAGTTTTTTCACAACATACTTTTTACTTTTACTCAAGTAAATATTTGGGTGACTACTCCTTACTTTTACTTGAGTAATAAATCTCTAAAGTAACAGTACTCTTACTTGAGTACAATTTCTGGCTACTCTACCCACCTCTGCTAATAATGTTGTTGTATGCACACTGTGTCGAGCGGAAATGGCCTATCATAGCAGCACAACGGCAGCGTTCTTGCCATCACCATCAACTAGTCAATCGTCCGCGTGAGTATACGTTGTCATCATTACACAAAAACATGAATGTGTCATTTGTATCTGCGTTGTAAATTCATAAACTAAAGCACCGTCTCGCTCTGAGAGGAGCGTTTGGCGTGCCTGTTCAGTGTTTACAAAGACGCGCTCCTCTTTAACGCTAACGTTAATTAGTTGTGCAAATACCTTTTACAACATTAACAATTATGTATACTATGTACAAACGAACAATTAACTTTCACTTTAATCATACTATCATTGTTGTGTTATTAAGCAAAATAAGCAAAAGTTTTACTTTTGTTGAAATGTTTACACTGTTGTTACAGAATATTTCGTTTTGCACTTTTTTGTATTGGATGTTTATCTTTATTTTTGCACATTTTAGCAAATAAGCAATACTTTTACATTTGTTGAAATGTTTACACTGTTGTTACAGAATATTTCCGTTTTGCACTTTTTTGAATTGGATGTTTATCTTTATTTTTGCACATTTTAAAGCAAAATAAGCAATACTTTTACTTTTGAAATGCTTATACTATTGCAGAATATTAAGATTTGCACTGGATGTTTACTTTTATATTTGCACATTAAAAGCAAATAAGCTACTTTTAATTTTGTTAAATGTTTACATTGTTACAGAATATTTTGTCATGTTGTTGTCAATGTTGACTGAGTGGCCATACTTTTTTTTTGTAAATAAAAGCCATGCCTTTTGAAAAAACTGGCCTACATTTATTTTTTCATCTTCATTTTAAATAAAAAAAATAATCGGTAAAAGGAAAAATAATCTATAGATTAATCGAAAAAATAATCTATAGATTAACCGATTAATCGAAAAAATAATCTATAGATTAATCGATAGAAAAATAATCGTTAGCTGCAGCCTTAATTTTCATATTAAGGTGCGGGCCGCGTGTCTGAGACCCCTGGTTTATACATAGCACAAAGCAAAAAAAAACTTTGTATGCAGTGTTATTTCATTTTAAATTTCAAAAGAGTTTTGTGGCTCCCATTGTTTTCTTTAATTTGTGAAACTGGTCAAAATGGCTCTTTGAGTGGTAAAGGTTGCCGACCCCTGGACTAACACATCCACTACAATGTGTGAGCTATCATTGACACCACTCTTGCAAGTTAGTACCTTCAACATTTAGTACAGTCCCTGCTTTTGGCTACTTACAGTTTTAGAGACAATCTGCTTCTTTGGCTGTCCAATCTTGAAAGGAATCCTGAAATGACAATGTCAGTCTGTTAGCATCTGCATGAGAAGTAGGGTTCCTCTCACATGTGACAACCATGCACATGTCCTCACTACACGTGCAGCATCGGACCCAGGTAAGTACACACCTCACATTTTAACACTCATTTTTATTACAGTGTATCTTTTCAAGAGCAATAGTGTAGAAACAAAACTCGGATATACAGCTTGTATAGTAGGTGTGTCATAAGTGTGGCCTGTAGCAAATTTTTTCATCGTCATCATTCTAATACAAGGATGTCAAACTCAATTTAGCTCAGGGGCCGCATGGCGGAAAATCTACACATACTTGGACCGAACAGGTAAAATCATGGCATAATAACTTAAAAATAAAGACAACTTCAGATTTTTTTCTTTGTTTTACTTTGACCCGAAATAGAACAAGCACATACTGAAAATGTACATGTCACAAATGGGGTTGTACGGTATACCAGTACTAGTATAGTATCGCGGTACTAATGAATCAAAAACGTCGTCACGTCGTGACATTGCTGGGTTTACAAGCAGAGGAACATGTTTGGGAGCGCACACACACAGAGTACTTACAAGCAGACACAGTGTGTAGACAGAAAAGGGAGAATGGACGCATTTTGGTGTAAAAAGTAAAGATAAAAGGTGAAGTTATAACACTGAAACACCCTCAGGAAGAGGTGCTTTAAGACATGGCTAGCTAGCTAGCCGCTAACATCCATCCACAGTGTTTTAGCTACTTCTAAATCACTAATCCTGGCCTCCATGGCGACAAATAAAGTGACTTTCTTACAAGTAACATTATCACTGGAGGACGAGGACTAGCTAAATATGCTTCACTACACACCGTAGGAGGATACAATAGCTCACCGGCGCCACAATGTACAAACCCCGTTTCCATATGAGTTGGGAAATTGTGTTAGATGTAAATATAAACGGAATACAATGATTTGCAAATCATTTTCAACCCATATTCAGTTGAATATGCTACAAAGACAACATATTTGATGTTCAAACTGATAAACATTTTTTTTTGCAAATAATCATTAACTTTAGAATTTGATGCCAGCAACACGTGACAAAGAAGTTGGGAAAGGTGGCCATAAATACTGATAAAGTTGAGGAATGCTCATTAAACATTTACTGTATTTGGAACATCCCACAGGTGTGCAGGCTAATTGGGAACAGGTGGGTGCCATGATTGGGTATAAAAAAAGCTTCCCAAAAAATGCTCAGTCTTTCACAAGAAAGGATGGGGCGAGGTACACCCCTTTGTCCACAACTGCCTGAGCAAATAGTCAAACAGTTTAAGAACAACGTTTCTCAAAGTGCAATTGCAAGAAATGTAGGGATTTCAACATCTACGGTCCATGATATCATCAAAAGGTTCAGAGAATCTGGAGAAATCACTCCACGTAAGCGGCATGGCCGGAAACCAACATTGAATGACCGTGACCTTCGATCCCTTAGACGGCACTGTATCAAAAACCGACATCAATCTCTAAAGGATATCACCACATGGGCTCAGGAACACTTCAGAAAACCACTGTCACTAAATACAGTTTGTCGCTACATCTGTAAGTGCAAGTTAAAGCTCTACTATGCAAAGCGAAAGCCATTTATCAACAACATCCAGAAACGCCGCCGGCTTCTCTGGGCCCGAGATCATCTAAGATGGACTCATGCAAAGTGGAAAAGTGTTCTGTGGTCTGACGAGTCCACATTTCAAATTGTTTTTGGAAATATTCGACACCGTGTCATCCGGACCAAAGGGGAAGCGAACCATCCAGACTGTTATCGACGCAAAGTTCAAAAGCCAGCATCTGTGATGGTATGGGGGTGTATTAGTGCCCAAGGCATGGGTAACTTACACATCTGTGAAGGCACCATTAATGCTGAAAGGTACATACAGGTTTTGGAGCAACATATGCTGCCATCTAAGCGCCATCTTTTTCATGGACGCCCCTGCTTATTTCAGCAAGACAATGCCAAGCCACATTCAGCACGTGTTACAACAGCGTGGCTTCGTAAAAAAAGAGTGCGTATACTTTCCTGGCCTGCCTGCAGTCCAGACCTGTCTCCCATCGAAAATGTGTGGCGCATTATGAAGCGTAAAATACGACAGCGGAGACCCCAGACTGTTGAACGACTGAAGCTCTACATAAAACAAGAATGGGAAAGAATTCCACTTTCAAAGCTTCAACAATTAGTTTTCTCAGTTCCCAATCGTTTATTGAGTGTTATTAAAAGAAAAGGTGATGTACCGGTAACACAGTGGTGAACATGCCCTTTCCCAACTACTTTGGCAAATATCTTGTCTTTGTAGTGCATTCAATTGAATATGGGTTGAAAAGGATTTGCAAATCATTGTATTCCGTTTATATTTACATCCAACACAATTTCCCAACTCATATGGAAACGCGGTTTGTAAACAAACGCCATGGATGGATGGATCTACACCTGACATCCACTGTAATGATACCAAGTACAAGACCATATGTAGTCGTCTAGTATGTTCACTACCGTATTTTCCGCACTATAAGGCGCACCTAAAAACCACAAATTTTCTCAAAAGCTGACAGTGCGCCTTATAACCCGGTGCGCTTTATATATGGATAAATATTAAGATTAATTTTCATAAAGTTTCGGTCTCGCAACTTCGGTAAACAGCCGCCATCTTTTTTCCCCGTAGAAGAAGCGCGCGGTGCATGCTGGGATATGTGACGTTTCATTTCCATTTGTGTGTTTATGTAAAGACCCCAAAATGGCTCCTATTAAGTGTGTTGTCTGTCTAATTATAAATAATGCAGACGAGGCGTGTTAACTGAGTTCTCAACGTTTACTCACAGCGTGCTCATAACCACATTCTAACTCCCAGCATACAACAACGCTTCTCAGGGCTACCGCGCATGCTCGTCACTATCGTTGCATGCTGGGTAGTGTAGTTGTTATATTTGCTAGCTCATAACATCACATTAAGAGACACGCTTACGCGCTTAATTCAATACTCGCCGTCATTCCGGGTGGATTGACAAAAGACCTCCAGCCGCTAGATATTGGTGTCAACAGGGCATTCGAAGCTAGACTGCTAACTGCGTGGGAACAGTGGATGACAGAAGGCGAACACACGTGACGTTCACCAAGACAGGGAGGCAGGGAGACAGCGCCAGACGACATTTTGGATCCCACATTCGCCCAACTTTTCAATTCGGACAACGAAGGAGAATAATTCGAGGGATTTATGAATGAAGAATAACTTCAGAAAGTGAGCGTTATGTTTATTTTGTGTGTTGTGACATTAACGTTCGAGCAACATTATGTTGCTATTGCTCTGCACTATTTTGAATTTTACAATGTTTGTGATTGCACATTTGCGTACATTTTGGGAGTGAACAGAGTTGTTAGAACGCTGGTTTTTAATATATTATTAAAGTTTGACTGACCTATCTGACTGTTTTTTTTGACATTCCTTTAGCGCAGTTAGATGCGGCTTACAACACCGGGCGGCTTATAGGTGGACAAAGTTTTGAAATATGCCGTTCATTGAAGGCGCGGCTTTTAACCCAGGGCGCCTTATGGTGCGGAAAATACGGTATTTTATTTAAGGACTAAATTACAATAATAAACATATATTTCATGTACACTAAAATGTTTTGTTCAAAGAAAGTCAATAATACCATTTTGTGTGGTACCCTTTATTTAGAAAAGTATCGAAATACATTTTTGTACTGGTACCAAAATATTGGTATGGAGTAGGGCTGGGCGATATGGCCCTTTTTTAATATCCCGATATTTTAAGGCCATATCGCGATACACGATATATATCTCGATATTTTGCTTTAGCCTTGAATGAACACTTGATGCATATAATCACAGCAGTATGATGATTCAATGTGTCTACATTAAAACATTCTTCTTCATACTGCATTAATATATGCTACTTTAAAACTTTCATGCAGAGAAGGAAATCACAACTAAAAAAATCACTATTTTTTTCATACGGTGTTGATCTGGAAATGTTTGCCTCGGCATTTTGATGGTGTGGGCGTGTGGCACCGAACGGAGATGTTGACGTGCGGAGTAAGCACTCTTCATTCTCTAGCAGGTGACTTTTCAAATGATGCTACAAATTAGCAGTAATGCTACTTTTTATAGCAACGCTTTCGCCCCACACTTGAGAAATTACGGTTGTCTGTTTGACATATTCCCACTTGAAGCCAAACCACCGCCAGACGATGGACCCCCTACTGTTGGGGGAATTAATTATTCCTTCATTTGTTACCAGATTCGCACCTTCTTTTGCTCGTATTACCGCTAGCATCACAGCTAACGTTACCCATGCTGCTACCTCTTTGCTGCGCGAGGGCGTATACGTATGTGACGTATGACGTGACAGTATGTGACGTGTGTAGAAGGTGCGCTTGCTGTCTGTGAGAAGGAGAGACAGGAAAGAGCGAGGAGAGCCTGTAGTGTAATGCCAGCAGCTAAAAGCATCTGCGTGAGAACGCATACTTGGATATCACGATATAGTCATTTTCTATATCGCACAGAGACAAACCTGTGATATATCGCGCATATCGATATATCGCCCAGCCCTAGTATGGAGACAACCCTAGTTCCCAAATAATCTTCTTGACAAAACACTTCAAGTTAGGAAAAACACCATGAACAACACAATGAACTTAGACTTCATCTCAGTGTTTCTACAAAGCAATTCCACTTTAAGTCAGAGCCCATCTAACATTGAACAAAAATCTAAATCAAGCATAAACAAAAACTCTTCTATGTGTCATTTCCACTGTGGACTTTCTTTAAATGAGCAGAGAAGACAATCACTATATCAACGTGCAGCATTGGAAGTGGACTTACCAATTCTTTATTTTAATGTTTGATGTTACCGTGTACATCTTGCTTGGTATACTTGTTAGAAACTATTTGCTTGCCTAACAGAATTGCTATTGCGACATCCAGTGGACACATTTAGAATAGCAGTTTATTTAATTTAAAAATGCAGCTCAATTTTACGTTTATCAAACTCATCTCTCGGAGCGGATTGAACCTGTTTACTTACACGGTAGTAGCTCAGTTTCACGGGCCTGATACGGCCCGCTGGCCGCATGCCTTACATCCCTGCTCTAATATGAGCAAACTAGCTTTTTTTTGCTAAATTTGCAGGTTTACACCTCAGCCTCCAATATTGTGTTAATTGACACAAGATAACTGTTAGCATGCTAAATTTATTTTAGCTAATTTTGTAGATACACACCTTAGTCATATTTTGGTACTTGATGCATGCCAATGTTAGCATTTTTCAGGTACACACCACATTTTTGTACTTGACGGATGTTACAGTTAGCATTTTTACATGCTAACATTAGCATGCTAGCTTTTTAAGCCAATTTAGCAGGTATACACCTCTGTGTCATATATTTTGGTATTTCACTAATGTTAACTGGAAGTATGTTACTATAGTACTGTTAGCAAGCTAGCTTTTAATTAGTTCATTTTGTTGGTGTTTTTCTCTCACCTGACGCTATCTGGCAAGCGGGCTAACTGTTAGCATTTCAGTTCACCTTTAGCTCTTCAGCGTTCACACGGAATGTCTATTGAAATTGCATTTTCTAGTTTTTTTGGGGAAAATAACCTACAGGACTGTCTCCAAAAATTAGAATATTGTGATAAAGTCCTTTATTTTCTGTAATGCAACTAAAAACATGAAAATGTCATACATTCTGGATTCATTACACATCAACTGAAATATTGCAAACCTTTTATTATTTTAATATTGCTGATTATGGCATACATCTTAAGAAAACTCAAAAATCCTATCTCAAAAAATTTGAATATTTCCTCAGACCAAGTATAAAAAAAAGATTTATAACGGCAAAACAAAATCAAACATTTGAAAATGTTAATTAATGCACTCAGTACTTGGTTGGGAATCCTTTTGCACGGATTACTGCATCAATGCGGCGTGGCATGGAGGCAATCAGCCTGTAGCATTGCTGAGGTGTTATGGATGCCCAGGATGCTTCAATAGCGGCCTTTAGCTCATTTGCATTATTGGGTCTGGTGTCTTTCAGCTTCTTCTTCACAATACCCCACAAATTCTCTATGGGGTTCAGGTCAGAGGAGTTGGCAGGCCAATCGAGGACGGTAATGCCATGGTCAGTACACCATTTACTGGTGGTTTTGGCACTGTGGGCAGGGCCCAGATCATGCTGGAAAAATGAAATCTTCATCTCCATAGAGCTTTTCAACAGATGGAAGCATGTAGTGCTCTAAGATCTCTTGGTACACAACTGCATTGACTCTGGACTTGATGAAACACAGTGGACCAACACCAGCAGCTGACATGGCTCACCAAACCATTGCTGACTTTGGGAACTTCACACTGGATTTCAAGCAACTTGGATTTTGCTCCTCTCCAGCCTTCCTCCAGACTCTAGCGCCTTGACATCCAAATGAAATACAAAACTTGCTTTCATCTGAAAACAGGACTCTGGACCACTCTGCAACTGCCCAGTGCTTCTTTTCCATAACCCAAGTCAGAAACTTCTTCCGTTGTCTTGAGTTCAGGAGTGGCTTGACCATGGGAATACGGCTATTGTAGCTGTATCTGTTGAAAAGCTCTATGGAGATGATGACTTCATTTTCCAGCATGATCTGGCACCTGCCCACAGTACCAAAACCACCAGTAACTGGTGTACTGACCATGGCATTACTGTCCTCGATTGGCCTGCCAACTCCCCTGACCTGAACCCCATAGAGAATGTGTGGGGTATTGTGAAGAAGAAGCTGAAAGACACCAGACCCAATAATGCAAATGAGCTAAAGGCCGCTATTGAAGCATCCTGGGCATCCATAACACCTCAGCAATGCCACAGGCTGATTGCCTCCATGACACGCTGCATTGATGCAGTAATCCGTGCAAAAGGATTCCCAACCTAGTACTGAGTGCATTAATTGACATTTTCAAATGTTTGATTTTGTTTTGCTGTTATAAATCTTTTTTTTTTACTTGGTCTGAGGAAATATTGTAATTTTTTGAGATTGGATTTTAGAGTTTTCTTAAGCTGTATGCCATAATGAGCAATATTAAAATAATAAAAGGCTTGCAATATTTCAGTTGATGTGTAACGAATCCAGAATGTATGACATTTTTGTTTTTTGAGTTGCATTACAGAAAATAAAGGACTTTATCACAATATTCTAATTTTCTGAGACAGTCCTGTATACTGGACTGGTTTTGAAGGTGAAAACTACCAAAATGGCCCTCGCCTCCTTTGATTTGTCAGTCTGTCGCCCTCAGTGGAAAAAGTTTGGGCACCCTTGTTTTATAGGATATAATTGTTTAACCATAGGGCTAGGGCCCATTGTTGGGCCGCCAAAATACATGTTTCTCAGCTGTGGTCCGTATGGGCCACAGTGGTACTCTGTTGTAATACACTTTTCCACCACTTGTGGCAGTAATGACAATCTCAAACCAACAAATCTGAAACTAAAGTCATAGAGAAGTTTCTTAAGCGCACAAATTATGACTAAAGTGGTGAAACTGTATTTTCAGTTACACTTCAATTTTATTGACAGTTTAGTTAGAAAAAATTAATTATTAATTTAGTTTGTTTATTTCAGCACAACATAATTGTATGTACATTCATTTTTCATCAGTTATTTGTTATGCAGTGTATTTAATTAGTCTGTATTTGTCTAATCAGCCTGACCTAACCCTAAGGTTAAATATCTAATATTCTTTTTGATGAACACATGGTGTTATATTATCAAAATGACTAATTCAGTGTTAATATTTGAGGCCTTCTTTAGTGTAAAAGTTGGTGGTTGAGGTCAAAAGGGTGAAAAACCCTTGGGATCTATGAATAAATGATAAATGATAAATGGGTTATACTTGTATAGCGCTTTTCTACCTTCAAGGTACTCAAAGCGCTTTGACAGTATTTCCACATTCACCCATTCACACACACAGTCCCACACTGATGGCGGGAGCTGCCATGCAAGGCGCTAACCAGCAGCCATCAGGAGCAAGGGGTGAAGTGTCTTGCCCAAGGACACAACGGACGTGACTAGGATGGTAGAAGGTGGGGATTGAACCCCAGTAACCAGCAACCCTCCGATTGCTGGCACAGCCACTCTACCAACTTCGCCACGCCGTCCCTAATGCATGGATTGACTGAAAATGACTCAACGGCCAATATTGTCTAACGAGCTGGCACATATTTTAAACAAATACTGTACTGAATTTCTATAAATAGTAGTCTTCACCACGCCCTAATAAATGGTGTGTGTCTGCGTATCGTCCATGCAGAAAAATCAACAACACACCTCGAAAGAAAAAAGTTCCCCCTTTGAAAAACTACGAGTGCCTGTAATTTCCACTATGACTCATAGCACCATGTGTCATTGCCTGCATGGCACACATGGCATCTGTAAAGCTGAGGTTTAGTGTGGAGTTTAAAGAGAAAGTTCTGGGGGAAAAAAAAGCGACTAAACATCTTAACACTTACATAAAAGGAATTACGGAGAGGAAAAAAAACTAAAGAAGCTCTCATGTTTGGCTACTAGCAAGGATTTATTTGGTTGTCTAGTGTCCAGAAAATATATAAGAAGCACCTACGATAAACATACAAAAGATAATATACTCAATAAAAATCATACTGATACATCCAAGCATTACAAAATAGCTCTGATAAGCGATAAAACAAAAATAAAGTTCCAATGAGGCGGGATTACCCATATTGTGGGTTAGGGTGAGCAAATCAAGCGCTCTTCTTCAAGGCTCTCACGTACATTCTCCCTGTGTTCTGCAATTCTGACAGCAAACAATCGCGATCTCCACGCAGTGTAGCATTCTCACTAGCGACTAACGTCCCTCCACAGCAGTGAAAGTGTTTTTACAAGCATCGTCATCACTGGAGGAAGAGGAATAGCTAAAGATGCTACTAGGGTTAAACGGTATACCAGTACTAGTTTAGTACTGGTATACTAATTAATCATATTCGCTATGATACCGCCTCAAAAAAGTACCGGTTCTGTCAGTGTGTATATTGTACATATTACATAATGTTATGAAGGTGTCTTTTACTACATTATATATATACACTTGCAGTGTGTATATTGTACATATTACATATTGTTATGAAGGTGTCTGTTACTACATTATATATATACTTGCAGTGTGTATATTGTACATATTACATATTGTTATGAAGGTGTATGTTACTACATTTTATACACACATATATATATATATATATATATATATATATATATATATATATATATATATATATATATATATATATATATATATATATATATATATATATATATATAGTATGTGCAGGGCACAGAGGGGTTAGTGCGTCTGCCTCACAATACGAAGGTCCTGAGCAGTCCTGGGTTCAATCCCCGGCTCGGGATCTTTCTGTGTGGAGTTTGCATGTTCTCCCCGTGACTGCGTGGGTTCCCTCCGGGTACTCCGGCTTCCTCCCACCTCCAAAGACATGCACCTGGGGATAAGTTGATTGGCAACACTAAATTGGCCCTAGTGTGTGAATGTGAGTGTGAATGTTGTCTGTCTATCTGTGTTGGCCCTGTGATGAGGTGGCGACTTGTCCAGGGTGTACCCCGCCTTCCGCCCGATTGTAGCTGAGATAGGCTCCAGCGCCCCCCGCGACCCCAAAGGGATTAAGCGGTAGAAAATGGATGGATGGATGGATAGTATGTGCAGTGTATACAAAACGTTGGAGAGTTTTGAAGTTGTTTTAGAGGACTTTGAAGTCTACAACGGTGACTCCTATTACCCGCATCTTCCAAGCATTCTTTATCATCTCTAAAATCATAAAACAAAAAAAAATCATGTATGTTCTTGTCTCTCATAATGATTGTGAACGATAGGCAAAATTCCCAAAAAAAAGTGCAGTTCCCCTTTTATGTTTTCTTTTAAAAAGGAGGGGGGAAATCAGAGGTTAGAATTTTAGGTTGTATCGCCCAGCCCTACTTTGGCCCCAGGCTGGCTTATTTTTCAGCAGTACGCCACAAAAAAGAAAAAAAAAGCCAGTGATGCAACTGTTGGTTGAAGTACAGAGTCAACCAGGGATGGCATCATGAGCTAGGGGTGAGTGACTTTTGCGTGGGGGAATAGAGAGCAGGCTAACACAGGCAGGTTTTTGTAATACAGACATGTCGACAACACAGTTGTACTCATGCAGTGTATCGATAACACAACAGACTTAGTCACCAACGTGTGGCAATTTTCATTCGTGCACTTTTGGCGGTATGAAAAACCGGGGCAAACTTTTGGTGAACACTTTGGTTTTCAAACAGAGATAAAACTAGGGCTTGAACGATCAAACGATATCAACATACATCGCGGTAGACATGTAATCGATATTAATGAAAAAATGTGTTTGATAAAATGTTCGTTATTTATATATTTTTTGGTGGAAAGAAAGCGGTTGCCTGAACAAAACCACTTGGGCTCTGGTAAGTCATCAATGGGAGTGACACGCTAACAGTCAATCAGGGGCTCTGGTAAGTCATCAATGGGAGTGACACGCTAACAGCCAATCAGGTCAAATTTGGTTGTGCCATCTTGCTGTATCGCTGTTGATTCTTTGCATGGAGTGAGAAGAGAAAATAAAAGTGATTGCTGCAAAGAGCGAAGAAATTGTCAATTAAACACAAACCTCCTCCACAGTGAGGCAGTTGTTTGGATTTGTTTTTCGTCCGTTCCCTATTTGGGTATACGGAAACAACAGGTAGGAACTAAATTGCAGGACTGGATGAAAAAAATTATTACAAAATATATCAATTGTGCTACTTTAAAATAATAGTAATTTGGTCCAATAATATTTAATAAAAATGACTGCTTAACTTACATTTTTTTCTTAAGAATACCAGACCAAATGAAATGTTACACAGCTGTAACTTCCTGGCACTAAACCTGCAGTAAATAGTTCTTTTCAGGTTTCTCTAGGTTTACATTTTCACACATTGCACTATTTTACTACACTTTATGAAGCATTTCTGACATATTCCTTATTTGTGCACTTTCATTTTAAGAACTTATTGTTAAGTGTTCAATGTGATTTTAGAAGTTTGTTGACATTGTTTGAGTGTTTTTAATGTTTGTGTTGACATTTCCTTCTGCCTTGATAGCTGAGGGATTATAATCAGAGAACGGTTACATTTTAAATAAAAATGTTTACTTGTGATATATTTTTCTCCTGGTGCTTGTTTCCATAGGTCATAAAAAAATCAATATTTATCGATATCGACTGATACAAAAACACTTATATCATGAGTTTACAGCCATAACGCCCAGCTCTAGGTACAACTGTATATCCTAACTAGATGAGGTGTGAATGCTCCAATGCTAAAGTTGAAGTGAAATGCTGACAGAATGTAGTATGAATGAAAGAATAGTTTGAATGTTGAAGAGTTTGAATTTCCAAGAAAACCGGAATTTGGTTTGGAACTTGGGAAAGAGTTAGTTTGAATGTCCAGGATGAGTGGGATGTGTTGATGTTGGAATGGTTTGAATAGGTTGAAAAAATGTGGGAATTGTGCAACTTGGAAAAATGTCCCATTCATATCAATGGGAACTTCCTGGAAATTTTGGAATTTTTGGAAATAGTTTTTTTTTTAATTAGGAGCATGAATGTCCTGAATGAGCTGAATTGGTTGGTGTTGGAATTGTTTAAATCAGTCAAGAAATGTTGAAGTAGTAACAGTTTTTTAATAGGGACGGCGTGGCGCAGTGGAAGAATGGCCGTGCGCGACCCGAGGGTCCCTGGTTCAATCCCCACCTAGTACCAACCTCGTCATGTCCGTTGTGTCCTGAGCAAGACACTTCACCCTTGCTCCTGATGGGTGCTGGTTAGCGCCTTGCATGGCAGCTCCCTCCATCAGTGTGTGAATGTGTGTGTGAATGGGTAAATGTGGAAGTAGTGTCAAAGCGCTTTGAGTACCTTGAAGGTAGAAAAGCGCTATACAAGTACAACCCATTTATCATTATTTATCATTTAATAGAAAAATGGTATTAGGGAATTTCGGGAAAATCGGGAATTTTTCAAGTTCTTAAACCAACTTCAGAATCAGAATCCGAAGATTCTGATTCTGAAGTTGGTGTTTTTTTGTTTTGTGGTCCTGACTAAGAGGACTGTCAAGACAGTGGAACGGTTGAAATGGCTTGAAAAATGTGAAAGGAGTCATCACACTAAAAAAAAAATTGGAAATGAAGTTAGAAAAAAAACAGGAATTTGTAGGTGGAAGTTTGAAAAATGGATAATTCATTTAAAATGGGGAAAATGTCCTTAAAGACTTGGAATTCTAGGAAATCCGGAACATTTCTTTTATAATTGTTAAAAGGGAGCACACAATTCCCAAACAGACTGCATATTTTGAAGATGGAACAGTTTGAATCGCATGAAAGATGTGGGAGTTGTGGAACTTCGAAAAATGTCCCATTCTTTTCAATAGAAATTTGGGAATTCCGGAAAAAGAGGGAATTTCTTTCAAAATGCTAAAACACTTGAATGTTCTGAATGAGTTAATGTTTGGTGTCGGAATTTTTCAAATCAGTTGAGAAATGTTGAAGTTGTAAAATTTTTAATTGAGAAATGGTATTCCTGGAATTTCAGGAAAATCGGGAATTTTTCCAGTTAAAAAAACAACTTTGTTTTTTGTCCTGATTAAGAGGAATGTTTTGACAGTGGAACGGTTGAAGTGGGTTGGAAAATGTGGAAGAAATAGTCGACAAAAACAAAAGGGTGAAAATAGGGTTTGGAAAACTCGGAATTCCTGGAATTTTTTTGAACTTGGAAAAATGATAGCTTGAATGTCCAGGATGAGTGGAATATGTTGAAGGTGTAATGGTTTGAATCGGTTGAAAATGTGGAAATGGTGAAAGTTTGAAAAAATGGCCAATTAATTTTAAATGGGAAAAATGTCCCGGAAAACCGTGAATTCTGGGAAATCTGGGAATTTTTGGAATTTGTCAAGGGAAAGCCCAAGATTCCCGAATAAGCCGAACAGTTTTAAGTTGGAACGGTTTGAATCAGGTGAAAAAAGTGGAAGGTAGAGCGCGCCAAAATCTGAAGAAGAAGAAGAAAAATAAATAGGTGAATTTTGCTTTAGAAAAGTGTGTGTGAATACTTTGGAGCATTCACACAATAATAATAATAAATAGATGAATTTTGGTATAGAAAACCATATGTGTGAGCACTACAACGATGATATCAGCCACTCCCTAAACAACAAACACTCCAGGAACATAATAATATAATAGCGCTATATGTTGACAGTCTAAGGAAGGAAAGGGGCCAAAAAGAAATGACAAATCAAATGAATGAGTGAAAAGCAGCCAAAGGGTGGTGCTGATGCAGGACCTATCAAAGAAGGTGTTGCGCAATCATTTGGAGCGTATGTGTTTTAATTGACTGGGTTAATTCTCTTGTTTCTTTTATCTTTTGATAGAGCTGACATGAAACATTCCTTGCTGGTTGCACAACGCTGGCCTACATCACACCATCTCATTAGACTACACACCTTGCTTTTCACGCAGCTGCTGCCTCGCCCTCCCTGTCAGACGCAACTGTCCATCATGTCGCTGGGATTTGGGGCTATTAGCGCTGTATCAATGACAAGGCAGTGTTCCCCGTCGCTCGCCTTCTCAAAGCACTGCCATGCTTATTAAGGCGCCAGGCAAGCTTTTTGAAATGGGGATAAAAGTTTGTGTGTGTGTGTTTTAACTAAGGACCAAATGTCTTCTTTTGCCAAAACAAAGCCAATAAGGGCCTCTGACTTTTTTTTCTCTAAAGTGTAGAAAAGTTTTTAGTTATAACATATTTCCACATACAGTGGTTGTCATTTACTCAACTGCAGAGAGTACCAGCCATCTATCGGGGATAAAGTTGTATTTTGAATTAGCTCCTTTCTATTTTATAAATGCATTTTTAAATTAAGTAAGAATGCACAATGTTTTTTTCAGCCTATTCCAATTACTTCCTGCTTTACAAGATTGATACTAGGAACTTTTTTTCATGTAAAAAATGTGTTTTTTGTTTTTAGGAGATTTAACTCTGTGCTTCTCCATTTTTATCTACTACTACGCCCACGCCCCCCCACCACACTTTTTGCCGCGACTATAAATAGTATGATTTGTCGATGAAATTGTTATAACACTGTATCCTTATTAGAAAACAAAAAAAGAAAGAAACATGGACCAACTTACAACAAAGAATAACATTATTAATGTTGCTTTTAGTCTGTAACAGGAAAGATTAATAACAGGAAAGATTAATAAACATTCTTTGACCGACTTGAACCATTTGATACTGAAAAATACAAATAAATAAAATCAATCAATTGGGGCGGCATGGCGTAGTGGGTAGAGCAACCGTGCCAGAAACCTGAGGGTTGCAGGTTCGCTCCCCGCCTCTTACCATCCAAAAATCGCTGCCGTTGTGTCCTTGGGCGGGACACTTCACCCTTTGCCCCCGGTGCCACTCACACCGGTGAATTGAATGATAGGTGGTGGTCGGAGGGGCCGTTGGCGCAAATTGCAGCCACGCTTCCGTCAGTCTACCCCAGGGCAGCTGTGGCTATGAAAGTAGCTTACCACCACCAGGTGTGAATGAATGATGGGTTCTACATGTAAAGCGACTTTGGGTACTTAGAAAAGCGCTATATAAATCCCAGTTATTAATCAATAACAAAAAAAAAATCCCAAATTGATCAGCGACATTATATAAAACACGTTAACCTACAAAACAAAAGTGAATAAAACAATTTGTGTGTTTTGATCAAAATGAGGAAGTGGAGATTAATGGCTACAATGAGCACAGTTCCCCGAGGTCACACAGTCAACAGACACAGTCACACATGAAACAACCTGCTCACTCAACTTTGTGGATATTATAAAAAAACGTCCAATCAACATAAAACAATTAAAATGACACCCATTTTAATCCATTACAAGGGATGATGAGGAAAATGCTAAACACTCTCCACACTAGTGTTGTCCCGGTACCAAAATTTATTTTGGTACTTTTCTAAATAAAAGGGGACCACAAAAAATATAATTATTGTCTTTATTGTAACAACAAATCTTAGGGTACATGAAACATATGTTTATTATTGCAATTTAGTCCTTAAATAAAATAGTGAACATACTAGACAACTTGTCTTTTAGTAGTAAGTAAACAAACAAAGACTCTTAATTAGTCTGCTGACGTATGCAGTAACATATTGTGTCATTTAGCTACCTATTATTTTGTCTACATTATGAGGGACAAACTGTAAAAAAATATTATTAATCTACTTGTTCATTTACTGTTAATATCTGCTTATTTACTGTTTTAACATGTTCTATCTACACTTTTGTTACAATGTAATCACTTATTCTTCTCTTGTTTGATACTTTACATTAGTTTTGGATGATACCACACATTTAGGTATCAATCCGGTACAAAATAGTTACAGGATCATACATT
The DNA here is from genome assembly GCF_033978685.3 of Nerophis lumbriciformis. Lineage (NCBI taxonomy): Eukaryota > Metazoa > Chordata > Actinopteri > Syngnathiformes > Syngnathidae > Nerophis > Nerophis lumbriciformis. The sequence continues at coordinate 18,824,886 of NC_084571.2, read as the reverse complement.
GGTCATATTCAAAGTCCTCATGTGTCCGGGGACGTATTTCCTGAGTTTATAAACATAATATAATTTTTTTTTAAAACAAAATAGGATTTAGTGATGCTAAAAAATATCGATGTAATCATAGTAGTATTGACTAGATAAGCTCCTGTACTTGGTATAATTACAGTGGATGTTAGGTGTAGATCCACCAATGGCGTTTGTTTATAATGTAGCGTCCCAGAAGAGTTGGTGCTCCAGGGAATTTGTTCTGTAGTGTTTATGTTGTGTTACGGTGCAAGTATTCTCCCAAAATGTGTTTGTCATTTTTGTTTAGTGTGGTTTCACTATATGGCACATTTTTATGACAGTGTTGTTTAGTGTGGTTTCATTATATGGCACATTTTCATGACAGTGTTGTTTAGTGTGGTTTCACTATATGGCACATGTTTATGACAGTGTTGGCGTTGTTTATACGGCCACCCTTAGTGTGACATGTATGGCTGTTGACTAAGTATGCCCTTCATTCACTTGTGTGTCGGGTGTTCAAAGTTAAGATAATGGATAGTTAAAGATCGGACATAGTGAAGTCTTGTCTTGACTTTGCAGACTCTAAATCACTATTAACTTATCCATTATCAAGACTCCGGTGTGCCGCGGCATTAGGGCTGGGCGATATATCGATATACTCGATATATCGCGGGTTTGTCTCTGTGCAATATAGAAAATGACTATATCGTGATTTTCGAGTATACGTTCTCACGCAGTTGCTTTTAGCTGCGGGGCATTAAACTGCATGCGTTTCTCACTCTTTCCTGTCTCTCCTTCTCACAGAGACATAAAACAAGCGCACCTTCTTACACACGTCACATACTGTCACGTGAGCAACGTTACACGCGCCCGCGGAGCAGAGAGGTAGCGACATGGTAACGTTAGCTGTGATGCTAACAGCTAACGGTGTGGTTTGAGTGGTATTACGAGAGAAAGAAGGTGCGAATCTGGTAACAAATGGAGGAATAATTAATTCCCAAGAAAAACCGCATGGGGTCCATCGTCTGGCGGTGGTTTAGCTTCAAGCGGGAGAATGTCTTCACATGTCAACATCTCCGTTCGGTGCCACACCAACTAAATGCCGAAGCAACTATTTCCACATCAACACCGTAGGACATATACTATTTGATATGCAGCTCATTTTTATGTCACACTTATTGAAATATCTTGTGTGACATCATGCACAAAAGTGCGCTTTGTTTGTTTTAAACTATTGTAGTGGCGTTCTGTACAAAAAGTGCACTTTAATTTAGTGTTGTTTTGAAATGTCATCTTAGTGACATCATTCACAAAAGTGCACTTACAGCTTGTTTTAAAATGTCTCTGACAATCTAGCACTTTCTGTTTTGAAATGACATGAATGTTTGTGCCACTGCTTAATAACTGTTTAATAAATACAGTTTTGCTAAATTGACTTAGTTGTGATTTCCCTCTCTGCATGAAAGTTTAAAATGAGCATATATTAATACAGTATGAACAATAATGTTTTAATGTAGACACATAGAATCATCATACTGCTGTGATTATATGCATCAAGTGTTCATTCAAGGCTAAGGCAAAATATCGAGATATATATCTTGTATCGCGATATGGCCTAAAAATATCGAGATATTAAAAAAAGGCCATATCGCCCAGCCCTACGCGGCATGTAGAGTTAAAGTTAAAAGTTAAAGTTACCAAGTACCAATGATTGTCTCACACACACTAGGTGTGGCGAAATGATTCTCTGCATTTGACCCATTACCCTTGATCACCCCCTGGGAGGTGAGGGGAGCAGTGGGGAGCAGCGGTGCCACGCCCGGGAATCATTTTTGGTGATTTAACCCCCAATTCCAACCCTTGATGCTGAGAGCCAAGCAGGGAGGTAATGGCTCCCATTTTATAGTCTTTGGTATGACTCGGCCGGGGTTTGAACTCACAACCTACCGATCTCAGGGCGGACACTCTAACCACTAGGCCACTGAGTAGGGAGATGAAGCATGTAGAGTTATCACTCATCCTACAGGGCTGATGCTTGAAATACATGTACTATATTTGTTGCCATGGAGACAAGGATTAATGATTTAAAAGTAGATACAAGACTGCGAATAGCTAGCCATATCTTGAAGCACCTCTTCCTGAGGGCATTTCAGTGTTATAACTTCACCTTTATCTTGAGTTATTATGCCAAACTTTGTCCGTTCTCCCTTTTCTGTCTACACACTGTGTCTGCTTGTAAGTACTCTGTATGTGTGCGCTGCCGAACATCCTCCTCTGCATGACACGACGGCGGGTGGGGGACTGGTACTTTTTAGAGGTGGTGTAGTACCAAATATGACTAATTAGTATCGCGGTACTATACTAATACCGGTATACTGTACAACCCTACTCCACACTTATCTATGTTTGGCGCATTTTAACTGCTTGATATTTGTGATTGATTACAAAACTTTAAGGAGGTTGTCACGGAAGTAAACAAGGTGTATATATAAAAAAGTGTACATGTGTGAATGTGAGTGTGAATGTTGTGTTGGCCCTGTGATGAGGTGGTGACTTGGCCAGGGCGTACCCCGCCTTCCGCCGGAATGCAGTTGGGATTGGCATTATTTTCACGTGTGGCAGATGAATATAGCAAATAAGTGCATGAAAAATGAATACATGAAAAAAGTCACCATAGCGTTGAATGAGTGGGAGCCCCTAGCCTTTTCCTTTTGCAAAAAAACTCTCCATAGACTGTTTTTTACTCATTTTTGCTGGTAGTAGGCTTTCTTTGGATTAAGTATGTGATGGGTTATAGTGATACATCACATAGAAGGACAATATATAATACAGCTAGAAATACTTCACATTAGTTCTAATAGATTTCTATTTCCATTCTAAAAGATATCTATTCATATTTTGTGCAATTTTTTATACGTAGACACACTAATGGGGACGGCGTGGCGAAGTTGGTAGAGTGGCCGAGATGACATCGTCATATCTCCACTGTGAGTTGTTGTTAGTTCATTGTGTTTGAGGCTAAATGGGGTGCACTACTTTGTGCAGTCAGCAGAGGCGCTGTCAAATAGTTTGTGTGTTGACAACAGATTGGGGATCAGTTGTCAGAGTTTAACAACTTAAATTTATTTTGGGCGTGGCGAAGTTGGTAGAGTGGCCGTGCCAGCAATCGGAGGGTTGCTGGTTACTGGGGTTCAATCCCCACCTTCTACCATCCTAGTCACGTCCGTTGTGTCCTTGGGCAAGACACTTCACCCCTTGCTCCTGATGGCTGCTGGTTAGCGCCTTGCATGGCAGCTCCCGCCATCAGTGTGTGAATGTGTGTGTGAATGGGTGAATGTGGAAATACTGTCAAAGCGCTTTGAGTACCTTGAAGGTAGAAAAGCGCTATACAAGTATAACCCATTTATCATTTATCATTTAATGTAAGCTTTTTTTGGTCCAATTCTCCATGCGTAAATACATGTGTTATTGTTACTACTTGTGTAATAGGACTATGCAGCACTTCAACTTACTAGGTCAAAGGAGATGTGTATTTTATTCCTTATTATATGGAACAATTGAGCACTTCTCACTTGAACTACTATGCTCACTTTGCTTCTGATCTGCCTTGATCTTAGGTCACCAAATTGCCGTGGACTGCAGATGGAACCTAGCTTTTGGCTACCATTTAGCATCTTTATATTTGATGTTTATTCATGTGTGTTGTCCCGTGTAACAAAGATGTAACAAATATAGCAAATGGCGACTTCCTATCAGGAGTTTTATAATACTGTGGAGGTTGCCCTCCCGTGGGTTCCTCAGACCACCAAATAGTGCCACAAGAGCCCGGATCAGGGGTATAACACTGTTTAATTTTCATAAAGTCTTCCAGCGGTTTTGCTTTACAGCAACTGTCTTTTCCCTGTCCGTCTCTCTTGCTCTCGCTCCAGCTCCCACACCCTCTCTCCTCCCGGCTGCTGTTTATACAGAGCGACAGGTGATTAGACAACAAAGTCCACCTGGGCCATCTACGCACCTGTCGCTGACTTCGAGGCCGGTCCTGGCACACCCCGTTCCGCTGCAGGCCCGCAGGCCACGCCCCCCTCCACAAATACATCTATGAACAAGCTTATTGGTGTGTCTGGTGGGACTGGCCAAAGTTAAGTAGGAGAAAATGCCGTCGGTTATGAATTATTTACTGTGTCTGTGCGGCCTGGTAGCAAATGTGTCACAGACAAGATTTAGAAGCTCTGCTAAACAGATCCAGCTTTTGTGAAACACTAAGCATCATGTAGCAGCATTGCTAAGTGCTAAACAAGAAATACAAACTACAAACATAACAAAACGATCGCTTACTGTAAAATGTCTGCTCTCACTGTGATGACGACAAATAGGATTTCCTAATCTACCCGTTTAGATGAATAATTCATTTTAATCCAGACGAAGGGTTAAAAAAAGTTGCTGCAGTCACCGTCTTCTGTTGTAGTTTGTTTGTTTCCATCGCTGGGTATAAATTGAATGTCACAGATGAACAACTTCTCAAGGTTGAATCCTCCTATTATCCAGATGAGATGCATGATTTATAATCTAAAATAACTTTGACAATGCAGCAGTGGCACAAACTGCAGCAAACACATCACCAACAATGCTGCATAAGCTTCTTCTTCTTCTTTACAGTTTTACGGCAGTTTGCATCCATATATGTTACATTACTGCCATCCTCAGTTTCATTTTACAATTATATTAAAGTCTCTCCTTGAGTCCAGTGCAGCAAAAACTATAGTTAGCTCTCGGTTATCAATGCTAATAATACTTTGTCTGCATTAGTGCTTATAAAAACAGCATTACTAATACTTGGTTAATATTCAGGTCACAAGATGTAAATAAAGTATTGTTTGCGGGTTTTGGATGGTTATTTGGAGAGTTTTGTGGGCAAAATAGAGAGCCCCCATAGACTCCATTGTTAGCTGAAGTTAGGGCTGGGCAATATATGGAATATACTCATATATATCGTGGGTTTGTCTATGTGCGATGTAGAAAATGACTATTTCGTGAGTATTGGAGTATACGTTCTCAGGCAGTTGCTTTTAGCTGCGGGCAATACACTTCAGGCTTTTCTCACTCTTTCTTGTCTCTTCTTCTCACAGAGATAAAACAAGCGCACCTTCTTACATACGTCACATACTGTCGCGCGTGCAACGTCAGACGCCCTCGTGGAGCAAAGAGGTAGCGGCATGGGTAACGTTAGCTGTGGCAGGTGGTGCTAGTGAAGCGGTGCGAGTGGTAATATGAGAGAGAAAAGGTGCGAATCTGGTAACAAATGGAGGAGGAAGAATTAATTCCCAAGAAAAACAGCACAGGGTCCATCGTCTGGCGGTGGAAGATGTTGAACAGACAACCGTAATATGTCAAGTATGCGGCAAAAGCCTTGCTGCAAAAACACAAAGTAGCAGCACTACTAATTTGTAGCATCATTTGAAAAGTCACCCGCTAGAGAGTGAAGAGTGCTTGAAATTCCACGTGTCAACATCTCCGGCCGGTGCCACACCCACAAAATGCCGAAGCAACCAGCACTGACCCAGGACATACACTATTTGATTTCCTATTATGCAGTTAATTTTTATTTTACAGTTTTTGAAATATCTTGTGTGACATCATGCACAAAAGTGCACTTTATTTGTTTAAAAATATTGTAGTGGCGTTCTGTACAAAAAGTGCACTTGAATTTAGTGTTGTTTTGATATGTCATCTTAGTGACATCATGCACAAAAGTGCACTAATAGCTTGTTTTAAAATGTCTCTGACAATCTTGCACTTTCTGTTTTGGAAATGACATGAATGTTTGTGCCACTGCTTAAAAACTGTTTAATAAATACAGTTTTAGTAAATTGACTTGACGTGATTTCCCTCTGCATGAAAGTTTAAAATGAGCATATATTAATGCAGTATGAAGAAGAATGTTTTAATGTAGACACATAGAATCATCATACTGCTGTGATTATATGCATCAAGTGTTCATTCAAGGCTAAGGCAAAATATCCAGATATATATCGTGTATCGTGACATGGCCTAAAAATATCCACATATTAAAAAAAGACCATATCGCCCAGCCCTAGCTGAATTTTTATTTATTTATTTACGACTTAGAACGCATAAAAAAAAACGTGTTACATGTTAGTGATTGTTGGATTTAATATGTGTATCTGTTATGTGTATATGTATTTATGGCGGACTTACCTGGGAATTTAAGATGGGCGGGGCTACCACTGACAGGTGACCATGTCGGTAGCTTTAAAAATGGCGTCATTGTTTCGTTTGTAAAAACAGCGTGCTTCGTCACCAGCATACCCCACTGGTAAGATCATTTGTTGTATCCGCTTTGCTTTGTTAGATCAGCTGAATTATTGTTTAAATTCCATGCTTGCCTGCTTCCTTGCTTTTCTGTTTGTTGTATGTCCGCTGTGTCCGCAGCGCTTGTTGTGCGGCGGACTTGCTGCGTCACAACCAGGGCAAACACTCACTGTTTAGTCTTTGAACGACGTTGGCAAAATTAACAGTAATGTGTGGATTGAAATCTGTTCGATTAGATTGTTGTCACGTTGCGTGTGTCCAGCTGCATTTCGAAGGTTTGAGTTAAAAATACCGGCACTTTACTTCCTGGTTTGGCTGATGGGATTTGTAGTTCTTTTATGTAGTTCTGCTCATATGTGTAATGTGTGCCTCAAACAGAGCGCCGGTGTTTTATGTTTTTTTAATATGATTGTCCATGAACCATAGAGACATTATAAATAATTCTGATCACATTTAAAACATTCCATCCATCCATCCATTTTCTACCGCTTATTCCCTTTGGGGTCGCGGGGGGGCGCTGGAGCCTATCTCAGCTACAATCGGGCGGAAGGCGGGGTACACCCTGGACAAGTCGCCACCTCATCGCAGGGCCAACACAGATTATATGACATAAATTAATGGTGATAATAAAATGTAATGCTAAAATTAATAAGTTAGGATAAAATCACAGTGCTTGATAATATGTCATATCATGGTTGACAACATTATGGTTCAGTTGATGAATTCATGTTTATTATTTACATTATGATGATTCAAGATAGATACATTGTTTTATGTTCATGTTTACTTGTAGGTTATTACCTGCTGCTGCTGCTGCTGCTGCTGCTGTTTCTGCAATAGTACCAAATAAAACAAGCAAAGAGTGCAGTGCGAGTAATTCCTTTCATGCTGAGTGACGACCCCTATTCAGAGGGCCAATACGGAAAAAACTGAACAGTAATAACCACCGGGTTGGATAAGATTGGAATTAACCTACAAATCCCCCGATGAGTTTTAAGCCTTGAAGAGGAATAAATAACTCTCCAAGCAAAACAACACTGTGTCCACTTAACCATTTGACCAAAGGAGAACCACCATTTGGAGGGAAAGGACCCTGCTGGTGAAACCAAACCCCGGTCAGATAAAGAATAAAGAAAATGGACACACAGGAACTTGAAGCCCTCAGAGGAATGCGCTCTGCTGCGCAATCCTTCTTCACCAAGAGGGCCAATAAGCTTGCCTCCAGAGTCAAACTGTTAGGAGAGAAAGCCCTGATTGACGAGCTTAGGATCCTTGAGGTGGACTATGAGAGGGTCAGTGATGCAGGAGATGATTATGCTGAAGCCCTCAATGCTGTGAACGGAACCGAGGATGAAGAGGACAAGGCAAAAGAAGAAGCAGCCTGCATAGCGGAGAAAACAGCTGAGTGCCTCCGTAAATACACAGAGACCGTTGAGCTCATTCAAGAAAGAATCTGGACTAAGTTCGCAGCAGATGACATCGGAGAATGTGTTTCCAGTGCAGAGACTAAGATGGACCAGGTTGAGGGCTGCAACATAAAGAAGTTAAAGAGGTCTGATTTTGAGCTCACCAGACGTGGCCTGAGAGAGAGGATCGATGAGCTCGAGCGAAGATGCAGGAACTGGGATGCTCTTATCTCATATGCCAACACAAAGATGCTCAAGGAGAAGGTCCGAGCTCTGTGGCGCCGAGTAAGAGACTGGGAGGATAGTTGGCAAGACCCAAGATGCACAGAGTCATCCGATGAAGATATGGATGACAAAGTCCGACAAGAAAAAAAGTCTGATAGGGCGCAGGACGTGCTCAACCCAGTCAGTCTCACAGAGCCCCCATTTAGCGGTCCCAGTCTCAAAGAGGAACTTCCTTCAGGCAGCAACACCCAAGTTGCTCCATCCAATCCTCTCCCAACAACCATCTCAGCTTCAGGTGCCAGAATCCAGGCACTTAGTGGACCAGTTGGTGGCAGCACTGGAACCACATCAAATGCTTCTAGCACACCGCTGATGACCCAGAGTGCTCCCCGTGGCATCCCTGACATGTATCCTGGAGGTTACGGCTACAGAAATCAGTTCCCCCTCGAGAGAGCACATCTCCCCACGTTTTCTGGTGACATAACAGATTATTATCGTTGGAAGGCTGAGTGGGGAGAACTGGAGCAATTGGGGAACCCACTGAGGACGGCAGGTGTAACAAGGTTCCATCTCCTAGCTAGCCTCGGTGAGAAAGTGAAGAAGGACCTAGTCCTGTCCAGCTGCGCGTCCGCTGAGGAAATGTTCCAACGCTTGGACAACAGATATGGGAATAAGGCAAGTATTGTCCAAATGATTGCGAGTGAGGTGCAAGGCCTGCCCCCTGTAAAAGGAAATAACCCTAGGAGAGCAATTGAGCTGATCCAGACGGTGGAAAGGGCCCTAAGCAACCTTCTCATCCTGGGTGAAGAGGATGTTATAAAAAATCGTCTGGTGGCACAGTCTCTGGAGAGTAAGCTACCGAACTTCCTAAAGGAGAAATGGGTGGATCACAAGAATGTGCCCACCAATGGTTTCGCCCATCAGAACCACTTTGAGTGTCTTCTTCAATTCCTAAAGAGACAGGAGGTAATTCTTGAAGAGCTGGACCAGCTGGAAACGAGCCTTGCAGAAAATACTCCCTCTGAGAAACACCCGATAGAAACTTCAGAGAAGAGGGCGAAGAAGGCTTTCTCTAGGGTCACTGCAGGTCAACGCGGGCCTCCAGCAAAGCCACAATCTGCATGCTCCGTCTGTGGCGACGAAACACACACTGGAAGGCTTTTTGCTTGCAAAACCTTCAGGGACTTGGACCTGGCAAAAAGAAAGTCTCACCTAAGGACCCATGGTGTGTGCAACAGGTGCTTGAACATTCACCCCAAAGATGGCCGTTGCAACTCAGGGTTCCTCTGCAGTAAAGCGGACTGCCGGCAAGACGAGGCTCACCACTACCTGCTCTGCCCCAGGTTCGCCACTCAAAGGGACGGTTGCAGTAAAGTCCCAGCGAAAGTAGTGAAAAGGCCTCTTTGCCTAACCAACCAGCAGGAAGAGTTTCTTGCAACGCTAACCCCAGAGCAGAGGACAGAGTGCAGGAAAGTCTTCTCAAACAAAACCACCACAGCAATCTGCACCAGCACTGGAAGTGTACCTAAAGAATATCCAGTATTAATGATGCTCCTCAAGGTCACTACCAACTCTGGCCATCTCATCGGAACATTGATTGACCTTGCTTCAGATACCAATTACATCACAAATACTGGAGTCAAGCGTCTCGGACTATGTGGAGAGAACATCGAATTGATTGTGCATGGAGTTGGTGGGATGCGGAGGACAATCATGACCAGGAGATACTCCCTTCGGTTGAGGGTAGGAACTCCCGAGGGAACGGTGGGAGTGCATAAGATAATTTGCTACGGCCTGGAGAGCATCGCAGAGGTCACCCAGAAAGCCACACCACATCAACTTCAAGGGTTCTTCCCTGGTGTTGCTGCTGAAGACTTGGTCCGGCCCACCAAAATCGATCTCCTCATCAGCCACAGGGAAGGTCGCCTGGTCCCACACCCAGTCAGGAGAAAAGGGGACCTGATCCTTTGGGATGGCCCACTTGGAAAGACGGTCGCTGGGACCCACCCTGACCTCCTTGAGATGGTAGATTTAATCTTCAACCAGTCTGACACTCATGTCGCGAGGTCCATGAGAACTGCCTCAAAAGAATATGAGGAGGTCCTTGTGGACTCAAGCAATCCAAACACCGAGTTCACAAAGGAAGAGACAGTCCTCAGCAGCACCGCTACAACTAACAAGGAAGTGTTAGAGTGGTTCAGGTGGGACAGCATCGGGGCAGCGTGCGACCCTCAATGTGGGGGCTGCAAATGTAGCATGTGTGCCCCAGGAGGAAAGGAGATGACCCTTGGAGAAGAAAGGGAGTTGGAGAAAATCAAAAATGGCCTCTCCTATGTTCTAGCAGACAAGCACAGCCAGTTACCCCACTGGGAAGCTGCCTACCCCTGGCGAGGAGACCCAGCCTCTCTCCCTGACAATCGCAGAGCCGTGGAGGCTACTTTCAGGAGGATGGAGTCCAGGCTGGGACGAGAGCCCGCTTGGAAAGCAGCATATGGGGAACAAATCCATGACATGGTCAGAAGAGGTGCGGCTGTCAGGCTATCAGAAGAAGAGATGGATTCCTGGAAGGGCCCAAAGTGGTACATTAGCCACTTGGTCGCCCTGAACCCCCACTCTGCTTCCACCCCTGTGAGAATAGTGTGGAATAGCAGCCAAGAGTTTCAGGGTTGGAGCCTGAATGACCGTCTCCACAAAGGTCCAGATGTACTTAATCCAATAAAAGGAGTTCTCTTACGGTTCAGAAGCGGGCAACATGCTGCCCTGGGCGATGTACGAAAGATGTACAACTCAGTTTGGCTCAAGGATGAAGAGGTCCACCTGCATCGATTCCTGTGGAGGGATGACCCCCTGAATGAAATAGAGACGTTTGCAGTTGTCCGAGTGAACATTGGCGATAAGCCAGCAGGATGTATTGCCCAAGTTGCAATGCGAGAGACAGCTAAACTGCCACAGTTCTCGTCAATGCTCAAAGAACGTAGAGTTTTAGAAGAAGACTGCTACGTCGATGACATCCTAACGTCGGACAATGATCTTGATGCTCCACGAGAGACAACTGTTGGTGTGGAGAAGATCTTAGAGGCAGGAGGGTTCTCTCTAAAACCCTGGGTCTTCTCTGGCCAAAGTGGGAGGGGGGGGAACCCAAAGCAGTCCCCAGTTTGGCTGTCCGAGCACGGCGAACATCCTCATCCTCCCAAATCAGATGCAAGAGGAAGACAGCAAAGCCCTCTGGGTTGGGTACGAGAAAGGGGTAATACTCGTAAGGGAGTCCTTTCAAGAAGCAAGAAAAGATCGCCCGATGAAGGACACATGGGATGACCCACTGTCACCAGGACTCCGGGAGTCAGCAGTCAGACTTTTTGAGGAGTATGCAAGGCTCGGCCAAATAAGATTTGACCGGAGCCTCACCCCCCTGCAGCCTTAGGCCCCCCAATTGGGGTTACATTCTCTGATGGAAGTGAAGCTTCTTACGGAGCTGTGCTTTATCTCCGCTGGGAAACCGAGCCTGGTAAGGTCATCGTGAGGCTGGTGGAGTCGAAAGCCAAGCTTACTCCTCTCGACCAGAAGGGGGATGGAGTTAAAGCTGAACTGTGTGGCGCGGTAATTGCTTGAGGAAGTACTTTGAGAGGCACTGCCGCATCCCAGTCGATCATTGGGTACACCTAGTAGACAGCCAGACGATCCTTGGTGCGATCCAAAAGGACAGTTATGGATATCAGACCTTCTTCGCGAATCGAATCGGAGAAATCCAGAAGGCCGGCCCAGTGGACGCTTGGAAGTGGGTTGAAGGAGACCTAAACATTGCCGATATCCTTACGAGGGGAGCGACTCCTGAGGAGTTGAACGAGGACTCGGAGTGGCAGAACGGGCCTGACTTCCTCAAGTGGCCTGAAAGCAAGTGGCCGGTGAAGACTGCAAATGAAATCACTGCCACGGTCGCCGATGAGAGCATCAAGAAGCTTCAAAGACGCGTATTCTCTGCCGTGGTCACAAGGCGACAGAAAAATGAGAGCGACATCAGAATGAAGCCTCCTGAGCCTGGCGGCCCCGGGACCACTCCACCTCTGTCTATCCTACGGGTGCGGCACGTGGCCCTTGTGCGCCTCATTGAGCCTGGGAGGTTTAGCTCCCTCGCCAGGCTGTGCGGGACTGTTGCCTGGACTCGGCGGGCAGTGGAGGCCTGGTTAGGTGGCAGCCACCAGGCCACTGCCAATGGAAATGCAAAGCCTGGTCTTACAGCTGTTGAGAGGGCAGAGGCCTTCCATTACCTTGCGCTTGAAGCCCAGGACGGAGTTGAGTTCCGGGATGAAACTCTGGACCAACTCGTGGTCCGAAAAGATGAGGTCACGGGGCTCCTACTCTGCGGAGGACGAATTCAGTCCTGGAATGAAGGCAAGACTGCTATTCCTCTGATCCCTATGCAGTCAAGATTGGCCACATTACTAGCCCAAGAGGCTCATGAGAAGAACCACGAGGGGATTGCAGCAACTCTCCTAGGTACTCGGAGAAAAGCCTGGATCATACAGGGCCGTCGAGCAGTCAGGAGAGTTATAAATGACTGCATCCACTGCCGAAAGCAAAGAGCTAGAGTATGCCAGCAAATGATGAGTGACCTCCCGCTGGAGCGCACGCAAAGGGCAGGCCCATTCGAGTACACAACCCTGGATCTATTCAGCCCCTATGAAGTCAAGGACGCAGACAAGGGGAGAGCAAGGAAGAAAGTCTGGGGATTGTTTTCTGCTGCATGGCTTCAAGGGCAGTCCATGCCGATGTATGCGATGACCAGTTCTCAGAAAGTTTTCTGCTGGCCTACTCCCGCTTTGTTGCCCTTAGAGGTCACCCACGCAAGCTATGGTCCGACAAAGGGACGAACTTCATCAGGGCTAAACCCGCTTTGAATGAGCTCCAAAACCACTTGCGCTGTCTACAAACATCATCTGTTGAGGACATTGCAGCCAAGAATGGGACAGACTGGGCATGGTGCTTCCACCCTGCCGATGCGCCTCACCGGAATGGAGCAGCAGAAGCTGCCGGAAAACTGATAAAAAGAGCCCTAACAAGTTTGAAAGGAGCGACAGACTCTCTCACCTGGGGTGAGTTCCAGACTCTAATTTTTCAGGCAGCCAACATGACAAATGAGCGCCCAATCGACGCTCGCGCCCAGGAGCAAGAGGAGTCAGTCGACTACATAACTCCCAACTCTCATCCTCGGACAATCCTCAGTGGGAGGAGACACAGACGGATTTGATCTAGTCACCCACCCTTGGCGCAGGCTAAGGAACATCCACAATTTAGTTCACAGATTCTGGGCCAAGTGGAATGAACTAGCCGGTCCAAATGTCTTTGTCCGTGAGAAGTGGCATACAAAGGAGAGAAACGTCAAAGAGGGAGACATCGTCTGGATCGCAGACCCTACTGCTATGAGAGGACAATTCCGCTTGGGCATAGTTACAGCCACAAGACCAGACAGGCATGGAGTCGTCAGGGACGTCGATGTCAAAGTTTGTGCTGGCCTTCCAACGACGAATACTGAGAGAAAAGGCAGGACAAATCAACAACTCCCGTCAACCATCATTCTGCAAAGGGATGTAAGGCGGCTGATCGTGCTGATCCCAGCAGAGGATTCGACTCCAGCTGCGACTTCATGACGCTGTCTCCCGGGGCGACTTCAAAGTTCCTGTCACTGCCCCACCCTTTGGCCAAATCAACGCCCCAAAACCCCTTAAAACTATTTGGCTGGTTGGTGTAGGCGGATCGCTGCCACCATGCCCACACAGTGCACACAGTACATATACGAAGATGAGCATCCACACTCCATTTAAAAAAAAATTTTAAAAAAAAATCATTGTAACTGGATTTTTGAATGTGTGTCACAAAGTGGGGTCTCTAGATTGTGGTGTAAATTCCTTGGATGGGACATCAGGAACTTAAGTGGGAGGTGTTGGATTTAATATGTGTATTTGTTATGTGTATATGTATTTATGGCGGACTTACCTGGGACTTTAAGATGGGCGGGGCTACCACTGACAGGTGACCATGTCGGTAGCTTTAAAAATGGCGTCATTGTTTCGTTTGTAAAAACAGCGTGCTTCGTCACCAGCATACCCCACTGGTAAGATCATTTGTTATGTCCGCTTTGCTTTGTTAGATCAGCTGAATTATTGTTTAAATTCCATGCTTGCCTGCTTCCTTGCTTTTCTGTTTGTTGTATGTCCGCTGTGTCCGCAGCGCTTGTTGTGCGGCGGACTTGCTGCGTCACAACCAGGGCAAACACTCACTGTTTAGTCTTTGAACGACGTTGGCAAAATGAACAGTAATGTGTGGATTGAAATCTGTTCGATTAGATTGTTGTCACGTTGCGTGTGTCCAGCTGCATTTCGAAGGTTTGAGTTAAAAATACCGGCACTTTACTTCCTGGTTTGGCTGATGGGATTTGTAGTTCTTTTATATAGTTCTGCTCATATGTGTAATGTGTGCCTCAAACAGAGCGCCGGTGTTTTATGTCTTTTTAATATGATTGTCCATGAACCATAGAGACATTATAAATAATTCTGATCACATTTAAAACATTATATGACATAAATTAATGGTGATAATAAAATGTAATGCTAAAATTAATAAGTTAGGATAAAATCACAGTGATTGATAATATGTCATATCATGGTTGACAACATTATGGTTCAGTTGATGAATTCATGTTTATTATTTACATTATGATGATTCAAGATAGATACATTGTTTTATGTTCATGTTTACTTGTAGGTTATTACCTGCTGCTGCTGCTGCTGCTGCTGTTTCTGCAATAGTACCAAATAAAACAAGCAAAGAGTGCAGTGCGAGTAATTCCTTTCATGCTGAGTGACGACCCCTATTCAGAGGGCCAATACGGAAAAAACTGAACAGTGATAGACAGCACATCTCTTTCTCCAAGACTTTCTAATGTGTGCGTATTTCCAGTAAGACTGATCTGATTACATGGTCAGAGTACAAAGCGTTCCTCTAGTGACATCAATTTACGGAAATAGTCCAAGGTAATCGGAGCGGAATACTCAAAATGGCTGACGGAATTTGTGGCATTTTGGGTTGTTTATAGACGGTATTTTCACATACTTTGCGGGTTGTAAATACAATTAGATATGGTTTAATAGATACAATGAATCACATTGACCATATAAAGTCAACCCCGGCCGAGTCATACCAAAGACTATAAAAATGGGAGCCATTACCTCCCTGCTTGGCACTCAGCATCAAGGGTTGGAATTGGTTAAATCACCAAAATGATTCCTGGGCGCGGCCACCGCTGCTGCCCACTGTTCCCCTCACCTCCCAGGGGGTGATCAAGGGTGGTGGGTCAAATGCAGAGAATAATTTCGCCACACCTAGTGTGTGTGAGACAATCATTGGTACTTTAACTTTAACTTCTTTTTCCACTCTACAGGTACTTGAACATTGTTAACTTATGTTTACAACTGTAGGAATGTTAACGTAAAACCTTGCTTGTATCGTTAATAAAGGTTTTCTGATGTTGACTATTTGACCGTGGAACAGACAAATTGCATTTACATTATTTGCAATGAAAAAAAAGGTTTTGAAAATGTATAAAAACAACTGAGAGGTTGTGTTGTCTTTGACTAAAATCCTGAGATCTTGTTATGACGTTGACGACATCATGAGTGACGTCATGAGAACTCATTGCTAGTCTTTAACTTTCCCGTCGATGCACTCTCAACATTTTACTGCAATGGAGCGCACGTCAGCGCCATGGCAAAGCACGTAGGCATAAACAAAGACATACCAGTCTTCTGGGTGATTATGCACAGGCTGCAAGAGCCAATGGCTTTCCACTAAACTGCTCATCCCGGGAGGAGAGCGCATCATTCGAGCGAGCACAGAGCTCCAGTTGAAGACGTTGGGAAGCGGAATTGACCCCAAAGTCAGAGCTCTCACGTCATAGGAGCAAAGTGTGCAGGCCACACTGGAATGCACCCCTCAGCAGAGTCCATGAAGGGCTCTTTTCACTGTGGGTGCACCCCACTCTTGACCTGCTGCTTGGCGCTGCGTGCTGGGAGAAGTGGCCCTTGCCAGCTATTGAACTGAATGACGCCATATTACTTGCTCGATAACCATCTTCCTTCAGATTTGTACCAAGAAGGAGCCGTAAAAAGTGAAGGCGTGTACATGCACAATGGTTTTCACAGTGAATCCTTATGAATAGTGAACAAGAAGTGATCAACTTTAATGGCTAAGATCCATTGTATGGATGTAACGCTAAACGGTAGAATGATAAACCGCGATAAAATTCCAGGCGGTTAGTTACATTGTTAAACTGTTTAATTACCGAAAGAAACATCATTTATTAATGCATTTTAGGCAACACTGCTTACTTCCTGAAAACGGAAGCGACGAGAAAACATGGCGGCGGCGGCGACTACACGGACTTTGCTTTGAAAATGTTCCCTCCAAGTTAACAGAGCCGAACGCTTCGTTTCACTTCATTTCAATCGCTTCTACTTCCGTGGAGTCTCGCTGTGCGATTAAGAGCGCAATGCAGTTGGAGGAGAACAATATCTGATGTTGTGAGAGGTATCACTCCTGTTTATTTTTTTTTGGCCAAACTGTTGCACTGAAGTACATGGTTGTTGGGAGAAGAACAAAGCGTGTTTATTTAACTTTATCTTCATTAGCCAAACTGCTTTGTTTTATATTGATGTCAAAAGGTAAACATGTTTTTTAAATTGTGTTTTTTTTCATTCCACAAAGTAATTACTTTAATAACCATTCATGTGACACAGCATTTTGTTCATGTTTTATAGTTTAATTCCTATACGACATATTTCTGCTCAAACTCTCAATAGATCTGTCCTAATACAGCATGTACATGTACACACATTAGTACATGTAAATAAATGTACATAACTTAAAAAATAACTCTCTCTATCAAAATGTGAAAAAAGAGATAAAGGCAATATGTAACAAAAAAATCTGACACACTGATACTATTAATGAACAAAAACACAAATATTTGTCTTTAAATACATAGATAATGTTTATCCAGAGCAACTGTTATTAGATATTACAAAT
This sequence comes from Nerophis lumbriciformis, assembly GCF_033978685.3. NCBI lineage: Eukaryota > Metazoa > Chordata > Actinopteri > Syngnathiformes > Syngnathidae > Nerophis > Nerophis lumbriciformis. Next base: position 18,807,844 of record NC_084571.2, on the reverse strand, counting down.
TACATGATGTAACACTGTTTTACCAAACATAATGAATATTCATGATTAATAATCGCGATTTCAAGATTGAAAAAAAATAATCGTAATTATTATTTTGTCCATAAACGTGCAGTCCTATGTGTAAGACGAGACCTTATATATGAACACTATTTGTATCTATATGGACAAAAAAGGCAGTTACGTCTTATGTCCATAAGATGCCATCTTGCGAAATTTTCACATTTATTTGTATTTATATTTAGTATTATTTTGTTTCTGCCATATTACTTTGTTTATAATGCTTGTGTTGCTTTCATATGCACATTCAACTTTCTACCTGAGCTACATATGTACATTTTGAATGTCGTGTTTGTGTTTTTAAATTAAATTTTGGTTAAAATATTTCAGTATAAGTACTTTTTGAAAATTTGGAGCACATTTAAAATTACCAAAATAATAATGATAACCGTGATCATTTTGGTCACAATAACCGTGATAAGAAATGTTAATACGTGACATCTCTGTTCCATGGTAATAAGCATATTTAATTTAACTAAATGCTATTCAATTAGGTGAAGCGTCGGGATGTTCCGATAAAGGTTCTATGCTGCTGATGCCATCAAGATGCTGTAGTGGCTGCTGTTGGCAGGAGTTCTGTGCTCTTGCGTCATCCTTTTGTGTTCCCCTCTTGTTTTCATGTGTTATTATATATATATATATATATATATATATATATATATATATATATATATATATATATATATATATATATATATATATATATATATATATATATATATATATATATATATATATATATATATATATATATATATGAGCCTTTTGGCCATGGAGACCAGCTGCTGGGTCTCTGCCAGTTTGGAGAGACTGGAGGAGATGCAGATGAAGAGACAGGGCTGCGGAGCTAGCACTGAGCGCCGGGACGGACAAGCTTCACGGTGTCTTGGCTGAATGAGCAGGTATCAGACACCTCAGTCTCCTTAGACGCATCCTCGCTCATCCATGCGGACTGGACACTGGCCGAGTTATATATATATTTATATATATATATTTATTTATTTATTTATTAGGGCTGCAACTAATGATTAATTTCATAATCGATTAATCTGTCGATTATTACTTCGATTAATCGATTAATAATCGGATAAAAGAGGCAAACTACATTTCTATCCTTTCCAGTATTTTATTGGAAAAAAAACAGAATACTGGCGCCATGTTCTTTCAACTTGCCAAATAAAACAAGGAAAATGCTACAAAAATGAACACTTTTGACACCCCTACTATAGATAATAAAAAAATAAATCTGATAAATCTATCGATAAAAAGCAGAGCCTGACGACGCATGCGCGTTTATCACAACTCTCTCGCTCTCTCTGTCTCTGCCCCTCCCTCACAAATGCGCACACCTCCATAATTTGTTTTGTTTTTAACCTTCTTAACCCTGAACGTACATTGAAAATACATGCAACCCTAACTCAAAATGCCGGACATTTGAGGCGTTTGGGGGGCACCGCCCGGGCGGCCCCGCGGGGGAGGACGTGTCCGGTGAAAAGAGGACGTATGGTCAGGACCTAGTTTCACCGGACATGTCCTCTTTTGCTAGCATGCTAGCAGCTAACGGGCTAGGATAGACTGACCATACGTCCTCTTTTCGCCGGACGTGTCCTCTTTTGCGTAGCTGTCAGGGCGGAGTTTCTTGGGTGCCTCAAATGTCCGGCATTTTGAGTATTGTTTACACAACGTGCAGTACGCTACTTAATATGTCCGTGTGGAAACTCGTTCGGTACACATCCGCACCGAAACGAAACCCCCGTACCGAAACGGTTCGATACAAATACACGTACCGTTACACCCCTATTATTTTGATTATTGTTTCTCAGCTGTTTGTAAATGTTGCAGTTTATAAATAAAGGTTAAAAAAATTTAGAAAAATTTTTAAAAACGTAGCCTCAGCGCATGCGCATAGCAAAGATCCAACGAATCGATGACTAAATTAATCGCCAACTATTTTTATAATCGATTTTAATCGATTAGTTGTTGTAGCCCTAATATATATATAATTTTTTTTTTTTTTTTTTTTTTTTGCCTTTTTGTTCGGGACCCTTTGGGACTGTGTGACAAGGGGTGGCACTTTCGTGACTTCTGCGGTGCTTTTTTGTGGACTTCTGGATCTGCCTCCCGGGAGCCTTTTGGCCATGGAAACCAGCTGCTGGGTCTCTGCCAGTTTGGAGAGACTGGAGGAGATGCAGATGAAGAGACAGGGCAACGGAGCTAGCACTGAGCGCCGGGACGGACAAGCTTCACGGTGTCTTGGCTGAATGAGCAGGTATCAGACACCTCAGTCTCCTTAGACGCATCCTCGCTCATCCATGCGGACTGGACACTGGCCGAGTTAGTGGGCGGCCGAGAGTGGAGTCGGCTCTCTTGGTTACTTTGTTGGGTCTGCTTCTGTCTCTGGCCATGCTCCCTCCAACCCAGCAGACGATTGCGTGGAACACCGCAGAGGCCACCACAGTGTATATGTTTGTTTTACTTTTTTATTCATAGCTGTATGTGGAAGTGGCTGGTTGCATCAGCTCTGCTCTTTTAATGTCTTTAATGTCCTTTGATGTTTCCCTCTTACACGCATGTAAGAGGGATGTGTGCTATGGCTATGAGTTGTTTTTTTCCCTTGGCCTCAGTCTGGACCCTCTCTCCAGGAGCCCAGGCTTCCACCGATTTGTTTTTCTCAACCCCCCCCCCCTCCCCCCCCCAATTGTTTACCTGTATCTCACCATTTTTGTAAGGGGCGCTGAAGTTGGCAGACCCGTCAGCGATCCTGTTCTGTCTCCATGTAATGTTTGTCTGCTCTTGAATGGGATTGTGCTGAAAATTTTAATTTCCCCTCGGGGATTAATAAAGTAATTCTGATTCTGATTCTGATGCAGATACCGATCATCCATGGGTGAGATACGGCATCACATGCTTGAAATGCACAGATGATTGTATGAAATGAAACAACAGTGATCAAACAATTGCATGACAACTGATAGTGTGTGCTTAATATCACGGTACACTCCAAAAAGTTATTGTGTGAATGTTCCAAAACATTGACACATACAGTTTTCTACACCAAAATTAATCTATTTATTGTGTGAATGCTCCAAAACATTCGCAAATATGGTTTTCTACACCAAAATGCATCTATTTATTGTGTAAATGCTCCAAAACATTCACACATATGGTTTTCTACACCAAAATTCATCGATTTATTGTGTGAATGCTCCAAAACATTCACACATATGGTTTTCTACACACAAATTCATCTATTAATTGTGTGAATGCTCCAAAACATTCACACACATGGTTTTCTACACAAAAATCCATCTATTTATTGTGTGAATGCTCCAAAACATTCACACACATGGTTTTCTACACCAAAATTCATCTATTTATTCTACTTCTTTTTTTTCAGATTTTGGCGAGCTCTACCGTCCACATTTTTCATCCGATTCAAACCGTTCCAATTTCAAACGGTTCAGCTTATTCGGGAATCGCAGGCTTTCCCTTGACAAATTCCAAAAATTCCCAGGATTCCAGGTTTTCCGGGACATTTTTCCCTTTCAAAATGAATTGGCCATTTTTCAAACTTTCACCATTTCCATATTTTTCAACCGATTCAAACCATTCCACCTTCAACACATTCCACTCATCCTGGACATTCAAACTATCATTTTTCCAAGTTCAAAAAAATTCCAGGAATTCTCAGAATTCCCAGTTTTCCGAACCCTATTTTCACCCTTTTTTCTGTCGACTATTGCTTCCACATTTTCCAACCCACTTCAACCGTTCCACTGTCAAATAATTCCTCTTAATCAGGACAAAAAACTAAATTGTTTCTTGAACTGGAAAAATTTCCGGTTTTCCCAAAATTCCATAATACCATTTCTCAATTAAAAATGTTCCAAGACCAACCATTCCAACTCATTCAGAAAATTCAAATGTTTTACCATTTTCTAAAAAAAAAATCCCGCTTTTCCCAGAATTTCAATGAAATTCCCATTGACATGATTAGGACATGTTTCAAAGTTACACAACTCCCACATTTTTCATCCGATTCAAACCGTTCCAACTTCAAAATATTCAGCCTCTTCAGAAATTGTGTGCTCCCTTCCAACAATTATGACAAAATTCCCAGATTTCCTAGAAATCCCAGTTTTTAGTGACATTTTCCCCATTCAAAATGAATTATACATGTTTCAAACTTCCACAATTCCCACATTTTTCAACCAATTCAAACCATTCCACCTTCACCACATTCAACTCATCCTGGACATTCAAACAAACGTTTTTCCACATTCAACAAAATTCCAGCAATTCCTGTTTTGTTCTAACCTTATTTCCAACCTTTTTTAGTGCGATGACTCCTTTCACATTTTTCAACCCATTTCAACCGTTCTTCTGTCAAAACATTCCTCTTAGTCAGGACAAAAGAACAAGTTGGTTCAAGAACTTGAAAAATCCACGGTTTTCTTAAAATTCCGTAATACCTTTTTTACAATTAAAAAACTGTTACTACTTCAACGTTTGACTGATTTAAACAATTCCAACACTAAACAATTCAGCTCATTCATGCTTTTAATCGTTTTCCAATAAAATCACGCTTTTACCAAAATGTCCAAATTTCCAGGAAGTGCCCACTGTACTGAATGGGACATTTTTCCTAGTTGCACAATTCCCACATTTTTCAACCTATTCAAACCATTCCAACATCAACACATTCCACTCATCCTGGACATTCAAACTTACACTTTCCCAAGTTCCAAACCAAATTCCAGTTTTATATACACACTGCAAGTATATATATATAATGTAGTAACAGACACCTTCACAATAATATGTAATATGTACAATATACACATTGCAAGTATATATATATAATGTAGAAACAGACATCTTCATAAATATATGTAATATGTACAATATACACACTGCAAGTATATATATAATGTAGTAACAGACACCTTCATAACAATATGTAATATGTACAATACACACACTGCTAGTACATATATAATGTAGTAACAGACACCTTCATAACAATATGTAATACAGTATGTACAATATTTACCGTATTTTGGTTATTTTAAGCATTGCGGGAACTAGTTCCTCGGCGCATTTATTTCCGTTTCCATAGCAGCGCACTTCAGACTTCCGGCAACAAGTGTGTGTTCCTACTCCCGAAATCAAACGTGAGTGTGTGTTCTAATCATGGCAGACTTGGTAACAGACAGCACAGACGACTATTTTTGGACAAATGAGGATTCACAACCTTATCTTTTTGAAGCTGAATATACAGAGGATGAACTACCGCTTCTAGAAGTGAGCACAATCAGAGAGTGAAACGTTGGAGTCGACTTAAACAAGTTGAAAAACTTATTCGGGTGTTACCATTTAGTGGTCAATTGTACGGAATATGTACTGTACTGTACAATCTACTAATAAAAGTTTCAATCAATCAATCAATCAAAAGCAGGCAAAAGTCGAGAGAGTGAGGTCGGAGTGACTGACGCTGTAAATGTGGAACTCGGAGCCATGCTATTTGACATAAATGGAGTGCTTACCCAAAATAAACTGGAAAAAACGTCCATGGCCAGAAAAAACGTCCATGGCCAGCTGGACCCAACAGACAACTGTCTATGGAGTGAGTCACTTTAATATTGATCATGATACACGCAGCACGTCATGTGTGTTATTACAACTACAGTACATACACTGTCTGGCTAGCTGTGTACAAACAAAACATAAAATAATACTTTACAGATACTGTAATATGATTGTTCATGTTTTAGTCAGTACAGATTGGTGTCTTATCACCAGTGTTGGGTTAGTTACTGAAAACCAGTAAGTAGTTACAGTTACTTTATTTCAAAAGTAACGCAGTTAATAAATCAGTTACTTACACCAAAAAGTAATGTGTTACTGTGAAAAGTAACTATTTAGTTACTTCTTTTTTTAAGGCTCCCATTAATGCCCTTTTAGCCTTCATTTCAGTACTGTTATTGCACTGGAGAATAATACAATCTGTTGATCAACTTGACATGCATATGCATCACTGAACTCTGCTAAGCAATGTGGTCTACATACAACACACAAAGACAGAGATATGTTTCAAAGCGGCCAATTTATTTTGGGCCAGAACAAATTGACAAAACTATTTTAAATAGCTGCAACATAACATACATAAGTAACAAACCGCATAATAACAACATGTCACAATATAGCTGTAAACCTGGCTTCACCCTAGGAAGGCACACATGACATGATTATATGTCATGTCACTATATACCGCACACATACTGCTATACACACGCCTAAACAGGGTTTTTTCTCTCTCAAAGAATTGTGAAATAAAATCATGTCTTCAGGAGATCAACACTGTACTGAAGCCCAGAACACTCTACGCATTTCCCCAGTTTTAGTTTAGAGAAAAGGAAAGATTGGCCTGGCCCACTAGGATCCCTCTTTATGTTTGTGAACTTTATAGTCTATACATTTAGAGTGATGTGATAATCAAACACACTAGAAGTCTAGAATGAAAGAATATATAAGAGAATTGACAGTGTGTGTACCTTCAGTGATGAATGATGAGCCAAGGCAGAGTTTGAAATGTCTTCTTTCGCTTGCTTTCCATTTTTATGTGCTCACTGTCCACTGTGTCCAGGAACTTGGAAAATGTTTTCGTGCCATTTGCCGTTTGACGCCCGATATCATGCTAATTAGCTGCCTGAAAGCGGGTGACCCCACTGTATAAATAGCCTGCATGTCTTCTAGCACATACGCTGCAATGGCTCTATCAATGTTGTCCTGGCTAGAGTCTGTCTCTCTTTACTAGCTTCGTCGAAGCATGTTGCTTTTGTAGCTGTTTCAGCAGATTTGAATTGCTGTTTGGGGCAGTAGATGGGATCTTTGATCCAAGACACAACCTACATTTAACTAAAATATTATTTTCTTTGTGCTCGACAAAAGAAAAGTAGTGAGAATATCTCCATGTTAAGAAACTCGGCTTCGGCTCCGCCATGATGTCTTGTTAGAAAACACACACACACACACACACACACACACACACACACACACGGCGCGCCTCTTCTCTTCTCCCCCTTGTGACACAGGAAGAATCAGAAGTACGACACCGCAGCTCTCCAATAAAACACACTCAGATCTTCTCAGTTTCTAGCCGATACTATATAAAAAATAACGTAAAATAACGTAAAATAACGCAGTAACGCATCATGTAGTAACGGTAACAGAGTTACTGAATATAAAAAATAACGCGTTAGACTACTAGTTACCGCCAAAAATAACGGCGTTACAGCAACTGCTTATCACAGTGTTGTGCATTACAAACTCAAACACGTTTTAGCTGTTAACGCAGTTGCTAGCTTAGCTCTTGCTGTAGCTAGCTTACAGCTAATGTTGTAGAATACCGTTGCAAAGCGATGTGTTTGTACGCTACAAAAATAGTTCCCCAGTGTTCACTCTAACAACAACAATGTCGCTACAGCTTGGTTATTATACAGGTTACGGAACGTAAATGAAGCGTTGTTGACGGTTTTTGACGAGTCGATTATTGCAAGTTAGACTGCAAAAAAACAGCCTTTTGTCATATTGTCTCTGATTATGATTGTGAACGATAGGCAACATTTTTTTTAAGTGCAGTTCCCCTTGAAGAGTTCAATGTGATTTTAGAATATAGTTGCCATTGTTTGAGTGTTCTCCATGTGTGTGTTGACATGTCCTTTCCTTTCTGCCTTGACAGCTGAGGGATTATAATCAGAGGAAGGTTACATTTGAAATAAAAATGTTTACATTTAATATATTTTTCTCCTGGTACTTACTTTCCATAGGTCATAAAAAATATCAATAATTATCAATATTGACCGATGTAAAACACTTATTTTGTCAAATCTTTTTAAGCCGTATCGCCCAGCCCTGGAATAAAGTATTATTTTTATATGATCTTGGCATATACATAATAACAGTGACGTGCAACATGCAATGATGTCAATTCTGCCAAAAGCTGCCTTTTTTTAATGCAGCTAGTCCAGAGGTGTCTGTGGTTTTCACTGAGGGCCACATCGCAGTTATGTTTGGCCCCAGAGGACCGCTTCTAACAGTACACAATTTTTAAGCATTTTATTAGTAGATTTTTTTTTCTAAACTAAAATGTAAAAAAATATATATGTTAAGTTGCAATAATTTCACCTCAAAATGTATGTTACTGTAAATGGAAAAACAGTACTGCTGTTTTTATTGTAAAAAAAAAAAGAAGAAAAAAAAAAAGAAAAAGGCAGCTCAGTTACCAGAATTTTACTGTAAAATTTACATTTGGTTTATACTGTTAATAAAAAAACTAAAATTTTACAGTAAAATTTTGGCACCTGAGCTGCCAGTTTGTTATGTTGTTGTTTTTTACCGTAAATCAACATGTGTAGATTTTTTGGTGTATTACTGTAAATGCCAAAACGCACCACAGTTTATTACAGTAAAAAAAAAGTACTGTTTTTTTTTCATTTAGAGAAAAATGCTGTAAAAACCACAGAAAATTTCACAATTTACCATGAAATCTATTGCTACTTTTACATTGCACAATTTGATTGATAACTTGCTTTGAAATTGTTATTATTAATATTTATTTAGATTTAAAAATTTGTTTGAATGTTTGATCCTATATTTTTGCATAATTGCGCAATATTTAAGTTAACATAATTTACGATTACATGGAGTACTTATTTTTTTCTCCCAAAATAGAAACACAGAATACACTTAGTAAGAAAAGTTACAGTACTTTATTGATACATATTATTTCCAGGGCCAAATAAAATGATGTGGCGGGCCAGATCTGGCCCCTGGGCCTTGAGCTAGTCTGATATATCGGCAAGTGTGCAGGTGTACCTAATGATATGACCGGCAGAATTATGGCCTTGTTCGATTTTTTGGCACATATGTGGCCTGTATCGTTTTTTTCATGTCAATGTGAACAGTGCAATTTAGATTTGTTTTTATTTCGACCCAGGCCTAGCTTGTATGTGGAAATAAATCAGATGTGTATCCGACTGCAGTCTGAACGCTAGGATTGTGTTCATCTGACCAATGGGTCATCAAATTGCGATAAGAGTCATGAAGCAAATGTCCAACAAACTGCGAGAACCAAAACGCTTGCACTCTTCCTTCTTAATCTTCTACTGGCAATAATTCTGTCCAGAATATGTTGACTTTGATTGCAGAAAATCCCTGAAATTGCGACATATGTGCCAGGACTGAGACCTTCTAGAATTGAAGCCATGTTTACTTCCGTAAACACTGCAACATGTGTGACGTCATGTCAGCATGCGGGTCAGATTGCTGGCTAAGAGTAATACAAAGTTAACATAAAAACTATAATAGTTAGGAAAAAAATTGCAGCACAAACAAATGTGTCAAGTTTGAGGAGATTTTGACAAAGGGGGCTGGATGACGTCACGAGTCAGAGAATATATTTTACAATAACTTAAGGACGTAACGCACAAACGAACAGTTTGACTGCACAAACAAACAGCAATATTTTTAAACAATTTGCAAAGATAACACCCCCCCACCCAAGTTCCTACAGATTTGCAATACGCATGTTTGAGGGGATGGGGTGGCTCAATAAAACAGGAGTCACTACTTTGACAAACTGTCAACATCACTGTTTGTTTGTGACTTTCTGCTTTGTACACGACTGTTTCAGTCACAATGACTTGAAGGGGAAAAAACGTTTAAATAAATCCTCTGTCAAAGCTTGAGCAGTTATACCTAATATTCATTTGGAAAAAAAGAAACGGGAAGTGATTGAACATATTACCTACCTGTACCACGTCTAATACTGCTAAGTTATCCTCAGTCATTTCCCATCATCATCCAACATTAACACTGGCTGGCTTGTATTGGCAGAAATGGTACACGTTATTTATTTTTATTTTTTTTGTCTGGTCCAGCTTCTCAGGCAAATAATATAGTTGATGGAGATGCCCATATCTGCTGTACACATTTACTTTACAAAAGAGAAGTGTGGGATACTTCTCTTGTTGCCTTATTTGTATTTGACTTTGTTAAATGTATTTATATTATAATTTGGTGCAGCCGGGCCGTAGCAGGAGGGGATAGAAAGAGGAAAAAAAGGAAGACAGAGGGGGAAAACAACAATAGAACAGCATCAGCAAATAGGATATGTACAAATATGATGGTAAAAGTGATAGCAACAAAGCAGTTAGTGGAATAAATATTAATAACACAGAAATGATCATGAACATTATTACACTACAAATGGATCAATACAAATACCAATAGAAATAGCACCATTGATAATAAATAACAATAATTACCTCTATTATCAACAATACAATTGTTTCAGATGCAACAATACATATACGTAATGATAACTTGAAATACAAAAGAAAGCAGATACATGGAGGGGAAGAAAGAGAAGCCAACTATATTAACCTTGTAGATTGTTATAGTAACAATAGGTTAAGCTTTGTCAGTGTGCCATGTGTTACCCAGTTTCCCCTAGGGCAACAACGTTAATATATGTTTGATGAAAGGTGATTATATGCATGAGTGTATGTATGTACTGTATATGTACAAACCCAGTTTCTATATGAGTTGGGAAATTGTGTTAGATGTAAATATAAATGGAATACAATGATTTGCAAATCATTTTCAACCCATATTCAGTTGAATATGCTACAAAGACAACATATTTGATGTTCAAACTGATAAACATTTGTTTTTTGCAAATAATCATTAACTTTAGAATTTGATGCCAGCAACACGTGACAAAGAAGTTGGGAAAGGTGGCAATAAATACTGATAAAGTTGAGGAATGCTCATCAAACACTTATTTGGAACATCCCACAGGTGTGCAGGCTAATTGGGAACAGGTGGGTGCCATGATTGGGTATAAAAACAGCTTCCCAAAAAATGCTCAGTCTTTCACAAGAAAGAATGGGGCGGGGTACACCCCTTTGTCCACAACTGCGTGAGCAAATAGTCAAACAAATTAAGAACAACGTTTCTCAAAGTGCAATTGCAAGAAATTTAGGGATTTCAACATCTACGGTCCATAATATCATCAAAAGGTTCAGAGAATCTGGAGAAATCACTCCACGTAAGCGACATGGCCGGAAACCAACATTGAATGACCATGACCTCCGATCCCTCAGACGGCACTGTATCAAAAACCGACATCAATCTCTAAAGGATATCACCATATGGGCTCAGGAACACTTCAGAAAACCACTGTCACTAAATACAGTTTGTCGCTACATCTGTAAGTGCAAGTTAAAGCTCTACTATGCAAAGCGAAAGCCATTTATCAACAACATCCAGAAACACCGCCGGCTTCTCTGGGCCTGAGATCATCTAAGATGGACTCATGCAAAGTGGAAAAGTGTTCTGTGGTCTGAGTCCACATATCAAATTGTTTTTGGAAATATTCGACATCGTGTCATCCGGACCAAAGGGGAAGCGACCCATTCAGACTGTTATCGCCGCAAAGTTCAAAAGCCAGCATCTGTGATGATATGGGGGTGCATTAGTGCCCAAGGCATGGGTAACTTACACATCTGTGAAGGCACCATTAATGCTGAAAGGTACATACAGGTTTTGGAACAACATATGCTGCCATCTAAGCGCCATCTTTTTCATGGACGCCCCTGCTTATTTCAGCAAGACAATGCCAAGCCACATTCAGCACGTGTTACAACAGCGTGGCTTTGTAAAAAAAAGAGTGCGGGTACTTTCCTGGCCCGCCTGCAGTCCAGACCTGTCTCCCATCGAAAATGTGTGGCGCATTATGAAGCGTAAAATACGACAGCGGAGACCCCGGACTGTTGAACGACTGAAGCTCTACATAAAACAAGAATGGGAAAGAATCCCACTTTCAAAGCGTCAACAATTAGTTTCCTCAGTTCCCAATCGTTTATTGAGTATTGTTAAAAGAAAAGGTGATGTAACACAGTGGTGAACATGCCCTTTCCCAACTACTTTGACACTTGTTGCAGCCATGAAATTCTAAGTTAATTATTATTTGCAAAAAAAGTTTATGAGTTTGAACATCAAATATCTTGTCTTTGTAGTGCATTCAATTGAATATGGGTTGAAAAGGATTTGCAAATCATTGTATTCCGTTTATATTTACATCTAACACTATTTTCCAACTCATATGGAAACGGGGTTTATACTTGTATATATACAGTATGTGTATATGTATGTTTGTACACTGTATGTATATGTACGGTATGTGTATATGTATGTTTGTACAGTGAATGTATATGTACAGTGTGTGTATGTGTATATTTGTACAGTGAATGTACATGTACAGTATGTGTATATGTATGTTTGTACAGTGAATGTGCGAACTTTGAGTGTGTATGTATGTACTGTATTTGTGCATGTGTGTGTTTATGTATGAATAACTGTGTGTACGTGAGTATACATGTGTATTTGTGAAATGGTGCACGTTAAATAAACCAGATAATTGTGACAATAACCGTGACACAATCCAAATGTGTTGACGGAACATGCTAACGCGTGCTAGCAACAGTTCCTCAGTGTAAACAAGACGACGAGAGCCCTTTAAAAGAGGTCTGCTGTCACCGAGATGGCGTGTCTTGCTCGTTCAGTTGTGCTCAAGTTAAGTTTGATCATGAGACAGATGAAAATGAATAAAAAAGTATAAACTGGTAGTCATTCTCGTCAAGTTAGCTTAGCATGCTATCTTTAGCTAACTTCTTACTTCACAGGACATCTACAGCTAAGTCTATTAAACACTTATTCACCCACATAATGTGTTTTACAACTCTGTATGAGACTTTAACCGATGAGAAATGAATATGTAATATTTGAAAAGAGGCTAGTGCTAACTTTGTGAAGTTTAAATGTCCGGTGCCGAGTTCGCGTTACCAGGAAATAGCCACCGCCCGGTCCTCACTTCAGCCTATATATTATATTTCATGTTAAAACAAACTTACCAGCTCATGTTTGCGCTCAATGTTTAATCCAGTTTCATTGAATTAGTGTTTTCTTCCGAGGATCTGGTCCCATTCGGCCAGACGACGGCGCTCCTAACAGGAAGTTGGAGGATGAGTCGCTTGTGTTTCCTGGGGGCAGCGTCGCCACTCTAACAGGTAACTTTTTATTTATTTTTGATTTATTTACTTATTTTCAAAACCTTTATTTACTACAACAACATTTACTACATACAATCAAATAAATAATTATCATCAGAACAAGTACAGAAACAGTACAAAACAGCACCAGGGGGTTGTAAACTCAATAAAGCAACTAAAGAAGAATACAAAATATATATAAATGTGTATGTATATATATATATATATATATATATATATATATATATATATATATATATATATATATATATATATATATATATATATATATATTTGTGAGTGTGAATGTTGTCTGTCTATCTGTGTTGGCCCTGTGATGAGGTGGAGACTTGTCCAGGGTGTACACCGCCTTCCACCCGAATGCAGCTGGGATAAGCTCCAGCACACCCGCGACCCCAAAAAAGGGACAAGCGGTAGAATATGGATGGATGGATATATATGTGTGTGTATATATATATATATTTATATATATATATGTGTATATATGTGTGTATATATGTATAAAAGTATGTATATGTGTGTATATACATATGTATACATAAATATGTGTATATATGTGTGTATACATGTGTGTATATATTTTTTTTACATACACATATATACATATATATATACATATACATATATGTACATATACATACATATACACTGTAAAAACTCTTTCAGTGGTATTGTCCATTCTACTTTATTTTTAAAAGTAGATTTATTCCAATAAATCAATTTATTTTTATTTTTAGAGTTTTTGAGTAGTCTATAAGTAAAAAGTGTGAATGTTTTCGTAACTTAATTTTTTATGTGATAAAATTAATTTTATTGGACTTCCAACATAAATTGATTTAGCAAAACTCAGTTCAAAGGTTTATATCAGACCTAAAACGTCAGGACCCGCCCACCTGCATGCAGCTGTGGAAGAACAAGCCCAGACACGTTTCTTCACGGAGCCCAAGGAAAACACTTTACCGAACTCATGTAAGTAACAATTTATATTGTTCAAAGTCAGTATTTGCCAGGATTTAAATGTATACATTTTCAAAAGCATGGTTCAATGTTATATTTAGTTTACTACTTTTCCCGCCGACCGCCATTTCGAATGTGCTCTTACCTCCAACAGCTCATTAACTTCAACCAAACATTGTTTATAGCTGTGAAGTTTATAATTAGCGTTTTCTTTGCGTGGTAGTTTAATATTTTATTCTTCAGTTTATAAGCAGCCACATTAAAGCTGCTTAACTAGCTTACATTCAAAGTTGCTAGCAGCTAGCTAGGTACACTTGACAGAGCTATCTGAAGCCCCCTCAGACCTGCTGTCCATGCACACTCCTAGGCAAAACGCTTCTCTTGTAAGAATAACACTCATTGTGTAAGTCTCAATCTCAACACCCCCCCCCCCCCCCCCCCCCCCCCCCCCCCAAAAAAATCTCACCAGTAGTCACCATTTAAAGGGTAAATTTTCAAATTTTTCTTCCGTGGGGGCATGCCCCCGGACCCCCTACTGTTGCTAGGTTACCAACTTAGACCACCGTGGCTACAAAAAAATCTAGAGGAATACTGCAAATGAGTATATTAGGGTGTAAAAAAAACAGATATAAAGGGCTCTCATCAGGCTTATATATCCAAGAGGTTAGACATGAACCATAACTTGTCTTTTTTGTTCTCTCTCTCCAATGACAGATGGGATGGCCCTGTAAGTTGTGCAGCACTGTTGTACCAACCAAGAGTGACATTTTAAAGCATTACAGACTGCACCATGGGACCTTTGGACACAGCCATTCTTTGCCTTGCATTCATGTAGGTTGCCCATGTTCTTATACATCCCTTTGCTCTCATCTGTCAAGATGCTAAACTTCTCCTCTCTGACACCACCGCCAGAGAGCCTAGCTCCACTCCCACCACGTTACTGGCCTTCTCTACCAACTTGTCCAGTCTGTTTGCGTCCCTCGCTCTCAGCCCGCTGCCCCAGCAGGCCACGGCGTACAAGAAGGCGCCTGCCACCACCGACTTGTAGAATATCTTCTATTCTATTCTATTCTATTATCATTCTATTTTTCCTGACCAAGTTTCCATTGTGACTTGGACATGACATACTAGACTCACTTTTTGCCTGAAAATGTATACTATACTAATACCCTTAATATCAGTAATGGTCAACATTTGCTGTCTTACAGATTAATGAAGCGTTCCGAAGGTGCACTGCTGTTCCACTGGAATCAACATTTATGTCCCAACTGGACAGGTACACTCCAAAACTCCTGGAGCTCTTCAGTGCAAAAGGAGGAGTGACTGCAGCGCATCAAGAACTTGTTGATGGAACTGACACAGGTGGGTTGAAAGTAGTTTAAAAGTTTAAACTGAATCTGTAATCATGCTCTAATAACAGTATCACAGATTTGGAGTAAAATTGCCAACAAAATTCATTTATTTATTATTCTTCTCTTAACTCTAGGACCCAAGTGCCTCTGCAGTGAAGAAGAGAGATGTGACTGTGAGATGCCTCATAGAGTACGTGGGAGAGAGTGGACAGGAGCTAATCTCTGACTACTGTAAGTATTGTTTAAAAGCAGGTTTGGATCAGTCTGATGTACATGCTTAAATTGGGTTTACTTTTATGTGAACTGACTGAACCAGCAGTTGTCAGGTGGAGGTCGAGCATGCAGCTAGTTGGCAAGAGCCCCAGGATAGCCAATTAGCAAAGCACCACAGAGTGATGCCTTTCTGTCTTGTGTTTCTGTTTGCCCTAAAAAAACAATGCAAACAAAAAATACTCCCCTTAAACAAGCATTAAAACATTTACTCTCTCTCTCTCTCTCTCTCTCTCTCTCTCTCTCTCTCTCTCTCTCTCTCTCTCTATATATATAAATATATTACTGTTTGTTTTACTTTCTGGTGGTTCTATTCAGGTTTTTTATATGCAAATTAGAAATGCCAATAAGAAACATGTGGCTGGAAATGCATCTATTGTACCAAGTTTAATGTGCAAGATCTCAAATTAGAATTCAAAAGTTTTCAAAATGGTCATCACAAAAGTAATCATTATCTGAATTAAATCATACAACTTATATTACTGTAAATATAAAATTAGATGTTTGTTTTTTTAATTACTGTTTACTGTTTTTGTATCTCAAAGGGAACTGCAGAGACCGCTGTTCATGAGGACCTGGAAATGAAGAATATGAGCATCTACATCTGTCGTGAGCCAAATGCAGTAGGAATCATCATTGAGGGAGTACCAGTCCTTACTCATCTTGGAAACCTGGCCAAAGCATGCTGCCTACTTCTGGGGTTGACGTATGCACGTAATCTTGAGTATCCATCCAAACTTTCCAAAACATTTGAGGTGTTTCAAAGACTTTTTGTGGGACACTGCGCCCAAAACCAACCCCCAAATTCATGACTCTCAAAAACAAGCTTCTAGCTTAGGCAGTGAGCCATGACTGTCAGTTTGCACTTTTGAACAGCTATTTTCTTGTGTCTGTTCAAAATCATTATACATTGTTCATTGAGTGGAATTCTTCAGAATGTTGTAACGGTTTGTCCTGTTCAGGTTTTATACAAAGCTCCAGGTCATCGTTTCTGGTGTGTAAATTAAGTTTTTTTATGTTTTATACACACTAAATTGCCCCACTGTGAAGCTCCAGCTGGTCAGAAGGAGGGATCTGTGAGTTGTTTAAGTTAAAATGTTTCAAAATATACACACTGAAAGACACTACAGTGAAGGTGTTCTGCTTGTGAATTGTTACAGAAGTACAGATAATCTTAATGTTAAATTGTTTTAGCAAGAAACTGTACTGTGAATGTTCTAAGTAAAACTTGAGATGCTGAGGTCATGCATTCTTTTATGCACTAAATACTGATGTTCTTGACTGTTAATACTGTCCAGCTTATTGACAGGTTTGGATATGGCTTGTGAAAATGTTTTAATATGTATACGGTTAAAAAAAAGAAAACTACTGTGAAGGTGTTCTATACAGCACTTTAAAAAGTTGAGGTCATGCATTCTTGGGGCGGCATGGCGTAGTGGGTAGAGCAACCGTGCCAGAAACCTGAGGGTTGCAGGTTCGCTCCCCGCCTCTTACCATCCAAAAATCGCTGCCGTTGTGTCCTTGGGCGGGACACTTCACCCTTTGCCCCCGGTGCCACTCACACCGGTGAATTGAATGATGAATGATAGGTGGTGGTCGGAGGGGCCGTTGGCGCAAATTGCAGCCACGCTTCCGTCAGTCTACCCCAGGGCAGCTGTGGCTATGAAAGTAGCTTACCACCACCAGGTGTGAATG
This sequence comes from Nerophis lumbriciformis, assembly GCF_033978685.3. Classification (NCBI taxonomy): domain Eukaryota; kingdom Metazoa; phylum Chordata; class Actinopteri; order Syngnathiformes; family Syngnathidae; genus Nerophis; species Nerophis lumbriciformis. The sequence continues at coordinate 18,790,377 of NC_084571.2, read as the reverse complement.
TTTGATGGGTTCTACATGTAAAGTGACTTTGGGTACTTAGAAAAGCGCTATATAAATCCCAGTTATTATTATTATTATTATTCTTGTATAATATGGATGTTGACTGTTCATACTGCCCAGCTCATTGCCACTGTTTTTATATGGTAATGATTTAATAAAGGTTGGAATTTGATATGTCTTGATTTTTTTATTATTATTCTAAGTAATTATTTTAAGCAGTTTCCATTTTCAAAACAAAGAAAGGGTAAGTTGGTCAAAATTAATAAAATTGAGTACAAAAATTATTTTTTCATTTAAATGTTACTTATTTTAATTAAGTCTTGTGTGTTTAATATGCTGATGTTTTTTTTACATTGATTTTACTCAATTTCTTGGCTTTTTCTGTCAACGCAACTTAATCTTTTTGCATAAATCGAAATGCATATTAAGTTCTACTTACTCAAAATACCAATTAGTTGACTAAACTAACAAAAATTGCTTGGAAAATGTTGCCTTATTTTTATTGAGTTCGATCTAGGCAACAGTTTTTACAGTGTACAGTACATATACTATATATATATATATATGTGTGTGTGTACATTTAAGAAATTAGAATGGAATTTTAAAAATCTAAAAAAAGATCTAATATCGGTCCGATATCAGCAAAAAAAAAATCCTGACAAAAAAAAAAAAATGTCCACCAATGTCCTCCAATAACCACACAATTTCTTCTATTTTAGTTGAGTCATTTACAAAAAGGTAAACACGCCAAGCTGTAGGCTGCTACTACTGTAGGAACTAGCAGCTACACAACAGCTCAGCACACCAGCTCAACATGCATAATACGTGTCCTTAGTGGAACAATATTGTAGTGTAACACAGCACATGTGTCAACACAAACAATAATTAAACAACGATAGTTGCATGTTTCAAGAAAGTGTCAAGTAACGAACGCTCCAAATTTGTAGCACAGCATTATAGTTTTCAGTTTTTTGGTTGTTAGAGGTAGAAAGCGTTTTAAAGTACATTTCTAATTATTTTTTAAAGGCACAAAAAACAGGTCGGGTATTGAGAAACTTACATTTATGAATATAAAACTTAGCCAATAGTATGAGGTTGCAAAGGTAAAATTCCTTTTCAATTGTTTTCTTACAGTGTAAATCCAAATAGCACATGTTTAAAACAAAGCACAAATGTGTCATGAATGTTGTCCAGGATGAAAGGACAGATAGGGATGGAGTGCTTTCACAAGTCCAAAACAGGTGGTAAACAGTCATGTTACATCAGGTGCAGGTAACATCAATATCCTTCTTCTATCTAACATCACAGTCTTTACAGGCTAATAACCATGAATGATTTTGAAAGAAATCTCTTTGAATTTGTTGGTAAGTAAATAGCTGTTAGGAAGACAGACACACAATCATTCTCAAACAAGTAACTTTAGCATTTCAATCAGTGTTTATTTGTGTAAATCAAGCCACAAACATAAGTGGTATCTTTCTTTATTCAAGTACTTACATAGAAATGACAAAACATTTGCATGACAACAAACTGAAGTGCCGAGTAAACCGGGGAGTAAACATGTCCCCATCACAAGGATAGATTAAAATTCATTTCAATATTCAGCTCATCATAAAAGGACCTTATTGTAAGGTAATATAAACATGGAAATAGGCCAAAAAGACGTCCACAACATGTTTTCTGGAGAAAAAAACAAATCAACAAACCAACAGAACAGTATCTTAGTGTGCGTCTCAAATTGTCCGTCTGGAATGGTTCTTATCCCATTTTTCCTACCCGTTGTATTTTCATGCATAATAAAGAAATGAGCACCACCCGCAGCAATGGGCGAGTGGCACTTTGGAACATTTCCGTGCACATGCAAACATGAGGATATACTGCAACGAAAAGGAAACAACACAGGGAAGGGGGAAAAAACAGTGCGTAGTGTTGCTGTAGATGAACACATGATCCCTGAAGCCACCCTGGAAGTCCAGAACTATCTTACACAAGCCCATTGCCCCGAGGCCGCCTTCACAGAGACCAAATCCAACAATTAAAAACACAAACAATAGCAAAAGGCTGCCTACCACTCGCAAGCAGACTGAGGTCACTATTTTTTTTTTTTTTGATTTGTTGCTCCTGTGTCTTCACCGCATATTGTTTTTGATCAGCCAACCCTGCAACCCAGTTGGCACAAAGATGGCTGCTGACGTTGGACAGCGTCCAACGTGGAGCCGAGAAGGAAGATGAGGCATATTCCCGTTTCTGTCAGAAACCATCACCCTATCCTTTTGTGGAAGGGTGAAATGAAAAAATACAAAATAATATTGTTCTTCGAGGAGGGATTGTTTAATTAATCTGTAGGATTCACACATCAGGAGGATTAATTTTCCTGCCGCTGGTATTGTTTCTGCCACCAAAGTACACGGCGAGGGGGTGGGAAGGAGGACAGTGTAAATCCATCTGTTCATTACAACAGCAACAACAACAAAATGTCATGAAACAAAGTGACAAGCAAGGATGTGACCAATGACATTGAATTTGCCAGGTTGTAATTATACTTCATTTAGTCATGGAGGAAAAAAAAAAAACGATGTGTTGCATTCTTTGGACACGATGCAACATCAACACCGCGTTCACCGTGTAATTAAACACATCCATCTTCTCCTTTTGGTCAAATATATTCAAAAAGCATGAAGTCATAATCACTGGATAATGTCACATTGTTTTCACATCAATATTACATTGAACATAAATAGTTGCTATAGCTAATCACATTGTAAACTATATTGCTTTGTGCTTTACTGCATGGGAATAGCTGCTACATCATGTTGGGAGGGTACTCGGACCACCCATTTAGTCATATTTCATGTGGAATTCTGAACTGTTCATTTATCCATGGAGATGAGCTGAGAAAGGAACCCGTCAGGCCAAAATAATTGGAAAGTAAGTGGACACTTGCCAGGAAGCCAGGCATGGCAGCGAAAACTGCTCCTTCCGAGAGAGGTGGAGAACACGTCCTCTGACGCTAAATCCACATTTTCTTTTGTCCACAACTGCCTTTCTTCCAGACAAATACATTTAACAAGCTCTTTGAAGAACCACCACACCAAAAAAAAAAAAAAACGACTGCCATAAACTGTTTCTGTTGAATATCAATAATTGTATCAGCGATAAAGTTCCAGAAATAAGGATTATAATAAAATGAGCACCGCCTTGCCACACGAGCACGGTTATTAGTCCCAAAATGCACATTAGGAATAATGAAATACCCTCACATCAATTTTGCAGAAAGATGAGTATCATTAGCTTGATGTCTCGTGGCTTTCTGTAACTCAAGTAGTCATTTATTCTGAGTGTATCGGTAAATTCTGCTTGGATTTGGGGAAAAAAAAAAAGAAGTATGTTCGACAATCTGAGGAAGAATATTCTGCGAATGCGAAGAAAAGAAGCCAAATGAAGACAGGTCTTTTTACATCCCTTCAATGTAAAACCACATGATGTGAAAACATGTTGGCAATCATTTCATGTCTGCAAGGTGAAGGAGAAGTTTGCACTTGTTCAACAGCCCTATGTGGCTATTTTCATTTATGCAGATGTTTTGCACAGCGTGCAGACTGACATGCACAAACAGCTGTTTGAGCACACAACTGATACTGTGGCCACATATGTGGCACAAAAGCAAGGAACTTGTCCAATCCCAGCTGTGAAATGCCCATCTTTTGGAATCTCATAGCAAACACCTTTATGACAGAGTGGGCCGAAACTGGGAAGCACTGCTGCTTTGCAAGCTAGCGCCACTTATTTGTTGTTTTTTGGTGTCATCAAATACTGCTTCAAACACGCCAATCGATGACATAAAACCATGTCAGTCAGTTATTTACATTTAGCCAGACTGCGCACAAATCCTACATTTTAAAGGGGAGATAAGTTTGGAATGTGACCTTTCTTTTCAGTAACCCCAAAGTGGACGCTGATATCGCTGCTGTGTTTGGCCAAATATATCAGGCACCATAATAAGAACAAGATTGGCTGAGTGACCACAAAATACATTTGGCACATTCATTGGAGGAAACAACATTCAAGTAGAAAAATCATAATAAAAAACACCACACTTTGCAAAAAGAAAAGGAAATGAAAGACAAGCGCCACTGTAAGGTGTCCATGACAAACACAACAATTGCACTTTGAAAGTATCCCAGACAAGTCACTCACCCCTCAGAGATTATGGCTTCCTCTCAGGTAAGAAATGTACAAAAGTGGAACCTCTGCAAAGCCAGCTGAGACAACCGGGGGCCTTTTTAGCCGGAATGTACTAAGGTTCTCTCTTCATTCCTGGGACTGAAAGGAAAGGGAGGAGCTGATGTCTTTCAATGGACGCGGCCCCGTCGTGCTGAGTCTCAGGGGCCGGTCTAAGTGCAGGTAGTGGGGGTCACGAGGGTCCCATGGTGGGGCCCCCACACGAGTTGCTGGGCGAGCTGTGGCTCCCGATCACGCCTTTGTCCGAGGGCTTCTTGTCCTTCTGCTTGAGGTGGACCTTGGCGTGTCTCTTTCGCTCGTCGCTGCGGGCGAACTTGCGGCCGCAGAACTCGCAGGAGAAGGGCTTCTCGCCGGTGTGCGTGCGGATGTGCGTGGTCAGGTGGTCGCTGCGGCTGAAGGAGCGCATGCATATCCGGCACTGGAAGGGCTTGTGGCCCGTGTGGATGCGCAGGTGCCGCGTCAGCTCGTCCGAGCGCGAGAAGCGCCGGTCGCAGTTCTCCGCCGGGCAGGCGTGCGGACGTTCGTGGACAGGGGTTTTGCTGGGGCGGTTGGGGTACTTCCGGGGTCGGATGGGTTTGAGCGTCAGAGTCTGGGGCGGCGGGTGGTGAGTGGGAGGGTGCTGCTGCCCGCCCATGAACCCCGGGTGGATCTGCTGCTTGTCTTTGAACGCTCGGATGGTCTCCAGAGGGGTGATAGGCGGAGGGTTGACTCGGATGGGGTCCATAGTCTGAAAGGGCTTGTGCTCCATCACGCTGACCTCCCCTTGGTGGTGGAAGAGGTTGTAGTCGGGGATCATGGAGAAAAGACTGCCGTCCATGGGGGCTTTGGACGTAGAGTGGTAGTCGTTGCCGGGGTAGGACAGCGCCGAACTGGTGGCAGGACTGTGGTGGAAGGACACCTGGTCCTGGTAGAGGTCACTGCAGGTGGGGTAGGCGGGCAGGGGCGCGCCGTAAACCTGCTCCATGTCGGAGTTCTGCCCGCCCATGCCGGCCGCCGCCGACGGCGCCTGGGCGCCCACCGTGCCGGGCGACGGAGAGACGCCCAGGATCCCCGCGCTGACCAGGCTGATGATGTTGTTGTCGGGACACCAGCCGGAGCCGCCGATGCCGCCTGATGGCGGCGTGTCGAAGGCAAACTTGCCCAGGTAGGTGACCGTCTGCCCGCTGCGGTTGGACTGGAAGTTGGAGCCGTACTGGATCTCTGCGCCGGCTTTCTCACCGCCCATGCCGATCTCCATGATGTTGTCTGGGTCGGAGCGGAACAAAGACATGAGTTCACAGCACCGACACAAGGAGGCAAATTGTTCACAATTCAAGCTTTTGGCCTGGTGGAGTATTTAAAAAAAAAAAAAAAAAAAGTCCTAAACTTCCTAAAGAAATTGAAGTGGCGAGCGAGGCGTAAGTTGAAGTGACAGACTGCTGCATGTGAAGTCTCTCCCTCTCACAACCTCAACACTCCCTGGATCCAGGCTTTGTTCCCTCTGGACCACAGCCAAACTTAAGGCAAGATCCCTTCCTTTTTTTTTTGACAGGGGGGGGAGAAGATTAGGAGGCAGACGCCTTTTGCACCACGCTCAGGGAGTGTAAAAGACCTCCAGTCAAGGCACATTTACACCATTTGAGGCCTTGATACACCTCCGTCCCTGACTCTGACAAACATCTCATTTGCAAGAATGCACTGAAAGGGGAAAAAAATCCAAGCACATTTTCAGCAAAATGTACATTTATAGAAATGCATGTGAAGAATGTGTGTTAAAATGTAAGATTCGGATGGAGTTGCATTTGACGCTAAATGCCCCAGCACACGTTTTGAAGGCGCATGAATCACTGGTGCATATTCTTTTGTTGGCAAAAATAACACTCAATATAGAGAATTAAAATAGCAGCACACTATTTTATCATTTTCATTTATATCTCATTTTATTATTGTCGTTTTAAAAATAAAATCATTAAGTGCTAATAATTTGCTGTCAATTGTGGGTTGTTTTTTTTACACATCAATTCTCCACAGACGGCGGAGATATTGTGAAGGTGAAAGAGTGGGCGTATTTAGTCTTGTGGCTTTTAATTTGGACAAGACCGTAAAAAGAAGAGGTGAGAGTTGACGAGGTGTGTTGCACAATTGATCATTGATTTCCTGCCAACCGCGACTCTTATTCATCGCGCCGATTAAAGTGACACAAAAATAAATGTGCAAAAAAAAATGTAAACACGGCCTCGCGGTTTAGTGCAGAAAAAGGGTTGCACGGGCCTGCCGTTCTTTATTGCGGAAAATCAGCTATGTGTTAATATTAACACTTAAAAATGGTAAAGTAAGTGTCTATATATTATATATTATATATTGTAATTTGGGTTTGTCGCGTATTTATCTTCACGTGCAATCGCCGTTTTAATTATAAATAATCTTGAATATAAGAAATTGTGTTTGCACTTTCATATTCCCCCAAAAGGAATAAATAATAAAACCTGCAATTTGTAAATATTTGTTGTACACGTAGTGAGCAGTTAAAATAAAAATATGTTTTAATCCAGATTGAAGAGTGGTGCGCGCTAACAGGTGCGCGCCTCCCGGACAACTGTTGCCTTCCTCGGCGCGCGTCTCTCCTACGCGCGTCCTTTTTATTTTATTTTTATTTTTTAAAATAAAGCCCTGTTAAAAATGTGAAAAGTGCCTTCTTACCCGTGTTCATCTGCGAGTAGTGGTTGATGGGCTCCGTGCTGGTGAAGATGTTCATGGAGGCGGGGACGTCCTCTTCTGGGTACAGACTGTCGTTAATTAGACTGCTCATGGTCAGAGGGAGCTTCTCCGCCACTTTCCCGCTCATAGCACTGAGAGGCACTCCGGCATGGACGCACACCTGCGGCTGTCCCCACCCACCGGCCCCGCTCAGGTGCGGCCAGGTCAGGGGGAAGGAGAGAAGAGCCAGGCGGGACGGACGCTGGGCTTCAGCTTCTGGTGCGGTCCCAAGTTTTTTTTTTTTCGTTTTTTTTCGTTTTTAAATCTCCCAGCGTCGATCCGGGCTCCGCACTCCCGACAACGAACTATTCGGTCATGATTCGGAGCCTTAGTGGGCTGCACGTGAAAAGAGAGCCGCTCCACACTTGCTCTATTGGAGCTGCCGCGGGGACTCCAGTGTGGCGCGTTAAATAGGGGGCTGGAACCTTGGCGTGACGTACATGCCCATATATGGACAGGGAGCTTGGCGCCAGCCTCCCGGAGTCGGACAAGTGGAAACTACACACGGGGGTAACAAGATAACCGCGGCAAGAAAACTTCCTAAACACTTTTATTGTCTTCTGCACGAGTAGTGAACATTGCGCCAATAAAACTACGTGAACATTAGCGTGATGATTTATGTCACTATGTAAACACACACGTCGTCTTCTTGCTGCGCTCAACATACTTTCCACGACCATAACATTGCCGCAAAAGGACGCGGAGTGACGCAGATAAAAGTTTGTCAACACAGCAAAAGCACGCTTTGCTTTGACTGGGGGGATTGGGGGAGTGGGGGGGGGGGGGGGGTTTAGGGCCGGTGTTGTGCCGGAAAACGCACCCCTGCCATAATATGCACCCCCTGACGCGGATATCTAACTCGGCTGTTGGCTGAAATAGCCTATTTTAAATCGCCTCTTTCGGCATAAAAAAGTACATAAAGTGAAATAATCCAAGTTTTCTTTAATTGTGCTTTACTTGTGGATGAATTAAAAATTGTGAGCATTTAATGATTTCGCCGTCATTCAAGTGGCTGAAATCGCCTCTTTCGGCATAAAAAAGTACATAAAGTGAAATAATCCAAGTTTACTTTAATTGTGCTTTACTTGTGGATGAATTAAAAATTGTGAGCATTTAATGATTTCGCCGTCATTAGATCAGATAAGGCGAAAACAACCAATTAATATTGGAATATTTGCTGTCCCGAAAATGTAGTATTGTCTACCAAATGACAGCTATACTGTAAAGAATGTGTACACCAAAGTAAACCTCTATATGTACTTTTTTAGAGACATCAAGAAGGACGAATGTTTGCTGCTTCATTCGACGTGTTGTCGTGATCCAATACTCGTATTTTAAAAATATGACATTTTCTTTAACTTTAAGGAGCTTATGGGTGGATTGATGAATAAATAAATGAATGCATCTGATGTCTACCTTTGATTTGGTTTTAAGAAGTTTCAAATTGAACATTCACAAATAACGTTACCAAAAGTACCCGAAGTACCAGAGGCGGAGTTATGGGGGGGTGCATTTCCCACCTGCCATAAAATGCACCCCCCATCTATCTCTGGTTAGGAAGGTCCTAGAGACATGAAACTCACCCTGGTTACTCATCATAGCCCCCCCGGTATACACTGAAAACCATGTGATGATCGGACTACCAGAAGTGGAGTTATGGGGGGGGTGCAAAATGCACCCCCCATCTATCTCTGGCTAGGAAGGTCCTAGAGACATGGAACTCACTCTGGTTACTCATCGTAGCCCCCCAGGTATACACTGAAAACCATGTGAAAATTGGACTACCAGAAGTGGAGTTATGGGGGGGTGCATTTCCCACCTGCCACAGAATGCACCCCCCATCTATCTCTGGCTAGGAATGTCCTAGAGACATGAAACTCACCCTGGTTACTCATCATAGCCCCCCAGGTATACACTGAAAACCATGTGATGATCGGACTACCAGAACTGGAGTTATGGGGGGGTGCATTTCCCACCTGCCATAAAATGCACCCCCCATCTATCTCTGGCTAGGAAGGTCCTAGAGACATGAAACTCACCCTGGTTACTCATCATAGCCCCCCCGGTATACACTGAAAACCATGTGATGATCGGACTACCAGAACTGGAGTTATGGGGGGGTGCATTTCCCACCTGCCATAAAATGCACCCCCCATCTATCTCTGGCTAGGAAGGTCCTAGAGACATGGAACTCACTCTGGTTACTCATCGTAGCCCCCCAGGTATACACTGAAAACCATGTGAAAATTGGACTACCAGAACTGGAGTTATGGGGGGGGTGCATTTCCCACCTGCCATAAAATGCACCCCCATCTATCTCTGGCTAGGAAGGTCCTAGAGACATGGAACTCACTCTGGTTACTCATCGTAGCCCCCCAGGTATACACTGAAAACCATGTGATGATCGGACTACCAGAACTGGAGTTATGGGGGGGGGTGCATTTCCCACCTGCCATAAAATGCACCCCCCATCTATCTCTGGCTAGGAAGGTCCTAGAGACATGGAACTCACTCTGGTTACTCATCGTAGCCCCCCGGGTATACACTGAAAACCATGTGAAAATTGGACTACCAGAACTGGAGTTATGGGGGGGTGCATTTCCCACCTGCCATAAAATGCACCCCCCATCTATCTCTGGCTAGGAAGGTCCTAGAGACATGAAACTCACCCTGGTTACTCATCATAGCCCCCCCGGTATACACTGAAAACCATGTGAAAATTGGACTACCAGAACTGGAGTTATGGGGGGGTGCATTTCCCACCTGCCATAAAATGCACCCCCCATCTATCTCTGGCTAGGAAGGTCCTAGAGACATGAAACTCACCCTGGTTACTCATCATAGCCCCCCAGGTATACACTGAAAACCATGTGAAAATTGGACTACCAGAACTGGAGTTATGGGGGGGTGCATTTCCCACCTGCCATAAAATGCACCCCCCATCTATCTCTGGCTAGGAAGGTCCTAGAGACATGAAACTCACCCTGGTTACTCATCGTAGCCCTTTCCTTGCAGTGGGGGGGATATTGCTGTTCTAAAAATGTCTATATATGTGTGTATACATATATATATATATATATTACACACACGCACACACACACTGCTGTGTCAATCCAAATTAATTAATTAATTAATTACTTCATGTTTGAGCTGTTTTAAATCCCATGCCCTGTTTTAAATCCCATGCCCTTCAGTTGGAATGACAGGGGAATGGGTAAATCATTATAGAGGAATGTACAGCACTGTATCCAAATGCTTAGTTCTAAACTGAAATTGCCCATAACCTTGGTACAAGACACTATGTTGTACCAATTTATAAATGCTGGATATTCTGGAATTATTTAAGTAACATTAATAGTGCATGTGTGGAAGGGGTCCTCTGGGTCCTACTGTCTCACTCTCTTTTAACCCTCTATGTCAGGGTTCCCCAAACTTTTTGACTCGGGGGCCGCATTGGGTTAAAAAAATTTGGCCGGGGGCCAGGCTGTATATATATATATATATATATATATATATATATATATATATATATATATATATATATATATATATATATGTATATATTCATATATACATTGTCTTTATAATCAGTTTTGTCATTTAACATCAATTAACATTGATGTTCATCAACATTTAACATTGTCACGTTATCTATGGGAAAATTCATTTTTAGACAATATGATTTGCCTGAGCAGCTAGGAGACACCAAGAGTAACAAGCGGTAGAAAATGGATTAGAAAAGAAAGATTTAAAAAAAATAAAATTAAAAAATTAAAAATTAAAAATTAAAACTTTTTGTTTAACTTCTGACTTCCTGTGGGCCGGATTTTGGATGCTGGGGGGCCGGATCCGGCCCGTGGACCGTAGTTTGGGGACCCCTGCTCCAGGTAATACAAGACAGTCTTGATTTTAAGAATTTGAAAATTGGTTGACTGCTTAACATATTGCTTTACTTTAACACATTTAAAAACAGATTTTTTCTCGGTAAATGATGACGTATTTCAAATGAGGTTTGCCACTAACATTTTTAAACCATAAAAAATATTGATGGCACAGATTAAATCAAATAATCAGGACAGCTTAATACAATTACATATTACTGGAGTTTATTTTAATTTCAGCAAGATATTTGAAGAAATTCGAGACTGAATATTGATGCATACTCTTTTTTCGGAACAGATGATCCCAGCAAGGTCTGTCACAGCTGTGGGATGGAGGAGAGCGATAACCCTCAATGGGTACGTTTTCACTGTGCAATACAGTCAGGCTGTGAAATAGCAGGGCGTAGATAACATCATTATTGTAGTAAAATGGAAAATGTATTTTGGTGACAATGCATAATGCGTATGAGTTCAAACAGTGTACCTTCTGTTTTAATGTGTTTGTGTACAAATAGGTTGAATGATAAAGAGGTAAAAAAAATAAAAAATTGTAATAAGCCCTACAAATGTTAGTGAAACCAACAAATACAGAACAGTTTACTTAACTCTTCCATGACCTACTCCCTCATTTCATACAGAAGCTGGAAAAAGGTCTCAGTCCATTTCATGTGTAGTATGAGCAAGTGGATTCTGTGGCTGTGAAGTCTCGATATGGAGCTGTAACAGTGATAATGATGAATTATTTAAATTCGGAATTTATATACATTTAATGGCCCAACTTATCTGCCTCCTCACCTACATCCTCCTCCCCCACCTTAGATCTGCTGTGACATCTGTGATAGGTGGTTTCACCATGAGTGTGTCCTGAGGCCAGATGTGGATGGGGATTACCTGTGCCCTGCGTGTTCATGATGAGGGGAGTGTTGGAAGTATTAAACTATATTTATGTTATCCCCTTCTGCCCAATATATAATAATATTTCTGTTTATAGATGTATAGTTTTTTATGAGGAGTTACATTTTATTACCAAAAAGTGTTCTTGTCTTTGTGTTCACTTTATTTGACGTTTGACTTTGAATATTGTATATATAAATTATTTAACTATTGGTGGATTTTGTTATTTGTTTGTATTAAAATAACTTGCATTATACCTTGTTTGATAAGAAATTATATTTCTTCTCCTCTGACCTGAAAAAACCTATTTAATTACAAGACTGGTTTCAGATTATATTATCGTAATACCGATGTATTTATGATGTTTGGTGTGACAGGGACTTTATCTCTATTGTGAGGTAAACTTTGTTAGAGAAGTCCCATGTACCAAGAGCTGGGGACACTGTACATACCAAGAAAAACATAGGGGGTGCATTCTCAGGCAGCTGGCCTGAACGTCCTGCCTGAAAATGCAAATAACTCCACCTCTGGAGGTCCAATTTTCACATGGTTTTCAGTGTACACCGGGGGGGCTATGATGAGTAACCAGGGTGAGTTTCATGTCTCTAGGACCTTCCTAGCCAGAGATAGATGGGGGGTGCATTTTATGGCAGGTGGGAAATGCACCCCCCCCATAACTCCAGTTCTGGTAGTCCGATCATCACATGGTTTTCAGTGTATACCGGGGGGGCTATGATGAGTAACCAGGGTGAGTTTCATGTCTCTAGGACCTTCCTAGCCAGAGATAGATGGGGGGTGCATTTTATGGCAGGTGGGAAATGCACCCCCCCCCCATAACTCCAGTTCTGGTAGTCCGATCATCACATGGTTTTCAGTGTATACCGGGGGGGCTATGATGAGTAACCAGGGTGAGTTTCATGTCTCTAGGACATTCCTAGCCAGAGATAGATGGGGGGTGCATTCTGTGGCAGGTGGGAAATGCACCCCCCCATAACTCCACTTCTGGTAGTCCAATTTTCACATGGTTTTCAGTGTATACCCGGGGGGCTATGATGAGTAACCAGAGTGAGTTCCATGTCTCTAGGACCTTCCTAGCCAGAGATAGATGGGGGGTGCATTTTATGGCAGGTGGGAAATGCACCCCCCCATAACTCCAGTTCTGGTAGTCCAATTTTCACATGGTTTTCAGTGTATACCTGGGGGGCTACGATGAGTAACCAGGGTGAGTTTCATGTCTCTAGGACCTTCCTAGCCAGAGATAGATGGGGGGTGCATTCTGTGGCAGGTGGGAAATGCACCCCCCCATAACTCCACTTCTGGTAGTCCAATTTTCACATGGTTTTCAGTGTATACCCGGGGGGCTACGATGAGTAACCAGAGTGAGTTCCATGTCTCTAGGACCTTCCTAGCCAGAGATAGATGGGGGGTGCATTTTATGGCAGGTGGGAAATGCACCCCCCCCCATAACTCCAGTTCTGGTAGTCCAATTTTCACATGGTTTTCAGTGTATACCTGGGGGGCTACGATGAGTAACCAGAGTGAGTTCCATGTCTCTAGGACCTTCCTAGCCAGAGATAGATGGGGGGTGCATTTTATGGCAGGTGGGAAATGCACCCCCCCCCCATAACTCCAGTTCTGGTAGTCCAATTTTCACATGGTTTTCAGTGTATACCTGGGGGGCTATGATGAGTAACCAGGGTGAGTTCCATGTCTCTAGGACCTTCCTAGCCAGAGATAGATGGGGGGTGCATTTTATGGCAGGTGGGAAATGCACCCCCCCCCATAACTCCAGTTCTGGTAGTCCGATCATCACATGGTTTTCAGTGTATACCGGGGGGGCTACGATGAGTAACCAGGGTGAGTTTCATGTCTCTAGGACCTTCCTAGCCAGAGATAGATGGGGGTGCATTTTATGGCAGGTGGGAAATGCACCCCCCCATAACTCCACTTCTGGTAGTCCAATTTTCACATGGTTTTCAGTGTATACCCGGGGGGCTATGATGAGTAACCAGAGTGAGTTCCATGTCTCTAGGACCTTCCTAGCCAGAGATAGATGGGGGTGCATTTTATGGCAGGTGGGAAATGCACCCCCCCCCCATAACTCCAGTTCTGGTAGTCCAATTTTCACATGGTTTTCAGTGTATACCTGGGGGGCTACGATGAGTAACCAGAGTGAGTTCCATGTCTCTAGGACCTTCCTAGCCAGAGATAGATGGGGGGTGCATTTTATGGCAGGTGGGAAATGCACCCCCCCATAACTCCAGTTCTGGTAGTCCGATCATCACATGGTTTTCAGTGTATACCGGGGGGGCTATGATGAGTAACCAGGGTGAGTTTCATGTCTCTAGGACCTTCCTAGCCAGAGATAGATGGGGGGGTGCATTTTATGGCAGGTGGGAAATGCACCCCCCCCATAACTCCAGTTCTGGTAGTCCAATTTTCACATGGTTTTCAGTGTATACCTGGGGGGCTACGATGAGTAACCAGAGTGAGTTCCATGTCTCTAGGACCTTCCTAGCCAGAGATAGATGGGGGGTGCATTTTATGGCAGGTGGGAAATGCACCCCCCCATAACTCCAGTTCTGGTAGTCTGATCATCACATGGTTTTCAGTGTATACCTGGGGGGCTATGATGAGTAACCAGGGTGAGTTTCATGTCTCTAGGACATTCCTAGCCAGAGATAGATGGGGGGTGCATTCTGTGGCAGGTGGGAAATGCACCCCCCCATAACTCCACTTCTGGTAGTCCAATTTTCACATGGTTTTCAGTGTATACCGGGGGGGCTACGATGAGTAACCAGAGTGAGTTCCATGTCTCTAGGACCTTCCTAGCCAGAGATAGATGGGGGGTGCATTTTGCACCCCCCCCCATAACTCCACTTCTGGTAGTCCGATCATCACATGGTTTTCAGTGTATACCGGGGGGGCTATGATGAGTAACCAGGGTGAGTTTCATGTCTCTAGGACCTTCCTAACCAGAGATAGATGGGGGGTGCATTTTATGGCAGGTGGGAAATGCACCCCCCCATAACTCCGCCTCTGGTACTTCGGGTACTTTTGGTAACGTTATTTGTGAATGTTCAATTTGAAACTTCTTAAAACCAAATCAAAGGTAGACATCAGATGCATTCATTTATTTATTCATCAATCCACCCATAAGCTCCTTAAAGTTAAAGAAAATGTCATATTTTTAAAATACGAGTATTGGATCACGACAACACGTCGAATGAAGCAGCAAACATTCGTCCTTCTTGATGTCTCTAAAAAAGTACATATAGAGGTTTACTTTGGTGTACACATTCTTTACAGTATAGCTGTCATTTGGTAGACAATACTACATTTTCGGGACAGCAAATATTCCAATATTAATTGGTTGTTTTCGCCTTATCTGATCTAATGACGGCGAAATCATTAAATGCTCACAATTTTTAATTCATCCACAAGTAAAGCACAATTAAAGTAAACTTGGATTATTTCACTTTATGTACTTTTTTATGCCGAAAGAGGCGATTTCAGCCACTTGAATGACGGCGAAATCATTAAATGCTCACAATTTTTAATTCATCCACAAGTAAAGCACAATTAAAGAAAACTTGGATTATTTCACTTTATGTACTTTTTTATGCCGAAAGAGGCGATTTAAAATAGGCTATTTCAGCCAACAGCCGAGTTAGATATACTTTTCGAGACGAGTGATGCAATCGAGTGACGTAAGCGCGCTCCCGCGTCAGGGGGTGCATATTATGGCAGGGGTGCGTTTTCCGGCACAACACCGGACCACGTGACCGCCAACGTGGAAACTCCAAAAAAAGGCACACGGTCCGGCCACGCCCACATTACTCGCCCGATATGGACATGCGAGTTCCGGCAAAGTTGTAGCCGGGGGAAGCGATCTAAAGCCTCAGACGTCAAAACAAACCAAAACCAAAACAGAAAAAAACGTCATGGCGTGAATTTGTAGGATTTCAGAATGTTTAAAAATACACAACAACAATGTCACTTGGGTCAGATCTTTATAAATGTTGCAGTTCAGCGTGAAATCTTGCTCAACAAGGTTGATTATCGTTCATAGACTTTTCAAATGTTCTTCTAGTCAGACAATATGTTTGTCCATCCATCCATCCATTTTCTACCGCTTGTCCCGTTCGGGGTCGCGAGGGGTGCTGGAGCCTATCTCAGCTACAATCGGGCAGAAGGCGGGGTGCACCCTGGACAAGTCGCCATCTCATCGACACAACATTCACACTCACATTCACACACTAGGGCCAATTTAGTATCCTTCCTAAATATTGTCTGACTACAAGAACACTTGAAAGATGTCATCCATCCTAAATATTGTCGGACTACAAGAACACTTGAAAGATGTCATCCATCCTAAATATTGTCTGACTACAAGAACACTTGAAAGATGTCATCCATCCTAAATATTGTCTGACTACAAGAACACTTGAAAGATGTCATCCATCCTAAATATTGTCTGACTACAAGAACACCTGAAAGATGTCATGCATCCTAAATATAGTCTGACGACAAGAACACATGAAAGATGTCATCCATCCTAAATATTGTCTGACGACAAGAACACTTGAAAGATGTCATCCATCCTAAACATTGTCTGACTACAAGAACACTTGAAAGATGTCCATCCATTCATCAGTTTTCTACCGCTTATTCCCTTTGGGGTCGTGGGGGGCGCTGGAGCCTATCTCAGCTACAATCATACATCCTAAATATTGTCTGACTACAAGAAAACTTCAAAGATGACATCCATCCTAAATATTGTCGGACTACAAGAACACTTGAAAGATGACATCCATCCTAAATATGATAACATTAAATACAGTAGTAGACCTAAGTATTCATTAAGTACCACCATAATGACAACATTAAAATACAGTAGTGTAGTAGACCTAAGTATTCATTAAGTACCACCATAATGACAACATTAATATACAGTAGTGTAGTAGACCTAAGTATTCATTAAGTACCACCATAATGACAACATAAAATACAGTAGTGTAGTAGACCTAAGTATTCATTAAGTACCACCATAATGACAACATAAAATATAGTAGTGTAGTAGACCCAGCGGTGGGTAGAGTAGCCAGAAATTGTACTCAAGTAAGAGTACTGTTACTTTAGAGATTTATTACTCAAGTAAAAGTAAGGAGTAGTCACCCAAATATTTACTTGAGTAAAAGTAAAAAGTATGTTGTAAAAAAATTACTCAAGTACTGAGTAACTGATGAGTAACATACACACACATATCATATATATATATATATATATATATATATATATATATATATATATATATATATATATATACACACACACACATATATACATATATATATATATATATACACAGACATATATATATATATATATATATATATATATATATATATATGTATATATATATATATATGTATATATATATATATATATATATATATATATATATATATATATATATATACATATATACATACATTGATATATACAGTATATAATTATTTTTTTTTTTTTTGCCGTTTTTGTTTACATGTTAATAGTGTTTTAATGAATATACATGCATGTTTAACACATATAGATTCCTTTCTTTCATGAAGACAAGAATATAAGTTGGTGTATTACCTGATTCTGATGACTTGCATTGATTGAAATCAGACAGTAGTGATGATAAACGTCCACGTTTTCAAATGGAGGAGAAAAAAAGTTCCTCCTTTCTGTCTAATACCACATGAAAGTGGTTGGTTTTTGGCATCTTATATGTCCAGCTTCCATATTCGTTTTTGTACACTTTACAAGAAATACATTGGCGGCAAACTCCGTAGCTTGCTAGCTTGTTTGCGCAGGCTTTCGGAGACTCTTATTTTGAAAGCGCAGGCGCGATGGAGCGGCACTTTTATTGTGAAGACAGGAACTGTGCAGTCAGTCTTTAGGCTTTTGACGGGGTGTACGGTTGAAATAAAAAAATGGTCTTTTTTCCTTCACACTTTTGATTGATTGATTGGAACTTGTATTAGTAGATTGCACAGTACAGTATATATTCCGTACAATTGACCACTAATTGGTAACACCCCAATAAGTTTTTCAACTTGTTTAAGTCAGGTCATGTGACCCCTGGCTCTGTTTGATTGGTCCAACGTCACCAGTGACTGTATCTGATTGGTGGAACGGAGTGAACGTCACCAGTGACTGTATTTGTTGAAACGCAGGCACTATGAAGGTCTGTCTGACAGACCAAAACAAACAAAGCGTGCATTAACAGATCGATCAAAATTAGTAGCGAGTAGCGAGCTGAATGTAGATAAAAGTAGCGGAGTAAAAGTAGCGTTTCTTCTCTATAAATATACTCAAGTAAAAGTAAAAGTAGGTTGCATTAAAACTACTCTTAGAAGTACAATTTATCCCAAAAGTTACTCAAGTAGATGTAACGGAGTAAATGTAGCGCGTTACTACCCACCTCTGAGTAGACCTTAGTATTCATTAAGTACCACCATAATGACAACATTAAAATACAGTAGTGTAGTAGACCTAAGAATTCATTAAGTACCACCATAATGACAACATAAAATACAGTAGTGTAGTAGACCTAAGTATTTATTAAGTACCACCATAATGACAACATAAAATACAGTAGTGTAGTAGACCTAAGAATTCATTAAGTACCACCATAATGACAACTTTAAAATACAGTAGTGTAGTAGACCTAAGTATTCATTAAGTACCACCATAATGACAACATAAAATATAGTAGTGTAGTAGACCTAAGTATTCATTAAGTACCACCATAATGACAACATAAAATACAGTAGTGTAGTAGACCTAAGAATTCATTAAGTACCACCATAATGACAACATTAAAATACAGTAGTGTAGTAGACCTTAGTATTCATTAAGTACCACCATAATGACAACAGAAAATACTGTAGTGTAGTACACCTAAGTATTCATTAAGTACCACCATAATGACAACATTAAAATACAGTAGTGTAGTAGACCTTAGTATTCATTAAGTACCACCATAATGACAACACTAAAATACAGTAGTGTAGTAGACCTAAGTATTCATTAAGTACCACCATAATGACAACATTAAAATACAGTAGTGTAGTAGACCTAAGTATTCATTAACTACCACCATAATGACAACATTGAAATACAGTAGCATAGTAGCCCTGATTATTCATTAAAATCAAGGCAGGTGTTGTATTTAAAAGTCTATTCAATATTTCAGGCTACTGTAACATTACACACAGTTTGAACAGTAACACTGTGAAAATTAAAACACCAATCACTTAATTAAGTGATAAGTTGGCGTAAAAGGAATTGATTAATCGACAAAGTACTTTTATGATCCAGTTCAAGAAAGTTTTTAAATGTACAAAAAAGAAGAATGCTATGAGACATAATCTTTATATAACATATTCAGCAAGTTATATGAACCCCAATTTATTCACTGTGAAAAAGGCAGGTTTAAATAAGCTCTGCTTCTTCCTACTCCTTTTCACCAGTGTTGTAGTGTGATGCAAGCACTAACATGTTGATGCACACCTACACTGCACTTGTAGCTAAATGTTGATGCACACTTACACTGCACTTGTAGCTAAATGTTGATGCACACTTACACTGCACTTGTAGCTAAATGTTGATAAGCACTTACACTGCACTTGCAGCTAAATGTTGATGCACACTTACACTGCACTTGTAGCTAAATGTTGATGCACACTTACACTGCACTTGTAGCTAAATGTTGATGCTTATTTACACTGCACTTGTAGCTAAATGTTGATGCACACTTACACTGCACTTGCAGCGAAATGTTGATGCACACTTACACTGCACTTGTAGCTAAATGTTGATGCACACTTACACAGCACTTGTAGCTAAATGTTGATGCACACTTACACTGCACTTGTAGCTAAATGTTGATGCTTATTTACACTGCACTTGTAGCTAAATGTTGATGCACACTTACACTGCACTTGTAGCTAAATGTTGATGCTTATTTACACTGCACTTGCAGCGAAATGTTGATGCACACTTACACTGCACTTGTAGCTAAATGTTGATGCACACTTACACTGCACTTGTAGCTAAATGTTGATGCACACTTACACTGCACTTGTAGCTAAATGTTGATGCACACTTACACAGCACTTGTAGCTAAATGTTGATGCACACTTACACTGCACTTGTAGCTAAATGTTGATGCACACTTACACTGCACTTGCAGCGAAATGTTGATGCACACTTACACTGCACTTGTAGCTAAATGTTGATGCACACTTACACTGCACTTGTAGCTAAATGTTGATGCACACTTACACTGCACTTGTAGCTAAATGTTGATGCACACTTACACTGCACTTGTAGCTAAATGTTGATGCACACTTACACTGCACTTGCAGCGAAATGTTGATGCACACTTACACTGCACTTGTAGCTAAATGTTGATGCACACTTACACTGCACTTGTAGCTAAATGTTGATGCACACTTACACTGCACTTGTAGCTAAATGTTGATGTACACTTACACTGCACTTGTAGCCAAATGTTCATGCACACTTACACTGCACTTGTAGCTAAATGTTGATGCACAATTACACTGCACTTGTAGATAAATGTTGATGCTTATTTACATTGCACTTGTAGCTGAATGTGGATACACACTTACACTGCACTTGTAGCTAAATGTTAATGCTTATTTACGCTGCACTTGTAGCTAAATGTTGATGCACACTTACACCGCACTTGTAGCTAAATGTTGATGCACAATTACACTGCACTTGTAGATAAATGTTGATGCTTATTTACACTGCACCTGTAGCTAAATGTTGATACACACTTACACTGCACTTGTAGCTAAATGTTGATGCACACTTACACTGCATTTGTAGCTAAATATTGATGCACATTTACACTGCACTTGTAGATAAATGTTGATGCACACTTACACTGCACGTGTAGCTAAATGTTGATGCTTATTTACACTGCACTTGCAGCTAAATGTGCAACAACTATGATGCTTATTTACACTGCAGGAGTTATTCTGAGCAGCTGAATGAAGCGTGAGTGTTTAAGGAGAGTGTGGGAGTGGGAGTGTGAATCATGCTCTGTGTTTAGGTGCTTATACACCTAAACACAGTTTGTGTGTGTGTGTGTGTGTGTGTGTGTGTGTGTGTGTGTGTGTGTGTGTGTGTGTGTGTGTGTGTGTGTGTGTGTGTGTGGTGACCACTCACACCAGTAGAGTGGAGCAGCATCCTCCCAATCCTCCCTTCAATCAGCCCAGCAAACAATGTAACACACTACACCACGACTAAGCAGTAACACACTACACCACGACTAAGCAGTAACACACTTCACCACGACTAAGCAGTAACACACTACACCACGACTAAGCAGTAACACACTACACCACGACTAAGCAGTAACACTCACTGCACACACAAGGTGTTCCATGAGGAAAATATCCATAGCCCCTTTCATGTCATACATTGTATTAGGGTGGTCCCCATACCAGTATTTTGGTACCGCTACCAAAATGTATTTAGATACTTTTCTAAATAAAGGGGACCACAAAAAAAATGTCATTATTGGCTTTATTGTAACAAAAAATGTTAGTGTACATGAAACATATGTCTATTATTGTAATTTAGTCCTTAAATAAAATATTGAACATACTAGACAACTTATCTTTTAGTAGTAAGTAAACAAACAAAGACTCCTAATTAGTCTGCTGACGTATGCGGTAACATAGGGACAACTGTAAAAATGGATTATTAATCCACTTGTTCATTTGCTGTTAATATCTGCTTATTTTTTCTTTAAACATGTTCTATCTACACTTCTGTTAAAATGTAATAATCACTTATTCTTCTCTTCTTTGATACTTTACATTAGTTTTGGATGACACCACACATTTAGGTATCGATCCGATACCAAGTAGTTACAGGATCATACATTGCTCATATCCAAAGTCCTCATGTGTCCAGGGACGTATTTACTAACTTTATAAACATAATATGAATTTAAAAAAGGAAAAAATATTTTGTGACGATAAAAAATATCGATGTAATCATAGTAGTATCGACTAGATACGTGCTTGTACTTGGTATCATTACAGTGGATGTCAGGTGTAGATCCATCCATGGCATTTGTTTACATTGTGGCACCGGTGAGCTATTGTATCCTCCTACGGTGTGTAGTGAAGCATGTTTAGCTATTCCTCGTCCTCCAGTGATAATATGACTTGTAAGAAACTTACTTTATTTGTCGCCATGGAGACCAGGATTAGTGATTTAGAAGTAGCTAAAACACTGTGGATGGATGTTAGCTGCTAGCTAGCTATTCATGTCTTAAAGCACCTCTTCCTGAGGGTGTTTCAGTGTTATAACTTCACCTTTATCTTTACTTTTTAAACCAAAATGCGTCCATTCTCCCTTTTCTGTCAACACACTGTGTCTGCTTGTAAGTACTCTGTGTGTGTGCGCTGCCGAACATGCTCCTCTGCTCATAAAACCAGCAATGTCATGACGTCATGCCCGTTAGAAAAAAAAAAAAAGGGGCGGGGGGCAGTAGAGGCAGTATAATACTGAATATGATTCATTAGTATCGCTGTACTATACTAGTACTGGTATACCGTACAACCCTAAATTGAACTAAAGTCCACCCAAACGAGGCAATATCCAAACCATAGCATTTAAAAAACTATCTTGTGCTCCACACAACACTTATCGGATATGCTTTGGTGTAAATTATGCGTACATTTTGCTTCACAGTAACTTTTAAAACCTGCTTTTTTGACTCTTTCCGCAAAGTGTTCGATTCTGGAGGCGTTCCCAGATTGCGACGCCAACATTTAAGTTATGACTTAAAGCAGTTGTTTTCCAGATACTTACACACGAACATCTCATTTCATGGTCAGGATGTGCTCTCCTGACTTAGCACACACCCACAGAGACAGGAAGGAGGAATATAAAACTGATGTTTTGGCTTCTCCGAGTTAGGAGAGACATATCTTTTGGACTTTCTCCTCTAGGCGCTGCAGCCCTGAATAATGACGCTCGCTTGTAAGAAAGCAACTTTTGGTTCATTAAAGCGTCTCCAATGTCTCTTTTGATCCAGCCGCACTGCCGTCTCGCCCTTCTGTCCGGACGAGGATGATAAGACCAGAAATACACTTCACTTTCTATAGTTCAAGACTTAGGGTCATTTAAAGACAGCACTGCACATCTACAGTTTTGTAGTCAAAGGTCTACAAAGATGATGTAGAAAGTCCGACGGGCTGGATTGAAAATCTTAACGTGCCGCATGTGGTCCGTATTTTGCCCAGGTCTGATGTAGTATTTTGCCCAGGTCTGATGTAGTATTTTGCCCAGGTCTGACGTAGTATTTTGCCCAGGTCTGACGTAGTATTTTGCCCAGGTCTGATGTAGTATTTTGCCCAGGTCTGACGTAGTATTTTGCCCAGATCTGACGTAGTATTTTGCCCAGGTCTGATGTAGTATTTTGCACAGGTCTGACGTAGTATTTTGCCCAGGTCTGACATAGTATTTTGCCCAGGTCCGATGTAATATTTTGCCCAGATCTGACGTAGTATTTTGCCCAGGTCTGATGTAGTATTTTGCCCAGGTCTGACGTAGTATTTTGCCCAGGTCTGACGTAGTATTTTGCCCAGTTCTGACGTAGTATTTTGCCCAGGTCTGACGTAGTTTTTTGCCCAGGTCTGATGTAGTATTTTGCCCAGGTCTGACGTAGTATTTTGTCCACGTCTGATGTAGTATTTTGCCCAGGTCTGACGTAGTATTTTGCCCAGGTCTGACGTAGTATTTTGCCCAGGTCTGACGTAGTATTTTGCCCAGGTCTGAAGTAGTATGTTGCCCAGGTCTGACGTAGTATTTTTCCCAGGTCTGATGTAGTATTTTGTCCAGGTCTGACGTAGTATTTTGCCCAGGTCTGATGTAGTATTTTGCCCAGGTCTAATGTAGTATTTTGCCCAGGTCTGACATAGTATTTTGCCCAGTTCTGACGTAGTATTTTGCCCAGGTCTGACGTAGTATTTTGCCCAGTTCTGACGTAGTATTTTGCCCGGTCTGACATAGTATTTTGCCCAGTTCTGACGTAGTATTTTGCCAAGGTCTGACGTAGTATTTTGCCCAGTTCTGACGTAGTATTTTGCCCGGTCTGACATAGTATTTTGCCAAGGTCTGACGTAGTATTTTGCCCAGGTCTGACGTAGTATTTTGCCCAGGTCTGACGTAGCCAGACTAAAAAGCTTACAAGGTGCGTGTAAGCTGAGGCCAAAATAATTTGATACTTGAGCCTCGTTAACAACTTTCTAACAACAAGGAGTCAGAAAATATCAAATCCATCAGAATGTGTCCTCATGTTGTCATCAGTTCTTGCTCTTTGTGCAAGAACTGATGCAATACTCCGCTCTCAGATTAAAAGTGCCATAATAGGAGCTGGGATATTATATGCCTGTGGCTAGCAGTTACACATCAATGATGCAATCACACGTCAGCTCCGGTGTCTCACTTAAAATACTTACCCACAATTGCTCTGAACATAATTGGATTGTAAAAGGTGAGTGTCAGTATTCCCACCTGTGTCCCACATTGTCAACACCTCATGACTCGCCCTCTCACAATTGCACTCACAAGTCGCTTCCTCCGTTCCAACGCTAAGACAAAAGCAAAAGGAAGGAAGCGTTTAGAGAACGTGGGAGAAGATCTCAACTCTCTCATGACTAACAAAGATGGCATCTGATTGTCTTCCTGGACACCTGCCTTACCTTTTCAGTAACACCTGGGACTGGTCCAATGCCACCTCAGTGATACCTGGGACTGGTCCACTTCCACCTCAGTGACACCTGGGACTGGTCCACTGCCACCTAATTGACACCTGGGACTGGTCCACTGCCACCTCATTGACACCTGGGACTGGTCCACTTCCACCTCAGTGACACCTGGGACTGGTCCACTGCCACCTAATTGACACCTGGGACTGGTCCACTGCCACCTCATTGACACCTGGGGCTGGTCCACTGCCACCTCATTGGCACCTGGGACTGGTCCACTGCCACCTCAGTGACACCTGGGACTGGTCCACTGCCACCTCATTGGCACCTGGGACTGGTCCACTGCCACCTCAGTGACACCTGGGACTGGTCCACTGCCACCTCATTGGCACCTGGGACTGGTCCACTGCCACCTCATTGGCACCTGGGATTGGTCCACTGCCACCTCATTGGCACCTGGGACTTTCCTGCAGAAACTCAGCCATATTTAGTCAAATAATTTGAGCTTTTTCCCAGGCTTCTTGCTTGTGTCTTTATTGACTTCCTGTCAAACTGAGTTGAAGATTTTAGTCCTGACTTTGCATGGTGGGGCCCCTAACTACATCACTGACTTGTTATGCCCCTACTCTTCAGTTGCATGGTGGGGCCCCTCAGTACATCACTGACTTGTTATGTCCCTACTCTTCAGTTGCATGGTGGGGCCCCTCAGTACATCACTGACTTGTTAGGCCCCTAATCTTCAGGGTCTCTTCAGTCTTCTAAAGACCCCATGTTAAAACCTGGTATTCCAGACTATATCTTCCAGACTCTGGAACAACTTGCACCAGTACCTCCGTCATCTTGACTGTGTTGACACTTTGAAGAAACATTTGACAACTTCTCTTTTTAGTAAAGATTTCAGTTAATGCACCTTTTAACTATCATTTTTAATCACCTTTTTATGATGTTGTTGTTTTCTTTGAATTGTCGTTTTACTTCACCTATGTTGTTTGTCATTTGATCTGTGAAAAAACCATTGAATTAGTTTTCAATGGCAGGTAAGTACATCCTTTGTACAACAAAACTTTAATGTTAATTAAAGCCAGACTGCGTGAGTTTAGCTTTAAGACACAATTAAAAGACACACAGGTCAATAAAGTTTGTTTATGTCATTCATAAGCAGCCATAAAGTGGAGGAATTCTCCAGTGGAATCAGATGAGTGGAAAGGAAGACTCTGTGCGCATATATGATGACTTTTGTCCCCGATAGGCAATGAAAGACATTCCTTTTAATTAATGTATGCTGGAATACATTAGAATATATGAAATGTGTGTGCCATGGCGTCAAGGGGCGACATCTTTCTCAACCACAATACTCTGCATCAAAATAAACATCCAAGAAAGCTGCAAAGCCAGCAGTTTTGGCAGGAAAAACACATTTTCAGTCTTGGCAAGGAAGACTTCTTTCTAGCCTGGCGTGTTAGAATCCCGGTTAACTTGCCAATGGTAAGAATGCTGCGTTAATAAGTCCAATCAAGGTGGAGAGGGATGACAACAGTTGTCTTCTTCTGATGAGACTGTTTTGTTTGTGAAGTCTGCCACTTTCACAGCTCAGTCCAGGAAGCAAATACAATTGATCAATGATCTCTGAGGGTTCATCCAGGGGCCACACAGGGTTTACCAAGGCGGGCTTATCCACCAAAGGAACAAAAATTACCTAGTGGACCACTGATGAGACACCAAATTCAGGTCAATGCAAGCACCAAGTAAAGATTGATCATCACAACATCAAAGTTCCTCGTGGAGATCCAGACATGTGGGGTATTGATACAAGGCCGTCCCAGAGGACAGGTGCTGGTTAGAAACCGATATTCCTCCTTAGGGGAGGGGCCACTCTGCTATAAAGACTAACTCCAAGTGGAAGGGTTGAAAAGTTGATCCTCTGCAGACCTGCCAGGTGGGCCTCGGTTCAAAATGGGTTAATCATCCCAAAGTTACGTTGAAGGACTAAGGGGGCTTTCACTTCAGGAGATCAATCAAAGTAGCTTGGAAGTTGTTTGCAGCAAAGAAAGGAAATATGATAAACAAATAAGCACAATCTACAATCTGGTGTTTTAGTTCCACTGCAACATCCGCCTGTGTTGTGGTCTCACTTTCACCTCCTACTTCCTTTTTTTGGCCCTGACGTGTTTCCGTCCCTGATTTAGAATCAACTCTTTCCACCCTGGCTGGTGATATCAGAGGCCCTTCTCCTTTTTTTGTCGCCAATGTTCGGAAACTAATAAGAAATCCCCAGCGAGGTCTTGCAGTGTGACATGTGACAGAGCGGAAACCCAAAGTAGAAACCTCCTTCTAATCAGGGATGAAGACAAAGAAACCTGACCTGCTAAACCTGCAACATATTCACAGCAGCTCCTTCTCATCACGGATCTCCATGCAGGTCTTAGAAGATCTTTAGTCTTTGTAGTTTTGTGTGAGGAACTGCACTGCGGCCACAGGTGTTCCCAGACCAAATCTGTGGATGAAGGCCATCAGATCCCATTGACCTGAAACATCAAGGAGAACAGGAGGGCTATTAGAGCCAAGTGGTAGGAAACTAAGGACCACACTATTGTTCTTATTTCCAGAACCGGGCAGAACCCAGTAGGTCCAAAGTTCCAAATTTTTAAATCCTATTTTTTTGCCATCCTGGATCACGTAATCCTCCTTCCTTTTATCCCAGTTGTTCAAAGCAAAGTGGGATTGGATCGGTCTGATCCACATTGGAAATGTTCAAGATGAGCAAAGTCTAATTCGACAGCATGTCACTCTGAAGGCTGCTAGCTGAGTTAAAAAAAAAGCAAAGATATTCCATGTGCTTGAAATTCAAACTTAAGTGTAAACCTTTAGATATAAAAAACAGGCTTGCTGAGGGAAGGTACAGAATCAGGTACTTTTTCGGCAGTGAGCGAAACCCGTCGGTTCTACTGATTCATGTAAAAACAAGTGTGCCATGGTGCGGTACCTGGGTTGTGCGTGACGTCACACCTGGTTGCCGATCACGCCAGCAGAACTGAAAACGGACTCGGCCAAACTACCTCCAGGTAACGTTGCAAACTTCTATGCCAACAAAGAAACGACTCCAAAAAAGCTCCAATTTAAGTAAAGCAAGGTTCCACTTTTCTAAAAATGCACTAGCTTGATGCTAATTTCCAGTAGAGGTGCATGATATACTTTACATTCAGGCCAATGGTTACTTCTCTGCTCTCTCTGGGCTGAAGGCATCTGAGGCCTGAGTGAGTGTGAGTCAGTGAGAAGTGAAAATAAAACATGTTGCAGTAATGATGGAGGTGGGAAGGCATTGGCAACATGAAGTGATTCAGCCTGGACTCTTTTGCCTTCTCCTTTCAAACAAACACCAGACGGCCATCCGGCTGTGATGACAATGTCACGGCTTTGGGATTTGGACCTCAAGTCCCTTTTTTCCTGACCAAAGAAACCACCGAGGTAGCTAACCTTTCAAAATAACACACCAGAGAGGACTATTTAAACACACAAGAGAGGACTATTTAAACACATGTGAGAGGACTATTTAAACACACGTGAAAGGCCTATTTAAACACACAAGAGAGGACTATTTAAACACATGAGAGAGGACTATTTAAACACACAAGAGAGGACTATTTAAACACACAAGAGAGGACTATTCAAACACATGAGAGAGGACTATTTAAACACACAAGAGAGGACTATTTAAACACACAAAAGAGGACTATTTAAACACACCAGAGAGGACTATTTAAACACACCAGAGAGGACTATTTAGACACATGAGAGAGGACTATTTAAACACACAAGAGAGGACTATTTAAACACACGTGAGAGGACTATGTAAACACACCAGAGATGACTATTTAAACTCACAAGAGAGGACTATTTAAACACACCAGGAGGACTATTTAAACACACAAGAGAGGACTATTTAAACACACAAGAGAGGACTATTTAAACACACCAGAGAGGACTATTTAAACACACAAGAGAGGACTATTGAAACACACAAGAGAGGACTATTTAAACACACAAGAGAGGACTATTTAAACACACAAGAGAGGACTATTTAAATATTTAAACACACCAGAGAGGACTATTTAAACACATGAGAAAGGACTATTTAAACACACAAGAGAGGACTATTTAAACACACAAGAGATGACTATTTAAACACACATGAGATGACTATTTAAACACACCAGAGAGGACTATTTAAACACACCAGAGAGGACTATTTAAACACACCAGAGAGGACTATTTAAACACACAAGAGAGGACTATTTAAACACACAAGAGAGGACTATTTAAACACACACGAGAGGACTATTTAAACACACAAGAGAGGACTATTTAAACACATGAGAGAGGACTATTTAAACACACAAGAGAGGACTAATTAAACACACAAGAGAGGACTATTCAAACACATGAGAGAGGACTATTTAAACACACAAGAGAGGACTATATAAACACACAAAAGAGGACTATTTAAACACACCAGAGAGGATTATTTAAACACACAAGAGAGGACTATTTAAACACATGAGAGAGGACTATTTAAACACACAAGAGAGGACTATTTAAACACACAAGAGAGGACTATTTAAACACACGTGAGAGGACTATGTAAACACACCAGAGATGACTATTTAAACTCACAAGAGAGGACTATTTAAACACACCAGGAGGACTATTTAAACACACAAGAGAGGACTATTTAAACACACAAGAGAGGACTATTTAAACACACCAGAGAGGACTATTTAAACACACAAGAGAGGACTATTGAAACACACAAGAGAGGACTATTTAAACACACAAGAGAGGACTATTCAAACACAAGAGAGGACTATTTAAACACACGTGAGAGGACTATGTAAACACACCAGAGATGACTATTTAAACTCACAAGAGAGGACTATTTAAACACACCAGGAGGACTATTTAAACACACAAGAGAGGACTATTTAAACACACAAGAGAGGACTATTTAAACACACCAGAGAGGACTATTTAAACACACAAGAGAGGACTATTGAAACACACAAGAGAGGACTATTTAAACACACAAGAGAGGACTATTTAAACACACAAGAGAGGACTATTTAAATATTTAAACACACCAGAGAGGACTATTTAAACACATGAGAAAGGACTATTTAAACACACAAGAGAGGACTATTTAAACACACAAGAGATGACTATTTAAACACACAAGAGAGGACTATTTAAACACACCAGAGAGGACTATTTAAACACACCAGAGAGGACTATTTAAACACACCAGAGAGGACTATTTAAACACACAAGAGAGGACTATTTAAACACACAAGAGAGGACTATTTAAACACACACGAGAGGACTATTTAAACACACAAGAGAGGACTATTTAAACACATGAGAGAGGACTATTTAAACACACAAGAGAGGACTAATTAAACACACAAGAGAGGACTATTCAAACACATGAGAGAGGACTATTTAAACACACAAGAGAGGACTATATAAACACACAAAAGACGACTATTTAAACACACCAGAGAGGATTATTTAAACACACAAGAGAGGACTATTTAAACACATGAGAGAGGACTATTTAAACACACAAGAGAGGACTATTTAAACACACAAGAGAGGACTATTTAAACACACGTGAGAGGACTATGTAAACACACCAGAGATGACTATTTAAACTCACAAGAGAGGACTATTTAAACACACCAGGAGGACTATTTAAACACACAAGAGAGGACTATTTAAACACACAAGAGAGGACTATTTAAACACACCAGAGAGGACTATTTAAACACACAAGAGAGGACTATTGAAACACACAAGAGAGGACTATTTAAACACACAAGAGAGGACTATTCAAACACAAGAGAGGACTATTTAAACACAAGAGAGGACTATGTAAACACACAAGAGAGGACTATTTAAACACACGAGAGAGGACTATGTAAACACACAAGAGAGGACTATTTAAACACACAAGAGAGGACTATTTAAACACACCAGAGAGGACTATGTAAACACACAAGAGAGGACTATTTAAACACAAGAGAGGACTATTTAAACACACAAGAGAGGACTATGTAAACACACAAGAGAGGACTATTTAAACACACAAGAGAGGACTATGTAAACACACAAGAGAGGACTATTTAAACACACAAGAGAGGACTATTTAAACACACAAGAGAGGACTATGTAAACACACAAGAGAGGACTATTTAAACACACAAGAGAGGACTATGTAAACACACAAGAGAGGACTATTTAAACACAAGAGAAGACTATTTAAACACAAGAGAGGACTATGTAAACACACAAGAGAGGACTATTTAAACACACGAGAGAGGACTATGTAAACACACAAGAGAGGACTATTTAAACACACAAGAGAGGACTATTTAAACACACCAGAGAGGACTATTAAAACACAAGAGAGGACTATTTAAACACACAAGAGAGGACTATTTAAACACACAAGAGAGGACTACTTAAACACACCAGAGAGGATTATTTAAACACACAAGAGAGGATTATTTAAACACACGAGAGAGGACTATTTAAACACACCAGAGAGGACTATGTAAACACACAAGAGAGGACTATTTAAACACACAAGAGAGGACTATGTAAACACACAAGAGAGGACTATTTAAACACACAAGAGAGGACTATTCAAACACACAAGATAGGACTATTTAAACACACAAGAGAGGACTATTTAAATATTTAAACACACCAGAGAGGACTATTTAAACACATGAGAAAGGACTATTTAAACACACAAGAGAGGACTATTTAAACACACAAGAGATGACTATTTAAACACACAAGAGAGGACTATTTAAACACACCAGAGAGGACTATTTAAACACACCAGAGAGGACTATTTAAACACACAAGAGAGGACTATTTAAACACATGAGAGAGGACTATTTAAACACACAAGAGAGGACTATTTAAACACACAAGAGAGGACTATTTAAACACATGAGAGAGGACAATTTAAACACACAAGAGAGGACTATTTAAACACACAAAAGAGGACTATTTAAACACACCAGAGAGGACTATTTAAACACACAAGAGAGGACTATTTAGACACATGAGAGAGGACTATTTAAACACACAAGAGAGGACTATTTAAACACACAAGAGAGGACTATTTAAACACACGTGAGAGGACTATGTAAACACACCAGAGATGACTATTTAAACTCACAAGAGAGGACTATTGAAACACACAAGAGAGGACTATTTAAACACACAAGAGAGGACTATTCAAACACACAAGATAGGACTATTTAAACACACAAGAGAGGACTATTTAAATATTTAAACACACCAGAGAGGACTATTTAAACACATGAGAAAGGACTATTTAAACACACAAGAGAGGACTATTTAAACACACAAGAGAGGACTATTTAAACACACAAGAGAGGACTATTTAAACACACCAAAGAGGACTATTTAAACACACAAGAGAGGACTATTTAAACACACAAGAGAGGACTATTTAAACACATGAGAAAGGACTATTTAAACACACAAGAGAGGACTATTTAAACACACAAGAGATGACTATTTAAACACACAAGAGAGGACTATTTAAACACACAAGAGAGGACTATTTAAACACACCAGAGAGGACTATTTAAACACACAAGAGAGGACTATTGAAACACACAAGAGAGGACTATTTAAACACACAAGAGAGGACTATTTAAACACACAAGAGAGGACTATTTAAATATTTAAACACACCAGAGAGGACTATTTAAACACATGAGAAAGGACTATTTAAACACACAAGAGAGGACTATTTAAACACACAAGAGATGACTATTTAAACACACAAGAGCGGACTATTTAAACACACCAGAGAGGACTATTTAAACACACCAGAGAGGACTATTTAAACACACCAGAGAGGACTATTTAAACACACAAGAGAGGACTATTTAAACACACAAGAGAGGACTATTTAAACACACAAGAGAGGACTATTTAAACACACAAGAGAGGACTATTTAAACACCTGAGAGAGGACTATTTAAACACACAAGAGAGGACTAATTAAACACACAAGAGAGGACTATTCAAACACATGAGAGAGGACTATTTAAACACACAAGAGAGGACTATATAAACACACAAAAGAGGACTATTTAAACACACCAGAGAGGACTATTTAAACACACAAGAGAGGACTATTTAAACACATGAGAGAGGACTATTTAAACACACAAGAGAGGACTATTTAAACACACAAGAGAGGACTATTTAAACACACGTGAGAGGACTATGTAAACACACCAGAGAGGACTATTTAAACACACAAGAGAGGACTATTTAAACACACGTGAGAGGACTATGTAAACACACCAGAGATGACTATTTAAACTCACAAGAGAGGACTATTTAAACACACCAGGAGGACTATTTAAACACACAAGAGAGGACTATTTAAACACACAAGAGAGGACTATTTAAACACACCAGAGAGGACTATTTAAACACACAAGAGAGGACTATTGAAACACACAAGAGAGGACTATTTAAACACACAAGAGAGGACTATTCAAACACAAGAGAGGACTATTTAAACACAAGAGAGGACTATGTAAACACACAAGAGAGGACTATTTAAACACAAGAGAGGACTATTTAAACACAAGAGAGGACTATGTAAACACACAAGAGAGGACTATTTAAACACACAAGAGAGGACTATTTAAACACACCAGAGAGGACTATGTAAACACACAAGAGAGGACTATTTAAACACAAGAGAGGACTATTTAAACACACAAGAGAGGACTATTTAAACACACAAGAGAGGACTACTTAAACACACCAGAGAGGATTATTTAAACACACAAGAGAGGACTATTTAAACACACCAGAGAGGACTATTTAAACACACAAGAGAGGACTATGTAAACACACAAGAGAGGACTATTTAAACACACAAGAGAGGACTATGTAAACACACAAGATAGGACTATTTAAACACACAAGAGAGGACTATTTAAATATTTAAACACACCAGAGAGGACTATTTAAACACATGAGAAAGGACTATTTAAACACACAAGAGAGGACTATTTAAACACACAAGAGATGACTATTTAAACACACAAGAGAGGACTATTTAAACACACCAGAGAGGACTATTTAAACACACAAGAGAGGACTATTTAAACACACCAGAGAGGACTATTTAAACACACCAGAGAGGACTATTTAAACACACCAGAGAGGACTATTTAAACACACAAGAGAGGCCTATTTAAACACACAAGAGAGGACTATTTAAACACATGAGAGAGGACTATTTAAACACACAAGAGAGGACTATTTAAACACATGAGAGAGGACTATTTAAACACACAAGAGAGGACTATTTAAACACACAAGAGAGGACTATTTAAACACATGAGAGAGGACTATTTAAACACACAAGAGAGGACTATTTAAACACACAAAAGAGGACTATTTAAACACACCAGAGAGGACTATTTAAACACACAAGAGAGGACTATTTAGACACATGAGAGAGGACTATTTAAACACACAAGAGAGGACTATGTAAACACACAAGAGAGGACTATTTAAACACACGTGAGAGGACTATGTAAACACACCAGAGATGACTATTTAAACTCACAAGAGAGGACTATTTAAACACACCAGGAGGACTATTTAAACACACAAGAGAGGACTATTTAAACACACAAGAGAGGACTATTTAAACACACCAGAGAGGACTATTTAAACACACAAGAGAGGACTATTCAAACACACAAGAGAGGACTATTTAAACACACAAGAGAGGACTATTCAAACACACAAGATAGGACTATTTAAACACACAAGAGAGGACTATTTAAATATTTAAACACACCAGAGAGGACTATTTAAACACATGAGAAAGGACTATTTAAACACACAAGAGAGGACTATTTAAACACACAAGAGATGACTATTTAAACACACAAGAGAGGACTATTTAAACACACAAGAGAGGACTATTTAAACACACCAGAGAGGACTATTTAAACACACAAGAGAGGACTATTGAAACACACAAGAGAGGACTATTCAAACACAAGAGAGGACTATTTAAACACAAGAGAGGACTATGTAAACACACAAGAGAGGACTATGTAAACACACCAGAGATGACTATTTAAACTCACAAGAGAGGACTATTTAAACACACCAGGAGGACTATTTAAACACACAAGAGAGGACTATTTAAACACACAAGAGAGGACTATTTAAACACACCAGAGAGGACTATTTAAACACACAAGAGAGGACTATTGAAACACTCAAGAGAGGACTATTTAAACACACAAGAGAGGACTATTCAAACACAAGAGAGGACTATTTAAACACAAGAGAGGACTATGTAAACACACAAGAGAGGACTATTTAAACACAAGAGAGGACTATTTAAACACAAGAGAGGACTATGTAAACACACAAGAGAGGACTATTTAAACACACGAGAGAGGACTATGCAAACACACAAGAGAGGACTATTTAAACACACAAGAGAGGACTATGTAAACACACAAGAGAGGACTATTTAAACACACAAGAGAGGACTATTCAAACACACAAGATAGGACTATTTAAACACACAAGAGAGGACTATTTAAATATTTAAACACACCAGAGAGGACTATTTAAACACATGAGAAAGGACTATTTAAACACACAAGAGAGGACTATTTAAACACACAAGAGATGACTATTTAAACACACAAGAGAGGACTATTTAAACACACCAGAGAGGACTATTTAAACACACCAGAGAGGACTATTTAAACACACAAGAGAGGACTATTTAAACACATGAGAGAGGACTATTTAAACACACAAGAGAGGACTATTTAAACACACAAGAGAGGACTATTTAAACACATGAGAGAGGACTATTTAAACACACAAGAGAGGACTATTTAAACACACAAAAGAGGACTATTTAAACACACCAGAGAGGACTATTTAGACACATGAGAGAGGACTATTTAAACACACAAGAGAGGACTATTTAAACACACAAGAGAGGACTATTTAAACACACGTGAGAGGACTATGTAAACACACCAGAGATGACTATTTAAACTCACAAGAGAGGACTATTGAAACACACAAGAGAGGACTATTTAAACACACAAGAGAGGACTATTCAAACACACAAGATAGGACTATTTAAACACACAAGAGAGGACTATTTAAATATTTAAACACACCAGAGAGGACTATTTAAACACATGAGAAAGGACTATTTAAACACACAAGAGAGGACTATTTAAACACACAAGAGAGGACTATTTAAACACACAAGAGAGGACTATTTAAACACACCAAAGAGGACTATTTAAACACACAAGAGAGGACTATTTAAACACATGAGAAAGGACTATTTAAACACACAAGAGAGGACTATTTAAACACACAAGAGATGACTATTTAAACACACAAGAGAGGACTATTTAAACACACAAGAGAGGACTATTTAAACACACCAGAGAGGACTATTTAAACACACAAGAGAGGACTATTGAAACACACAAGAGAGGACTATTTAAACACACAAGAGAGGACTATTTAAACACACAAGAGAGGACTATTTAAATATTTAAACACACCAGAGAGGACTATTTAAACACATGAGAAAGGACTATTTAAACACACAAGAGAGGACTATTTAAACACACAAGAGATGACTATTTAAACACACAAGAGCGGACTATTTAAACACACCAGAGAGGACTATTTAAACACACCAGAGAGGACTATTTAAACACACCAGAGAGGACTATTTAAACACACAAGAGAGGACTATTTAAACACACAAGAGAGGACTATTTAAACACACAAGAGAGGACTATTTAAACACACAAGAGAGGACTATTTAAACACATGAGAGAGGACTATTTAAACACACAAGAGAGGACTAATTAAACACACAAGAGAGGACTATTCAAACACATGAGAGAGGACTATTTAAACACACAAGAGAGGACTATATAAACACACAAAAGAGGACTATTTAAACACACCAGAGAGGACTATTTAAACACACAAGAGAGGACTATTTAAACACATGAGAGAGGACTATTTAAACACACAAGAGAGGACTATTTAAACACATGAGAGAGGACTATTTAAACACACAAGAGAGGACTATTTAAACACACAAGAGAGGACTATTTAAACACACGTGAGAGGACTATGTAAACACACCAGAGAGGACTATTTAAACACACAAGAGAGGACTATTTAAACACACGTGAGAGGACTATGTAAACACACCAGAGATGACTATTTAAACTCACAAGAGAGGACTATTTAAACACACCAGGAGGACTATTTAAACACACAAGAGAGGACTATTTAAACACACAAGAGAGGACTATTTAAACACACCAGAGAGGACTATTTAAACACACAAGAGAGGACTATTGAAACACACAAGAGAGGACTATTTAAACACACAAGAGAGGACTATTCAAACACAAGAGAGGACTATTTAAACACAAGAGAGGACTATGTAAACACACAAGAGAGGACTATTTAAACACAAGAGAGGACTATTTAAACACAAGAGAGGACTATGTAAACACACAAGAGAGGACTATTTAAACACACAAGAGAGGACTATTTAAACACACCAGAGAGGACTATGTAAACACACAAGAGAGGACTATTTAAACACAAGAGAGGACTATTTAAACACACAAGAGAGGACTATTTAAACACACAAGAGAGGACTACTTAAACACACCAGAGAGGATTATTTAAACACACAAGAGAGGACTATTTAAACACACCAGAGAGGACTATTTAAACACACAAGAGAGGACTATGTAAACACACAAGAGAGGACTATTTAAACACACAAGAGAGGACTATGTAAACACACAAGAGAGGACTATTTAAACACACAAGAGAGGACTATTCAAACACACAAGATAGGACTATTTAAACACACAAGAGAGGACTATTTAAATATTTAAACACACCAGAGAGGACTATTTAAACACATGAGAAAGGACTATTTAAACACACAAGAGAGGACTATTTAAACACACAAGAGATGACTATTTAAACACACAAGAGAGGACTATTTAAACACACCAGAGAGGACTATTTAAACACACAAGAGAGGACTATTTAAACACACCAGAGAGGACTATTTAAACACACCAGAGAGGACTATTTAAACACACCAGAGAGGACTATTTAAACACACAAGAGAGGCCTATTTAAACACACAAGAGAGGACTATTTAAACACATGAGAGAGGACTATTTAAACACACAAGAGAGGACTATTTAAACACATGAGAGAGGACTATTTAAACACACAAGAGAGGACTATTTAAACACACAAGAGAGGACTATTTAAACACATGAGAGAGGACTATTTAAACACACAAGAGAGGACTATTTAAACACACAAAAGAGGACTATTTAAACACACCAGAGAGGACTATTTAAACACACAAGAGAGGACTATTTAGACACATGAGAGAGGACTATTTAAACACACAAGAGAGGACTATTTAAACACACAAGAGAGGACTATTTAAACACACGTGAGAGGACTATGTAAACACACCAGAGATGACTATTTAAACTCACAAGAGAGGACTATTTAAACACACCAGGAGGACTATTTAAACACACAAGAGAGGACTATTTAAACACACAAGAGAGGACTATTTAAACACACCAGAGAGGACTATTTAAACACACAAGAGAGGACTATTCAAACACACAAGAGAGGACTATTTAAACACACAAGAGAGGACTATTCAAACACACAAGATAGGACTATTTAAACACACAAGAGAGGACTATTTAAATATTTAAACACACCAGAGAGGACTATTTAAACACATGAGAAAGGACTATTTAAACACACAAGAGAGGACTATTTAAACACACAAGAGATGACTATTTAAACACACAAGAGAGGACTATTTAAACACACAAGAGAGGACTATTTAAACACACCAGAGAGGACTATTTAAACACACAAGAGAGGACTATTGAAACACACAAGAGAGGACTATTCAAACACAAGAGAGGACTATTTAAACACAAGAGAGGACTATGTAAACACACAAGAGAGGACTATGTAAACACACCAGAGATGACTATTTAAACTCACAAGAGAGGACTATTTAAACACACCAGGAGGACTATTTAAACACACAAGAGAGGACTATTTAAACACACAAGAGAGGACTATTTAAACACACCAGAGAGGACTATTTAAACACACAAGAGAGGACTATTGAAACACTCAAGAGAGGACTATTTAAACACACAAGAGAGGACTATTCAAACACAAGAGAGGACTATTTAAACACAAGAGAGGACTATGTAAACACACAAGAGAGGACTATTTAAACACAAGAGAGGACTATTTAAACACAAGAGAGGACTATGTAAACACACAAGAGAGGACTATTTAAACACACGAGAGAGGACTATGTAAACACACAAGAGAGGACTATTTAAACACACAAGAGAGGACTATTTAAACACACCAGAGAGGACTATGTAAACACACAAGAGAGGACTATTTAAACACAAGAGAGGACTATTTAAACACAAAAGAGGACTATGTAAACACACAAGAGAGGACTATTTAAACACACGAGAGAGGACTATGTAAACACACAAGAGAGGACTATTTAAACACACAAGAGAGGACTATTTAAACACACCAGAGAGGACTATTTAAACACAAGAGAGGACTATTTAAACACACAAGAGAGGACTATTTAAACACACAAGAGAGGACTACTTAAACACACCAGAGAGGATTATTTAAACACACAAGAGAGGATTATTTAAACACACGAGAGAGGACTATTTAAACACACCAGAGAGGACTATTTAAACACACAAGAGAGGACTATGTAAACACACAAGAGAGGACTATTTAAACACACAAGAGAGGACTATGTAAACACACAAGAGAGGACTATTTAAACACACAAGAGAGGACTATTCAAACACACAAGATAGGACTATTTAAACACACAAGAGAGGACTATTTAAATATTTAAACACACCAGAGAGGACTATTTAAACACATGAGAAAGGACTATTTAAACACACAAGAGAGGACTATTTAAACACACAAGAGATGACTATTTAAACACACAAGAGAGGACTACTTAAACACACCAGAGAGGATTATTTAAACACACAAGAGAGGATTATTTAAACACACGAGAGAGGACTATTTAAACACACCAGAGAGGACTATTTAAACACACAAGAGAGGACTATGTAAACACACAAGAGAGGACTATTTAAACACACAAGAGAGGACTATGTAAACACACAAGAGAGGACTATTTAAACACACAAGAGAGGACTATTCAAACACACAAGATAGGACTATTTAAACACACAAGAGAGGAC
The DNA here is from genome assembly GCF_033978685.3 of Nerophis lumbriciformis. NCBI lineage: Eukaryota > Metazoa > Chordata > Actinopteri > Syngnathiformes > Syngnathidae > Nerophis > Nerophis lumbriciformis. Next base: position 18,750,321 of record NC_084571.2, on the reverse strand, counting down.
TATTTAAATATTTAAACACACCAGAGAGGACTATTTAAACACATGAGAAAGGACTATTTAAACACACAAGAGAGGACTATTTAAACACACAAGAGATGACTATTTAAACACACAAGAGAGGACTACTTAAACACACCAGAGAGGATTATTTAAACACACAAGAGAGGATTATTTAAACACACGAGAGAGGACTATTTAAACACACCAGAGAGGACTATTTAAACACACAAGAGAGGACTATGTAAACACACAAGAGAGGACTATTTAAACACACAAGAGAGGACTATGTAAACACACAAGAGAGGACTATTTAAACACACAAGAGAGGACTATTCAAACACACAAGATAGGACTATTTAAACACACAAGAGAGGACTATTTAAATATTTAAACACACCAGAGAGGACTATTTAAACACATGAGAAAGGACTATTTAAACACACAAGAGAGGACTATTTAAACACACAAGAGATGACTATTTAAACACACAAGAGAGGACTATTTAAACACACCAGAGAGGACTATTTAAACACACAAGAGAAGACTATTTAAACACACAAGAGAGGACTATTTAAACACATGAGAGAGGACTATTTAAACACACAAGAGAGGACTATTTAAACACATGAGAGAGGACTATTTAAACACACAAGAGAGGACTATTTAAACACACAAGAGAGGACTATTTAAACACATGAGAGAGGACTATTTAAACACACAAGAGAGGACTATTTAAACACACAAAAGAGGACTATTTAAACACACCAGAGAGGACTATTTAAACACACAAGAGAGGACTATTTAGACACACGTGAGAGGACTATGTAAACACACCAGAGATGACTATTTAAACTCACAAGAGAGGACTATTTAAACACACCAGGAGGACTATTTAAACACACAAGAGAGGACTATTTAAACACACAAGAGAGGACTATTTAAACACACCAGAGAGGACTATTTAAACACACAAGAGAGGACTATTGAAACACACAAGAGAGGACTATTTAAACACACAAGAGAGGACTATTCAAACACACAAGATAGGACTATTTAAACACACAAGAGAGGACTATTTAAATATTTAAACACACCAGAGAGGACTATTTAAACACATGAGAAAGGACTATTTAAACACACAAGAGAGGACTATTTAAACACACAAGAGAGGACTATTTAAACACACAAGAGAGGACTATTTAAACACACAAGAGAGGAATATTTAAACACACAAGAGAGGACTATTTAAACACACCAAAGAGGACTATTTAAACACACAAGAGAGGACTATTTAAACACACAAGAGAGGACTATTTAAACACATGAGAAAGGACTATTTAAACACACAAGAGAGGACTATTTAAACACACAAGAGATGACTATTTAAACACACAAGAGAGGACTATTTAAACACACAAGAGAGGACTATTTAAACAGACCATAGAGGACTATTTAAACACACAAGAGAGGACTATTTAAACACACGTGAGAGGCCTATTTAAACACACAAGAGAGGACTATTTAAACACATGAGAAAGGACTATTTAAACACACAAGAGAGGACTATATAAATACACGTGAGTGGACTATTTAAACACACAAGAGAGGACTATTTAAACACATGAGAGAGGACTATTTAAACACACAAGAGAGGACTATATAAACACACAAGAGAGGACTACGTAAACACACAAAAGAGGACTATTTAAACACACAAGAGAGGACTATTTAAACACACCAGGAGGACTATTTAAACACACAAGAGAGGACTATGTAAACACACAAGAGATGACTATTTAAACGCACAAGAGAGGACTCTTTAAACACACCAGAGAGGACTATGTAAACACACAAGAGAGGACTATTTAAACACAAGAGAGGACTATTTAAACACCAGAGAGGACTATATAAACACACGTGAGTGGACTATTTAAACACACAAGAGAGGACTATTTAAACACATGAGAGAGGACTATTTAAACACACAAGAGAGGACTATTCAAACACACAAGAGAGGACTATGTAAACACACAAAAGAGGACTATTTAAACACACAAGAGAGGACTATTTAAACACACAAGAGAGGACTACTTAAACACACCAGAGTGGACTATTTAAACACACAAGAGAGGACTATTTAAACACACGAGAGAGGACTATTTAAACACACCAGAGAGGACTATGTAAACACACAAGAGAGGACTATTTAAACACAAGAGAGGACTATGTAAACACACAAGAGAGGACTATTTAAACACAAGGGAGGACTATTTAAACACAAGAGAGGACTATGTAAACACACAAGAGAGGACTATTTAAACACACGAGAGAGGACTATGTAAACACACAAGAGAGGACTATTTAAACACACAAGAGAGGACTATTTAAACACACCAGAGAGGACTATGTAAACACACAAGAGACCACTATTTAAACACAAGAGAGGACTATTTAAACACACAAGAGAGGACTATTTAAACACACAAGAGAGGACTACTTAAACACACCAGAGAGGATTATTTAAACACACAAGAGAGGATCATTTAAACACACGAGAGAGGACTATTTAAACACACCAGAGAGGACTATGTAAACACACAAGAGAGGACTATTTAAACACAAGAGAGGACTATGTAAACACACAAGAGAGGACTATTTAAACACAAGAGAGGACTATTTAAACACAAGAGAGGACTATGTAAACACACAAGAGAGGACTATTTAAACACAAGAGAGGACTATAATTTAAACACAAGAGAGGACTATGTAAACACACAAGAGAGGACTATTTAAACACAAGAGAGGACTATTTAAACACAAGAGAGGACTATGTAAACACACAAGAGAGGACTATTTAAACACACGAGAGAGGACTGTGTAAACACACAAGAGAGGACTATTTAAACACACAAGAGAGGACTATTTAAACACACGAGAGAGGACTATTTAAACACAAGAGAGGACTATTTAAACACACAAGAGAGGACTATTTAAACACACAAGAGAGGACTACTTAAACACACCAGAGAGGATTATTTAAACACACAAGAGAGGATCATTTAAACACACGAGAGAGGACTATTTAAACACACCAGAGAGGACTATTTAAACACACAAGAGAGGACTATGTAAACACACAAGAGAGGACTATTTAAACACAAGAGAGGACTATTTAAACACAAGAGAGGACTATGTAAACACACAAGAGAGGACTATTTAAACACAAGAGAGGACTATAATTTAAACACAAGAGAGGACTATGTAAACACACAAGAGAGGACTATTTAAACACAAGAGAGGACTATTTAAACACAAGAGAGGACTATGTAAACACACAAGAGAGGACTATTTAAACACACGAGAGAGGACTATGTAAACACACAAGAGAGGACTATTTAAACACACGAGAGAGGACTATTTAAACACACAAGAGAGGACTATTTAAACACAAGAGAGGACTATTTAAACACACAAGAGAGGACTATTTAAACACAAGAGAGGACTATGTAAACACACAAGAGAGGACTATTTAAACACAAGAGAGAACTATTACACAATAGTCAGCAGACTAATTGTCAGGTGTTCTTAGTCCTACATGATCTTCATGGAGTCCTTAGTGTTTTCTCCCAGGTGGACTTAATTGTGACCTATTGTGACCTCTGATGGGACGTTCAAAGGGACATGCAGACAAAAGGGGCGGGGCCAGACAACAGGGAGCGGTGAACATCACCCTGGGGTTCCGCACACTATCTGTCCTTTTCCATGGGAGAGGCGGAAACATCTAGCGTGTCTATTTGAAGTGGAGCTAGCAGAGAGGTGGATGGTATCCAAACATCGCAGAGCTTCAGACAGGATTATAAATCTAAATGTGCAACACTGATGTTTGAAGTCATTCTAGAAGACATGCTCCTCTCTCTCTCGCTCTCTCTCTCTCTCGCTCGCTCCAGCAGGGAGAAAGAAAGGTGTTTATAAATGTCTGCCAGTGGAGTCAAATCTGCCACATGACTCATGAACTACATGGTGGAGCAGGTTAACACTGAGTGAGTGGTCTTCTTCCACACACGCCAGCAATCTGCAGAGGCGTGTATTATCTCAGGTTGAAGGGGCCGCACAAGGTGGTGCCCCTTCTTAGTGGGGCCCCTGGACTCATTGCCCTGACATGAGGACACATTGTGTTCATCATCATCCTCCATTGTTGTTTACTCACACAGCTTCTGTGAAGACCTCCTTCACACTGCACCTCATCTCATTTATCAATTATTATATTCCATTCACACCTCTTTGCTATGTGGAGATCAATCACAAATATACTAGTGTTGTCCCCACACCAATATTTTGGGACCAGCACCAAAATATATTTCAGTACTTTTCTAAATAAAGGGGACCACAAAAAATGTCATTATTGTAACAAAAAATGTTAGGGTACATGAAACATATGTTTATTATTGTAATTTAGTCCTTAAATAAAATAGTGAACTTACTAGACAACTTGTCTTTTAGTAGTGAGTAAACAAGCAAAGACTCCTAATCATACTTGCCAAACTTGAGACCTCCGAATTCGGGAGATTGGGGAGGTGGGGGGTGGGCGTGGTCGGCGGGGTGGGGGTTGGTGGGCGGGGTTAAGGGGGGAGGAGTATATTTATAGATAGAATTCACTGAAATTAAAGTATTTCTTATATATATATATATATATATATATATATATATATATATATATATATATATATATATATATATATATATATATATATATATAGTACAGTATACACAGTAATGAAAACACAGTTGTTCTACTAACTGTACTAATAATATACTTTCACTATTTGAGTAGCCTTTGCTCTGCCATTTGAGTACTGGCGAGCGATCTCTGAATCCGGGAACATATCCTTCACGGATTAGTTAAAAACATCCGCAAATGAGAACGGGATGTTGCTTGCAAGGTGGCCCATAATACTGCGTAGCCGCTGCCTTGTGCTTCTCTGACCGTTCATGAGTGACTATATCCATTCGGCCACCGTGTTATGGGTTATAGATAAACCTATGGATAACGGAGACATATATAATAGTCTCCTTTTCAGGTGAGAGGACGCTAAAGGCAGTGCCTTTAAGGCACGCCCCCAACATTGTTTGTACGGCTGGAAATTTTGGACATTACTACTTGCCGTAGTTTTGAAGCAATGCCTGATGGGAATCCGGATGTTGTGTGTCAGTGTATTAACGTGCCGGCTGGTATAAACACACGCTGAGAAATAGCTCCGTGCCTGCCTGCTTTATGGGTTGTACCAGGGGTCGGCAACCCGCGGCTTTGATCACTCTGATGCGGCTCAGCTGCATACTTGCCGACCCCCCCGATTTTTCCGGGAAGTTTCCGGATTTCAGTGCCTCTCCCGGGGCAAACATTGTCCGATTTTCACCCGGACAACAATATTGAGGGCGTGTCGTGATGGCACTGCCTTTAACGTCCTCTACAATATGTCGTCGCGTCCACTTTTACACCATGCTGTCTGCGTGCCGGCCCGGTCCCATGTAGTATGCAGCCTTTGCTTACACACGTAAGTGACTGCAAGGCATACTTGGTCAATAGCCATACAGGTTACACTGAGAGTTGTGATATAAACAACTTTAACACTCTTACTAACAGTGACGTGCGGTGAGGTTCATAACTGGTGAGGCACTGACTTCATCACAGTCAGATTTACAAACATATGAACCCTAAAAAGTATCTTATTGACCATTTGATTGGCAGCAGTTAACGGGTTATGTTTAAAAGCTCATACCAGCATTCTTCCCTGCTTGGCACTCAGCATCAAGGCTTGGAATGGGGGGTTAAATCAACAACAATTATTCCCGGGCGCGGCGCCGCTGCTGCCCACTGCACCCCTCACATCCCAGGGGGTGATCAAGGGGATGGGTCAAATGCAGAGGACAAATTTCATTACACCTAGTGTGTGTGTGACAATCATTGGTACTTTAACTTAACTTTAACTTTACACATACAAACTGTAGCACACAAAAAAGCACATTTAATAAAAAAAACGTTATTATGGTCTTACCTTTACTTATAAGTGCGGGAACGGTGGTGTCCGTGTTGGAGGAGTTGTGAATGAATGAAATATGAAATCCGTGCTGCAGTCTGCAGGTGTACCTAATGTTGTGTCCCTGCAGTTGTTCACGGCTCCTCCGGCGCGAGCAATGTTGTTTTTGCACTTTTTTGGCTTCTTGTTAAGTGACTTTTTTGGGGTGGATTCGGTCTTGCACGTGGAGGGTTTGGGTGTGGGCTTTGGTTGGTGTGGCGCTCCCGTCGGGGGGTGCAGTCTGCGGCAGAGGTGCAATAACCGGCACCAGGAGGCGGGATTACGCGAGCCTCACACAGTGCGTCTTCGCAGCAGTTTTATGATCGCTCAGCACAAGAAATACGTTACACACATACAGTTGTTGACAAAATACACTGTACATTATATACCTCAGCTAACTAAACTATGGAAATGTATAATATAATTTATATAGCATTGCGGTCTCACTGCACAGCAGGCCAGCAGTTAGCCGAGTCCGCAATCCATGGTGAGGCACAATTGAGTGACGTGCCTCAACTGGCTGCTGATCACCGCACCGTCTCTTCTCAGTATTTGAACGGCAAATGTGAAAATTCAGCGATTTCGAATAAAAATAATCTAAAACTGGTGAAGTTAAACGGAAAATAACTTTATAGTATAATCACTGGATACATATAACAATTGAATTATTTTTTTTTCTTTTTACATTTTTTTTCTTTCCATGATGGCAGGTGAGGCCCCGCCTCACCTGCCTATAGTGACCACACGTCACTGCTTACTAATATGCGCCACACTGTGAGCCCACACCAAACAAGAATGACAAACACATTTCGGGAGAACATCTGCACTGTAACACAACATAAACACAACAGAACAAATACCCAGAATCCCATGCATCCCTAACTCTTCCGGGCTACATTATACACCCCAACCCCGCCCATCTCAACCTACGCAAAGAGAGGGGGGGTGGGGGGTGGTAGCGGGGGTGTATAATGTAGCCCGGAAGAGCCGCATACAACATGTGACTGGGATGGCAAGCTGTTTGTACAGGTGGTAGAGGGCGTTAAAGGCAGTGCCATCATAGCACGCCCTTATTAAAGTTAATGATTATTTGCAAAAAAAAAAAAAAGTTTATCAGTTTGAACATGAAATATGTTGTCTTTGTCGCATATTCAACTGAATATGGGTTGGAAATGATTTGCAAATCATTGTATTCCGTTTATATTTACATCTAACACAATTTCCCAACTCATATGGAAACGGGGTTTGTATAAATATATATATATATATATATATATATATATATATATATATATATATATATATATATGCATTTATACATCCATATCTATACATATACATATATATGCATTTATACATCCATATATATACATATACATATATATACACACATATACATATGTATACACATACACACACATATATATACATATACATATATATACACACACACATATATATATATATATATATATATATATACATACACACACATATATACACATATATATAATATATATATTATATATACACATATACATCCATATATACATCCATATATATATGTATATATATATATGCATTTATACATCCATATATATACATATACATAGATATACATACACACATATACATATATACACATACACACATGTGTATATATGTATACATATACACATATATACACATATATATATATATATATATATATATATATATATATATATATATATATATATATATATATACACACACACACATATATATATATATATACACATATATATATTATATATACACACATACATCCATATATACATCCATATATACATACACATATGTATATATATATATATATATATATATATATATATATATATATATATATATATATATATATATATATATATATATATATATATATATATATATATATATAAGCGGCTTATTGGCCGGTATGGCTAATATATGTGAACATATTTGATTATTCTCCTAATGGGGTGGGTGTGGCTTGAATACAGGTGTGTTCTATAGCCTGGGAAGTGTTTCAGCTCACTCAACTTGGTGATTGGAGCGGTGAATATTGAAGTGAAGTGAAGTTGAAGACACATCAAGAAACTTTTTGTTCACCTGACAAGTAGAAATGAAAAAGCAGCAGGCAAAAAGTCAAATCCTTCCTTTAAGACGGTGACTCCCTCCCAGCTGCTGTGGAAGCCAAACCCTGGCTAGTGTGATTAATGGTGGAGGCAGTGGGTGGGTGTAGACATGGATCTGCCCATTACCACACTGCAACATTGCAAATGGCTTCAATTACTGTGGAGTGTGCTGAGCTGGCAGTGGGGGCTGGAGATGAGCAACAGTCATGCACGCCATCTTTGCTCGCAGCATGGACTTGACCACCTTCTTCTTCAACCATTCTCACGTCACATGACATTCTGACGTCACATGACATACTCTCTCTCTCTCGTACCAATGATTGTCACTCACACACACGAGGTGTGGTGAGATGATCCTCTGCACCCCTCCTCCAGCACTGACCACTTTAGACCCTGGCAGTCAGTGTGTTACCCAGACATGAAAAGAGAAAGGGAGGACAAATCCAATTGAGTCAATGGCTGCAGTGGAAAAAGATCATTTGGAGTCTGCCACCCACCACTAAATGTTGTCTGCTACTAAATCACATCATGGATGTCACCCACCACTAAATGTTGTCTGCTACTAAATCACATCATGGATGTCACCGCCTGGAAGGATGTACACGGGAAGGAGGACACACGCTAATAACTTCATGCAGGAGGACACGGGCTTCCCTCTCTCTACGTGTGTGTGTGGGATGGGGGGATACACACTGGCAACGCAAGTGGAGGTTCCTCAAATTACAGCAGCTATTTATACATGATTTGTTCTTTTTACATTAGACATGCACCTGGGGATAGGCCCCTCCCACCTCCAAAGACATGCACCTGGGGATAGGCCCCTCCCACCTACAAAGGCATGCACCTGGGGATAGGCCCCTCCCACGTACAAAGGCATGCACCTGGGGATAGGCCCCTCCCACCTCAATCAATCAATCAATCAATCAAAGTTTACTTATATAGCCGTAAATCACGAGTGTCTCAAAGGGCTGCACAAGCCACAACGACATCCTGGGCTCAGATCCCACATCTGGGCAAGAAAAAACTCAACCCAATGGGATGACAATGAGAAACACCCCCCCTCCCCCCCATACCGGGCGACCGGTGCAATGGACGTCGAGTGGACCTAACATAATATTGTGAGAGTCCAGTCCATAATAGATTTAGTTAATAGTGTGAGAGTCCAGTCCATAGTGGATCTAACATAATAGTGTGAGAGTTCAGTCCATAGTGGATCTAACATAATAGGGTGAGAGTCCACTCCATAGTGGATCTAGTTCATAGTGTGAGAGTCCAGTCCATAGTGGATCTAACATAATAGTGTGAGAGTCAAGTCCATAGTGGATCTAACATAATAGTGTGAGAGTCCAGTCCATAGTGGATTTAGTTAATAGTGTGAGAGTCCAGTCCATAGTGGATCTAACATAATAGTGTGAGAGTCCAGTCCATAGTGCATCTAGTTAATAGTGTGAGAGTCCAGTCCATAGTGGATCTAACATAATAGTGTGAGAGTCCAGTCCATAGTGGATCTATCATAATAGTGTGAGAGTCCAGTCCATAGTGGATTTAGTTAATAGTGTGAGAGTCCAGTCCATAGTGGATTTAGTTAATAGTGTGAGAGTCCAGTCCATAGTGGATCTAACATAATAGTGTGAGAGTCCAGTCCATAGTGGATCTAGTTCATAGTGTGAGAGTCCAGTCCATAGTGGATCTAACATAATAGTGTGAGAGTCCAGTCCATAGTGGATCTAACATAATAGTGTGAGAGTCCAGTCCATAGTGGATTTAGTTAATAGTGTGAGAGTCTAGTCCATAGTGGATCTAACATAATAGTGTGAGAGTCCAGTCCATAGTGGATCTAGTTAATAGTGTGAGAGTCCAGTCCATAGTGGATCTACCATAATAGTGTGAGAGTTCAGTCCATAGTGGATCTAACATAATAGTGTGAGAGTCCAGTCCATAGTGGATCTAGTTCATAGTGTGAGAGTCCAGTCCATAGTGGATCTAACATAATAGTGTGAGAGTCCAGTCCATAGTGGATTTAGCTAATAGTGTGAGAGTCCAGTCCATAGTGGATCTAACATAATAGAGTGAGAGTCCAGTCCATAGTGGATTTAGTTAATAGTGTGAGAGTCCAGTCCATAGTGGATCTAACATAATAGTGTGAGAGTTCAGTCTATAGTGGATCTAACATAATAGTGTGAGAGTTCAGTCCATAGTGGATCTAGTTCATAGTGTAAGAGTCCAGTCCATGGTGGATCTAACATAATAGTGTGAAAGTCCAGTCCATAGTGGATCTAGTTAATAGTGTGAGAGTCCAGTCCATAGTGAATCTAACATAATATTGTGAGAGTCCAGTCCATAGTGGATCTAGTTAATAGTGTGAGAGTCCAGTCCATAGTGGATCTAACATAACATTGTGAGAGTCCAGTCCATAGTGGATCTAACATAGTAGTGTGAGAGTTCAGTCCATAGTGGATCTAGTTCATAGTGTGAGAGTCCAGTCCATAGTGGATCTAACATAATAGTGTGAGAGTCCAGTCCATAGTGGATCTAGTTCATAGTGTGAGAGTCCAGTCCATAGTGGATTTAGTTAATAGTGTGAGAGTCCAGTCCATAGTGGATCTAACATAATAGTGTGAGAGTTCAGTCCATGGTGGATCTAACATAATAGTGTGAGAGTCCAGTACATAGTGGATCTAGTTCATAGTGTGAGAGTCCAGTCCATAGTGGATCTAACATAATAGTGTGAGAGTCCAGTCCATAGTGGATCTAACATAATAGTGTGAGAGTCCAGTCCATAGTGGATTTAGTTAATAGTGTGAGAGTCCAGTCCATAGTGGATTTAGTTAATAGTGTGAGAGTCCAGTCCATAGTGGATCTAACATAATAGTGTGAGAGTCCAGTCCATAGTGGATCTAGTTAATAGTGTGAGAGTCCAGTCCATAGTGGATCTAACATAATAGTGTGAGAGTCCAGTCCATAGTGGATCTATCATAATAGTATGAGAGTCCAGTCCATAGTGGATTTAGTTAATAGTGTGAGAGTCCAGTCCATAGTGGATCTAACATAATAGTGTGAGTGTTCAGTCCATAATGGATCTAACATAATAGTGTGAGAGTCCAGTCCATAGTGGATCTAGTTCATAGTGTGAGAGTCCAGTCCATAGTGGATCTAACATAATAGTGTGAGAGTCCAATCCATAGTGGATTTAGCTAATAGTGTGAGAGTCCAGTCCATAGTGAATCTAACATAATAGAGTGAGAGTCCAGTCCATAGTGGATTTAGTTAATAGTGTGAGAGTCCAGTCCATAGTGGATCTAACATAATAGTGTGAGAGTTCAGTCCATAGTGGATCTAACATAATAGTGTGAGAGTCCAGTCCATAGTGGATCTAGTTCATAGTGTGAGAGTACAGTCCATAGTGGATCTAACATAATAGTGTGAGAGTCCAGTCCATAGTGGATCTAGTTAATAGTGTAAGAGTCCAGTCCATGGTGGATCTAACATAATAGTGTGAGAGTCCAGTCCATAGTGGATCTAGTTAATAGTGTGAGAGTCCAGTCCATAGTGAATCTAATATAATATTGTGAGAGTCCAGTCCATAGTGGATCTAGTTAATAGTGTGAGAGTCCAGTCCATAGTGAATCTAACATAATATTGTGAGAGTCCAGTCCATAGTGGATCTAAAATAATAGTGTGAGAGTCCAGTCCATAGTGGATCTAACATAATAGTGTGAGAGTCCAGTCCATAGTGGATTTAGTTAATAGTGTGAGAGTCCAGTCCATAGTGGATCTAGTTAATAGTGTGAGAGTCCAGTCCATAGTGGATCTAACATAATATTGTGAGAGTCCAGTCCATAGTGGATCTAACATAATAGTGTGAGAGTCCAGTCCATAGTGGATCTAACATAATAGTGTGAGAGTCCAGTCCATAGTGGATTTAGTTAATAGTGTGAGAGTCTAGTCCATAGTGGATCTAACATAATAGTGTGAGAGTCCAGTCCATAGTGGATTTAGTTAATAGTGTGAGAGTCCAGTCCATAGTGGATCTAGTTAATAGTGTGAGAGTCCAGTCCATAGTGGATCTAACATAATATTGTGAGAGTCCAGTCCATAGTGGATCTAACATAATAGTGTGAGAGTCCAGTCCATAGTGGATCTAACATAATAGTGTGAGAGTCCAGTCCATAGTGGATTTAGTTAATAGTGTGAGAGTCCAGTCCATAGTGGATCTAACATAATAGTGTGAGAGTCCAGTCCATAGTGGATCTAGTTAATAGTGTGAGAGTCCAGTCCATAGTGGATCTAACATAATAGTGTGAGAGTCCAGTCCATAGTGGATCTATCATAATAGTGTGAGAGTCCAGTCCATAGTGGATTTAGTTAATAGTGTGAGAGTCCGGTCCATAGTGGATTTAGTTAATAGTGTGAGAGTCCAGTCCATAGTGGATCTAACATAATAGTGTGAGAGTTCAGTCCATAGTGGATCTAACATAATAGTGTGAGAGTCCAGTCCATAGTGGATCTAGTTCATAGTGTGAGAGTCCAGTCCATAGTGGATCTAACATAATAGTGTGAGAGTCCAGTCCATAGTGGATTTAGCTAATAGTGTGAGACTCCAGTCCATAGTGAATCTAACATAATAGAGTGAGAGTCCAGTCCATAGTGGATTTAGTTAATAGTGTGAGAGTCCAGTCCATAGTGAATCTAACATAATATTGTGAGAGTCCAGTCCATAGTGGATCTAGTTAATAGTGTGAGAGTCCAGTCCATAGTGGATCTAGTTCATAGTGTGAGAGTCCAGTCCATAGTGGATCTAACATAATAGTGTGAGAGTCCAGTCCATAGTGGATTTAGCTAATAGTGTGAGAGTCCAGTCCATAGTGGATCTAACATAATAGTGTGAGAGTTCAGTCCATAGTGGATCTAGTTAATAGTGTGAGAGTCCAGTCCATAGTGGATCTAACATAATATTGTGAGAGTCCAGTCCATAGTGGATCTAACATAATATTGTGAGAGTCCAGTCCATAGTGGATCTAACATGATAGTGTGAGAGTTCAGTCCATAGTGGATCTAACATAATAGTGTGAGTGTCCAGTCCATAGTGGATCTAGTTCATAGTGTGAGAGTCCAGTCCATAGTGGATCTAACATAATAGTGTGAGAGTCCAGTCCATAGTGGATCTAGTTAATAGTGTAAGAGTCCAGTCCATGGTGGATCTAACATAATAGTGTGAGAGTCCAGTCCATAGTGGATCTAGTTAATAGTGTGAGAGTCCAGTCCATAGTGGATCTAACATAATATTGTGAGAGTCCAGTCCATAGTGGATCTAACATAATAGTGTGAGAGTCCAGTCCATAGTGGATCTACCGTATTTTTTGGATTATAAGTCGCAGTTTTTTTCATAGTTTGGCCGTGGGTGCGACATACTGTATACTCCAGAGCGATTTATGAGTGAAATTATTAACACATTACCGTAAAATATCAAATAATATTATTTATCTAATTCACGGAAGAGACGAAGCAAATGTCAGCAATCGTCACACACTTCAACCAATAGAAATTATGCGGGGGCGAGTCATGGCACAAGTGCATTGTGGGTCATGATGGCGGTGTATTGTGAAAAAAAAGATGCTACATGCTACTACGTCCGTACCTATGAAAATTGATCATTTCAACATTGGCGGTAACCTATAAAAACTGAGAAGGGCTGAACAAAAATGGCACGGAAAAGGAAATCATATACTGCAGAGTACAAGTGAAATGCAGCAGAGAATGGCAATCGAGCAGCAGAAAGAAAGGACATACCAGAGGCGACACCGAGGGAGAAGATTTCATGGGATTTAGCGATCAGGAGTGACAGATTGTTTGGTAAACGTATAGCATGTTCTATGTTATAGTTATTTGAATGACTCTTGCCATGATGTGTTGCGTTAACATACCAGGCACGTTTTCGGTTGGTTATTTGTGCGTCATATAACATACACTTATTCAGCCTGTTGTTCACTATTCTTTATTTATTTTAAATTGCCTTTCAAATGTCTATTCTTGGTGTTGGATTTTATCAAATAAATTTCCCCCAAAAATGTGACTTATACTCCAGTGCGACGTATATATGTTTTTTTCCTTCTTTATTGTGCATTTTCAGCCAGTGCGACGTATACCCCGGAGCGACTTATAGTCCGAAAAATATTGTAACATAATAGTGTGAGAGTCCAGTCCATAGTGGATCCAACATAATAATGTGAGAGTCCAGTCCATAGTGGATCTAGCATAATAGTGAGAGAGTCCAGTCCATAGTGGATCTAACATAATAGTGAGAGTCCAGTCCATAGTGGGACCAGCAGGAGCCCCAGTAGAAAACGCTCTATAGCCCGCAGACTTTTTTTGGGCTCTGGGAATCACTAATAAGCCGGAGTTCTTTGAACGCAGATTTCTTGCCGGGACATATGGTACAATACAATCAGCAAGATATGATGGAGCTAGTACTTATACCTAAGTAGTAAAACCTTAAAGTCACATCGTAAGTGCACAGGAAGCCAGTGCAGGTGAGCCAGTATAGGTATATAGGTATATAAAGGTATATACAGTATAGGTATATATATATATATATATATATATATATATATATATATATATATTTATATATTTATATATGTATATATGTATATAAAGGTATATACATTATAGGCGTAATATGATCAAACTTTCTTGTTCTTGTCAAAAGTCTAGCAGCCACATTTTGTACCAACTGTAATCTTTTAATGCTAGACATAGGGACACATGAAAATAATAGGTTACAGTAATCGAGACGAGACGTAACGAACGCATGAATAATGATCTCAGCGTCGCTAGTGGACAAAATGGAACGAATTTTAGCGATATTACGCAGATGAAAGGAGGCCGTTTTAGTAATACTCTTAATGTGTGACTCAAATGAGAGAGTTGTTTTAGTAACACTCTTAATGTGTGACTCAAACAAGAGAGTTGGGTGGAAGAGAATACCCAGATTCTTTACCGAGTCGCCTTGTGTAATTGTTTGGTTGTCAAATATTAATGTGGTATTATTAAATAGGTGTCGGTGTTTAGCAGATGTTTCGGGTGATGGAGTCCCCTATGACTAAAGTGTGGTGCCCGGTAGACTGGAAAGTAGAACTAGCTAAAGGGTTGAATCTACTGTGCGTCTCAACCGGTTCACCGTTGCTTATAGGCCGCTTAGGGCTGCTACAAGCTGGGCTAGTTAGCTCGCTACAGCTAACGCTAGAAGATGTGTCCGCAATGTCTAAAGTTAGGAGATTACTCTGCTCTAACTGGCGGACACGGCTCCCTAGCAGAGCCAACCTATCCATGAGAACGGTTTCACGAAGAGCAGGGATCCATACTCACGGTATTTCTTTCACCGAGTCAAGTTCTTGCTGTCTTCAGGGAAGTGGTCACGACGTGTGGGAGTAGATTCCTTTAGACCGACGCCGCCTTTCTCCGCGCTAGCTTCGTTAGTTTAGCAACCCACCTCCACCTCTGGGTATAGGCTCCTCCCATCTCCAAAGGCATGCACCTGGGGAAAGCCCCTTCCACCTCCAAAGGCATGCACCTGGGGATAGGCCCCTCCCACCTCCAAAGACATGCACCTGGGGATAGGCCCCTCCCACCTCCAAAGACATGCACCTGGGGATAGGCCCCTCCCACTTCTAAAGACATGCACCTGGGGATAGGCCCCTCCCACCTCCAAAGACATGCACCTGGGGATAGGCCCCTAAATGGTCCCTAGTGTGAGAATGTTGTCTATATGCGGTGATGAGGAGGCCACTTGCCCAGGGTGTACACCGCCTTCCTTGTCTAGGGTGTACACCGCCTTCCTTGTCCAGGGTCTACCCTGCCTTCCTTGTCCAGGGTCTACCCCGCCCTACGTCCGAGTGCAGCTGGGATAGACTCCAGCCACCCCTGCGACCCCGAGAGAGACAAGCGGTAGAAAATGGATGTCATAATAATAGTAAGACAACTTAAAAAGCACTTGAAGACCTGAAGGGTTTTATCTCCCAATAGTAAATCATCTTTTAAAACAACAAGTCCTGAATCCAGACGGTGATCCGGATCAGCCCCAGAAGGGAATCACTTGGGGAGACAAGTACAAAAGTACACTTCATTCACTAAGGGTGTGACACAGAGATCAGTTCTAATAATACATCATGTTGGATATAGACATTCTTCATTGAGTGACGCACAAATATTAAAGTTCACAACTTGTACACACAAAGTACAACAATTCTTCTCAACAAAAGAGCAGAAATATAACCTTAGAGGAACATGTCATTTAAAACATGTGTATGCACGTACAACCTTTAGTGTATCAATATGTGGAAATAGTGGAATGGATGAAGCAAAGAAATGAAAGAAAGCAGCAATATGATTGAGTTTAAGAGATTGTTCACACAACAAGTGTTCACTAAGTAGAAGAATTATGATGAACATCCTGAACCTTTAAAATAATAATCTCATTAATCTTCTCATTAAACTGTTTATTGATGAGAACTTGAATTATTGTGTACATATATATATATATATATATATATATATATATATATATATATATATATATATATATATATATATATATGTCTGACATGTATTTCCTGTTTGTTTACTTACTTTATTCTCTGTTCTGTTACAGAGAACAAAGAAATGGGATAAAAAAAACTGCGATGCTATGAAAAGAAGTAGAATTAAATAGGCTCTGCTTTACTGATTATGGAAATTGATTTTCCTTTTTAAACATAGCTAGCTAGCGGCAAATGTGTGCCCATTTAGTTTTAGCTAATTCTAAATGATTAATCCTGGCCTCCATGGCGAAAAATAAAGTAGGTTTCTTACCATTATCACTGGAGGACAAGGAATAGCGAAACATGCTTCACTACACACCATAGGAGGATACAATAGCTAACCGCTAACAGCAAGCTGGTGCTCCTCAATGTAAACAAAAGGGTGGATCTATTCAAACATTGACTGTAAAGACACCAAGTACAAGAGCAGTGTAAAGTCGATACTACAATGGTTACATTGATATCATTTTGATATCGCAAACCTTTTTTAAAATTCATATTACGTTTATAAAGTCAGTAAATACGTCCCTGGATACATGAGGACTTTGAATATGACCAATGTATCATCCTGTAACTACTTGGCATCGGATCGATACCTAAATGTGTGGTATCATCCAAAACTAATGTAATGTATCAAAGAAGAGAAGAATAAGTGATTATTACATTTTAACAGAAGTGTAGATAGAACATGTTAAAACAGAAAATAAGCAGATATTAACAGTAAATGAACAAGTAGATTAATATTCCATTTTTACAGTTTGTCCCTCATAATGTAGACAAAATAATAGGTAGATAAATGACACAATATGTTACTGCATATGTCAGCAGACTAATTAGGAGTCTTTGTTTGTTTACTTACTAAAAGACAAGTTGTCTAGTATTTTCACTATTTTATTTAAGGACTAAATTACAATAATAAACATATGTTTCATGTACACTAACATTTTTTGTTACAATAAAGACAATAATGCCATGAAGGATATACATAACAAACTATTGCTATCAGGACAACATTGTCAGAGATATAATTAGTTAGCATTGCAGTGCTTTGCTTTCAAAATGTTATAATTATGAAAGATGTCTGAAACCAATTTCTTTGTTACTTAGAAATGTGACAAAAGTTGATGATTGTTTTCTACATGTTAGAGGCCAAACTGTGAGTGAGCATACTGGACGTGTCATGGTGGACTTTAAGTCGTCGCTTTATTGTAATATTTACAATAATTATAATATCAGGACAATCACCTCTCAATCAACAAAAAGTTTGATTTAGCAGGAGTGAATCTTTTAATGTAATTTTTTGTAATAGCAAGAGGAGAGGACATATTGGAAGTGAATTCAACTAATGCAGTGAAGAGGAGCAGGTCCATTGTGTGTGTGTGTGTGTGTGTGTGTGTGCGTGCGTGCGCAGAAAAGAAGTCCAATATTGTAAACAGCAGAGTGTTATTCCTGCTAAGATGTAAGCACACTTGACACACAAACATGTGATAAAAATGTTTCAAACTTCAACTCCACACATCAAAGGTGGAACTGCTGCCTCCATTGATTACTGACGTGGGTGTCACAACTCCAAAACAGCAAAAGAGTGGCAGCTGCACTCATTCATGACTCAGACCGCCCTCAAATCATCAGCTGCACCAAGACCAGAACAGACAGGCAGACCCGCCTCCTCTGAGGTGCCAGGGCAGGTGCCCACCTTCCCCGGCGGGGCTTGAGGGGCTGAAAAGGTGCCCACCTTCCCGGGCAGGGATTTAGGCGGTAAAAATTGGAAGAAACTTTAGATTTGGTAAGTTGACTCACAACAAGGGCCTCATTTTGACTTGTGGAGCCGCGCTAAAGGTCTCCAAGCTGGGGCTACTTTCTCAAAAAGTCAGAGCTTTTGACTCTGCACCAGATCCTTAGTCCAAAGTGTGGCTCGGGGGCCATTTGTAGCCTGCAGCATTCTACAAAATACTATTAAAAACGAAACATTAAAAAGTGGAACAAAAGACCACACAGGTGAAATATAATGAAAAAAAAAAAGGCTGTTTTTTTCTTTCAAACTGTGTCAAAAAATAATGTTGTGTTGTTGCCATAAAAAACAGGGTTTGGACAAAAATAGCATACACACACATATATATATATATATATATATATATATATATATATATATATATATATATATATATATATATATATATATATATATATATGTATATACATATATATATATATATATATATATATATATATATATATATATATATATATAAATATATATATATATATATATATATATATATATATATATATATATATATATATATATATTAATATATATGAAAAAAACTTTATCGACAGACCTGAAGTTGATCTGGAGATTTAAGTGTTGACATAAAATTTGAAAAATAACATATGACTTATTTTGAACATTTTACTGACCGAGACTCTTCCAGGTCCCCGAAACCAAACTTGAGGGTGTTAGTTAGTTTATTTGAGCATCATCATCAAACATGTAAATTGTAAAATAAAACACAAGATAAGTAGAAAAAGAAAGAAAAAAAACTACAACACTCAAAAAGAGAAGGCTGAAGTATGTTTTTATTTATGTCTAACACTGACTTATGTACATAGTCTGCTTTGTTTACATTCTAACATTTGCATTCAGTCAATACACATTTATATATATATATTGTGTATATATGTATATACACACACACACACACACATTATTATATATATATATATATATATATATATATATATATATACTGTATATTGTGTATATATATACACACACACACACACACACATTTATATATATATATATATATATATATATATATATATATATATATATATATATATATATATATATATATATATATATATATACAAATATATATATATATATACAGAGGTGGGTAGAGTAGCCAGAAATTGTACTCAAGTAAGAGTACTGTTACTTTAGAGATTTATTACTCAAGTAAAAGTAAGGAGTAGTCACCCAAATATTTACTTGAGTAAAAGTAAAAAGTATGTTGTGAAAAAACTACTCAAGTACTGAGTAACTGATGAGTAACATACACACACATATCATATATATATATATATATATATATATATATATATATATATATATATATATATATATATATATATATACATACATATATATATATATATACATACATATATATATATATATATATATATATATATATATATATATATATATATATATATATATATATATATACATACACACACATTTATATATATATATATATATATATATATACATATATACAGTATATAATTTATATTTATTTATTTTGCCGTTTTTGTTTACATGTTAAAGGTGTTTTAATGAATATACATGCATGTTTAACACATATAGATTCCTTTCTTTCATGAAGACAAGAATATAAGTTGGTGTATTACCTGATTCTGATGACTTGCATTGATTGGAATCAGAATCAGAATCAGAATCAGAATCAGCTTTATTGTCATTACGCAAGGTAACGAGATTGAGGCCATTCCATACAGTGCGATGTGTGCATGCTAGAAAAACAATGTGCAAATATATAAAAATATAAAAAATGTAGAAGTGCAATGAATATGGTGTGAAATGAATATATACATGAAAAAAAACAAAAACAAAAACAAAAACAGGGTGGTTGGTGGAATGGGTTATTGCACCGAAGAAAAGGCAGTTATGAGGGACAATGGGGCAGTCCGTTCAGGATGGTTATGGCCCTGGGGAAGAAGCTGTTCTTTAGCCTGTTTGTTTTGGTTTTAATGCACCTGTAGCGCTTCCCAGAGGGCAGCAGGTGGAACAGGTCAGAGCCAGGGTGGGTGCTGTCCTTGATGATGGCACTGGCTCTGTTGAGGCAGCGGGAGGTGTAGATGTCCGTCAGAGAGGGGAGAGGGCGGCCGATGATCTTCTGAGCCGTCTTGACCACTCTTTGCAGCCTCTCCCTGTCTGCTGCAGTGCAGCTGCCGTACCATACCGTAATACAGTAGGTCAGCAGGCTCTCGATGGACGAGCGGTAGAAGGTCAGCAGCAGGTCAGGCTTCAGGTTGTACTTCCCGAGGACTCTAAGGAAGTGTAGCCGCTGCTGAGCCTTCTTGATGATTGATGTGGTGTTGACTGTCCAGGAGAAGTCATTAGAGATGTGGACTCCAAGGTACCTGAAGGTGTGGACCCTCTCTACACGCTCGCCGTTGATGTAGAGGGGGGCAGGGTCGGTGCTGCTCCTCCTGAAGTCAACGATGATCTCTCTGGTCTTGCTGGTGTTGAGAGCGAGGTTGTTCTCCGAAGACCAGGCCGTCAGCTTCAGGACTTCCTCTCTGTAGGCAGCCTCGTCACCCCTGGAGATGAGCCCGACCACTGTGGTATCGTCGGCGAACTTGACGGTAAGGTTGTCACTGTGGGCCGGACTGCAGTCATGGGTGTAAAGGCAGTAGAGGAGGGGGCTCAGCACACAGCCCTGTGGGGAGCCGATGCTCAGCGTGCGGGAGGATGAGAGGTGCGGGCCAAGTCTCACATTCTGGGGTCGGTCCGTTAGGAAGTCCCTTATCCAGGCGTTTGTGAGAGCGGGGAGGCCAAGAGTGTCCAGTTTATTGCAGAGTCTGTCCGGGATTATTGTATTGAAGGCAGAGCTATAGTCCACAGAGAGCATCCGGACGTAGCTCTGCTGCTGCTCCAGGTGGTTCAGAGCAGAGTGGAGAGCAACAGCGATGGCGTCCTCTGTGGACCTGTTCGCCCGGTATGCGAACTGGTGGGGGTCGAAGTCTGGAGGGATATGGTCCTTGATGTACTGGAGAACAAGTCGCTCGAAGCACTTCATGATTACCGGAGTGAGGGCCACTGGTCGGTAATCATTCAGGCTGGTGATGGGAGACTTCTTCGGCACCGGGATTATTGTAGATGACTTCAGGCAGGATGGGATGACTGCCTGAGCCAGGGAGAGGTTGAAGATCCTGGTGAGGGGGGGAGCGAGCTGGTGGGCGCACGTCCTGAGCACCTTTCCAGGTACTCCGTCTGGTCCGGTAGCCTTCCTGGGGTTCACAGCCAGGAGCACTCGTCTGACACTGTGCTCCTGTACAGTGAGTGGAGTGGCGCCGGAGCCCGGTGGGGGCAGGGGCAGGGCTGGAGCAGATGAGTGTCGCTGGGGGGTTTCGAAACGGGCAAAGAAACAGTTAAGCTCCTCTGCCAGTGTCGCACTCTGATCCGCAGTTGTCATATTGCAGCCTCTGAAGTTCGTGATTTCATGAATGCCCCGCCACACCTCCCGTGAGTTTTTGCTGGACAGATGGGACTCTATGCACCTCCTGTGGTCCGCCTTTGCTTTTTTAATCCCTCTCTTCAGGTCGGCTCTAGCAACACTGTACAGTGCCCTGGCCCCTGACCTGAAGGCTGCGTCGCGGGCCCTGAGGAGTGTGCGGACCTGGCTGGTCATCCAGGGTTTCTTGTTGGGGTAAACCCGGATGGTTTTTTCCACAGTCACATTCCCGATGCAGAACTTTATGTAGTCCAGCACCGTTCCTGTGGCTGTCTCCAGCTCCTGTTGCTGGAAGAGGTCCCAGTCTGTGTGTTGGAAGCACTCCTGAAGTTTGGGGAGTGCATCGTCAGGCCAGGTCATAACAGTCTTTGTGATAGGCCTGGCCTGGCGTCTGATGGGGGTGTAGGTAGGAGAGAGCAGGAGGGAAAGATGGTCTGACTGTCCAAGCTGGGGGAGGGGTGTAGCTCTGTACGCGTGCTTTATGTTGGTATACACGTGGTCCAGGGTGTTCTTGCCCCTTGTAGAACACTTCACGTGCTGGTAGAACTTAGGGAGTACAGTCTTCAGATTGGCCTTATTAAAATCCCCTGCTATGATATAAACACCGTCGGGGTGGGCCCGCTGCTGTTCGTTGACGGTGTTCAGCAGAAGAGAGAGCGCTGTGTTTACTTTGGCGTCCGGTGGAATATACACAGCCGTGATGATAACAACAGACAGCTCTCTCGGGAGAAAAAAAGGCCGACATCTAACAGACATGTACTCCACGTCCGGGCAACAGTGCTGTTCAGTGATTGTCCCGTTGTTGCACCAGTTCTCATGCACGTAGATACAGAGCCCCCCTCCTCTGCTCTTACCGGAGTC
The DNA here is from genome assembly GCF_033978685.3 of Nerophis lumbriciformis. Lineage (NCBI taxonomy): Eukaryota > Metazoa > Chordata > Actinopteri > Syngnathiformes > Syngnathidae > Nerophis > Nerophis lumbriciformis. The sequence continues at coordinate 18,727,384 of NC_084571.2, read as the reverse complement.
CTTAGTTCTGTCCCAGCGGAGCAGAGTGCGTCCGGCTAGCTGCATGCTAGCATCGGGTATTTCCGGGTGAAGCCAGGTTTCGGTGATAATCATAGCACAACAGTCCCGAACATAGCGGTTTCCAGCAAGTTGTAACTCCAGGTCGTCCATCTTCTGTACAAGGGATCTGGCATTAGAGAGGAACAGGCTCGGTAGAGGTGGCTTGTGGGGTTGTTTCCTAAGCCTGAGCAAGACGCCGGACCTGCGGCCACGCTTCTGCTTCCTCTCCCTCCTCCGTCTTCCCCGTCTCCCAGACCCGACAACAAACCACGGAGAGCCCTGTGCTCTCGCTATGTCATCTGGGATGTTGTGCTCGTGGTGAAAGTCGCTCGAAACAGATATCTGGTGCGAGTTACCGATATCCAAGAGTGACTGGCGGGTGTACCGGGTGTTTGCAGTATAGGTGGTGCACAAAAGGAAAAAAAACATGAAGAAAAGAAGGAAGAAAGAGCACTGAAATGGAGAGCCGTAAGCCGCTGCGTCTGTGCGCGCCGCCATCTTGGATTTTTTTTTTTTTTTTTTTTTTTTTTTTTTTTTTTTTTTATCAGACAGTAGTGCTGATAGTGTCCACGTTTTCAAATGGAGGAGAAAAAAGTTCCTCCTTTCTGTCTAATACCACATGAAAGTGGTTGATTTTTGGCATCTTATTTGTCCAGCTTCCATATTCGTTTTTATACACTTTACAAGAAATACATTGGCGGCAAACTCCGTAGCTTGCTAGCTTGTTTGCGCTGGCTTTCGGAGACTCTTGTTTTGAAAGCGCAGGCGCGATGGAGCGGCACTTTTATTGTGAAGACAGGAACTGTGCAGTCAGTCTTTAGGCTTTTGACGGGATGTACGGTTGAAATAAAAGGGTCTTTTTTCCTTCACACTTTTGATTGATTGATTGAAACTTTTATTAGTAGATTGCACAGTACAGTATATATTCCGTACAATTGACCACTAAATGGTAACACCCCAATAAGTTTTTCAACTTGTTTAAGTCAGGTCATGTGACCACCTGGCTCTGTTTGATTGGTCCAACGTCACCAGTGACTGTATCTGATTGGTGGAACGGAGTGAACGTCACCAGTGACTGTATTTGTTGAAACGCAGGCACTATGAAGGTCTGTCTGACAGACCAAAACAAACAAAGCGTGCATTAACAGATCGATAAAAAATAGTAGCGAGTAGCGAGCTGAATGTAGATAAAAGTAGCGGAGTAAAAGTAGCGGAGTAAAAGTAGCGTTTGTTCTCTATAAATATACTCAAGTAAAAGTAAAAGTATGTTGCAATAAAACTACTCTTAGAAGTACAATTTATCTCAAAAGTTACTCAAGTAGATGTAACGGAGTAAATGTAGCGCGTTACTACCCACCTCTGCATATATATGTATATATATATATATATATATATATATATATATATATATATATATATATATATATATATATATATATATATATATATATATATATATATATATATATATATATCAGTGACGTGCGGTGAGGTTGATGGCTGGTGAGGCACTGACTTCATCACAGTCAGATTTACAAACATATGAACCCTAAAGAGTATCTTATTGACCATTTGATTGGCAGCAGTTAACGGGTTATGTTTAAAAGCTCATACCAGCATTCTTTACACATACAAACTGTAGCACACAAAAAAGCACATTTAATTAAAAAAAACATTTTTATGGTCTTACCTTTCTTGCTGGACATCCACACAGCCAGCCTTTGCGTGTGTACCACGTCGTTTGAAAAGAACGGGTCTTCTGTCCCGAAGTCTGTAGCAAACCCTTTAGCTCCGGCGTTGGTCTACCTTTGATTATTACCTCCTGCTTCGATTTAAAGTCCAGTTTAGAAGACTGTTTTATTTTACATATGTAATCCTCCATGTTTTTAATAAAAGTTCAGGTGAGAGGAAATAATAAACGACCGCTGCACTTGACTTGCTAACTGTTGCTTGTTCTCACTTCTTCTGCGGCCGAGGAATGATCTCTGGGATCACTACCGCCCTCTACCACCAGGAGGCCGGATTACTGCGAGCCTCAGCCAGTACGTCTTTTGCAGCCGTTTTATGAATGCTCAGCACAAAAAATACGTTACACACATACAGTTTTTGACAAAATACACTCTACATTATATACCTCAGCTAACTAAACTATGCCATAGTTTAGTTAGTTGATATAGTTCATATAGCAATACGGTCTCACTGCACAGCAGGCCAGCAGTTAGCCGAGTCATTGCACAATCCATGTTGAGGCATAACTGAGTGACGTGCCTCAACTGACTGCTGATCACCGCACCGTCTCTTCTCAGTATTTGAACGGCAAATGTGAAAATTCAGCGATTTTGAATAAAAATAATCTAAAACTGGTGAAGTTAAATGGAAAATAACTTTAGTATAATCACTGGATACATATAACAATTTAATTAATTTGTTTTTCTTTTTACATTTTTTTTCTTTCCATGATGGCAGGTGAGGCCCCGCCTCACCTGCCTCTACTGACTGCACGTCACTGATACATATATATGTGTGTGTGTGTATATATGTGTATGTATGTATATATATATATATATATATATATATATATATATATATATAAATATGTGTGTGTATATATATGTGTGTGTGTATGTATATGTGTGTGTGTGTGTATACACATATATATATATATATAAAAAAGCTCGTTTTAATTTTCCTGAGGGAACTCTCCTGAAGGAATCAATAAAGTATTATCTATCTATCTATCTATCTATCTATCTATCTATATACATATATATATATATATATATATATATATATATGGGGCGGCATAGCTCGGTTGGTAGAGCGGCCGTGCCAGCAACTTGAGGGTTGCAGGTTCGATCCCCACTTCCGCCATCCTAGTCACTGCCGTTGTGTCCTTGGGCAAGACACTTTACCCACCTGCTCCCAGTGCCACCCACACTGGTTTAAATGTAACTTAGATATTGGGTTTCACTATGTAAAGCGCTTTGAGTCACTTGAGAAAAAGCGCTATATAAATGTAATTCACTTCACTTCATATGTATATATATATATATATATATATATATATATATATATATATATATATATATATATATATATATATATATATATATATATATATATATATATATATATATATATATATATAAAGGCCCCCGCATGCTTAGATTTTTCAGTTTGTGACCCTCAGTGGAAAGTGTGTGGACCCCCCTACCTGTGGATGGGAGTGGCTGAGTTCAACTTGGTGATTAGTGACTAGTCCTCATGTACTGTGACACATAGAGTAGGAATGTAGTACAGTTCGATTCCTTGGACTACGATGCAACAACGATCATTTTTTGACATTGATACATCTGAGCTAATTAAAAATATTATGTAGATTGTAAAAAATGTTTGACTTGCTAACAAGTAAAATGGTGATTAAAATAGTTGTTTTTGTCAGCAGATTACCTTAAAAAGAGTGGTTCACATGTTCTATTGTTCTAGATCAACAATCAAAAACCTTGACTTTGATTTACTCAGATTTGTCACTGTTACTTGCTTGACTAAGAAAGGAAATGAAGGATAAATAAATAAATGATAAATGGGTTATACTTGTATGGCGCTTTTCTACCTTCAAGGTACTCAAAGCGCTTTGACAGTATTTCCACATTCACCCATTCACACACACATTCACACACTGATGGCGGGAGCTGCCATGCAAGGCGCTAACCAGCAGCCATCAGGAGCAAGGGTGAAGTGTTCTTGCCCAAAGACACAACGGACGTGACTAGGATAGTAGAAGGTGGGGATTGAACCCCAGTAACCAGCAACCCTCCGATTGCTTAAATAAATTTAAGTTGATAAACTCTGACAACTGATCCCCAATCTGTTGTCAACACACAAACTATTTGACAGCGCCTCTGCTGGCTGCACAAAGTAGTGCACCCCATTTAGCCTCAAACACAATGAACTAACAACAACTCACAGTGGCGATATGACGATGTCATCTCCATGTGACACGCTTTATTGTGGTCTACACCTTGGCTTTTCCATTACTTCCTGTTACGCCCCCTTGGGGAGAAATCCTTCAACTTTAACACTCATACACTAATATGTATTTTTTTTAATTGGGTGCCAGTTCTATGATTAATTATATTCCTCCATACAATAAACAAACAGCTCTGATAAATGTTTATATTACTTAAATGAAAACTAGTTTTTAATACAATTCTACCAAACATTTAATAAAGTCAAATACAAAAAAGACAACAGGAGAAGCATCAACACTTAAATGTAGACAACAGATTTAGATCAACTATAGGATTTGTCTGAGTGGCTGAACAGATTTTAATTTATATATAAATAAATAAACACATAAAAAATGCTACAAGTGGCCCTCTGAGGGCAGTCATAACTACAAAGTGGCCCTCTAACGGCAGCCATAACTACAAAGTGGGCCTCTGAGGGCAGTTATAACTACAAAGTGGCCCTCTGAGGGCAATTATGACTACAAAGTGGCCCTCTGAGGGCAACCATAATTACAAAGTGGCCCTCTGAGGGCAATTATAACTACAAAGTGGCCCTCTGAGGGCAACCATAACCAGTGTTGGGTTAGTTACTGAAAAGCAGTAACTAGTTACAGTTACTAGTTACTTCATTTCAAAAGTAACTCAGTTACTAACTCAGTTACTTACACCAAAAAGTAATGCGTTACTGTGAAAAGTAACTATTTAGTTACTTCTTTTTTCCCCCTTTTTTTAAAGCTCCAATTAATGCCCTTTTAGCCTTCATTTCAGTACTGTTATTCCACTGGAGAATAATACAATCTGTTGATCAACTTGACATGCATTTGCATCACTCAACTCTGCTAAGCCATGTGGTCTACATACAACACACAAAGACAAAGATATGTTACAAAGGCCAATTTGTTTCTGGCCAGAACAAATTGACAAAACTATTTTAAATAGCTGCAACATAAAATACATAAGTAACAAACAGCATAATAACAGCATAGCTGTAAAGCAAGAAAGGCACACACTACATACACAAAGTCTAACCAGGCATTTTCTTCCTCAAGTAATTCTTATACAAAATCATGTCTGAAACCCAGAACACTACACATTTCCCCAGTTTTAGTTTAGAGATAAGGAAAGATTGGCCTGGCCCACTAGGATCCCTCTTTATGTTTGTGAACTTTATAGTCTATACATTTAGAGTGATGTGATAATCAAACACTCTAGAAGTCTAGAATGAAAGAGTATATAAGAGAATTGACAGCAACGTTCCCTCTCAGGAGCGCGCATGTGCAATTGCGCACTGCTCAAGCGTCCTCTGCGCACGGCAAATCTATGCCATGCACAAAATCAAATAAAAAAATAAGCGCATAACAATTTTCGACACGACACGGACATGACAGAGAAAACCGTTTTTGTCATCATTGTTCAAATATTGTAACGTCTGTCGAGACGCTTTGAGGACATGAATTCCATCCATCACTTTACTGAGCAAAACTCTTTACTGTCGGCCATAAACACATCACCAAAACATTAGTAAAAAAAATGATATCTAGCAAAAATGGTCATTTTCTGCAGTACAAACCAGACCAAAAGCAACTTTGTTATATCAACAGCAGCCGCTCGCTCTCTCACGTGCGCCAACACTTGCACATATGGCACTTAGCCAGTGATGCGTTTACAGCCACACAAAAAGTCGGACAACTCCAACACCACACATAAAGTGTCATTCCAGGTCGTTACACTATGATTTACCAATCAAATGTGTGCTTATTCTAGTGTCATTTATTAGGAATCTTAATTTATAAATATTAATCATTAAATGCTGTTAGTATATTAAATAAATACTAATAAAAATATATTTTTTACAAACAGGAAGTTGCAGGAATGTACACATGATCCCCTGCTTACATCTCATTGTGCAACATGTGAATGTTTTAATGGGAACTAAATGCAATGTCTGAAAGGGGTACAAATTATTTCCAAAGCAGGACCTCCACCCAGACAAACAATACAAGTACACAGTTCATGAAAAACAATATTTTTTGTTATTGTCATTATAAGTGGGCCTAAACACTTATATTAGAAATGGAAATGACTGCTGTCATTTGATTATAATAATAAGAGAATGTTGTCTGTCTATCTGTGTTGGCCCTGTGATGAGGTGGGGACTTGTCCAGGGTGTACCCTGCCTTCCGCCCGAATGCAGCTGAGATAGGCTCCAGCGACCCCGAAAGGGACAAGCGGTAGAAAATGGATGGATGGATGGAGATGTAAGTTGTTATTTAGTCAGGTTTGGGACACGTGTGCTGTTGGTGTAGCCACAGTGTGCACGTGTGATGTTGCTCACATGGACTCCACTCAATGCACAGGGACTTTTTGCATTTGCTCACACACATCAACAATTAAAGGGAACATTGATTGACAGAGTGTGTACCTTCAGCGGTGAATGGTGGTGGTGGTGGAGGTGAAGTGGCATCAGAGTCTCTGTCTCTCTTTACTAGCTTCGTCGAAGCATGTTGCTATGTAGCTTGTTTCAGCAGATTTGAATTGCTGTTTTGGGCAGTAGATGGGATCTTTGATCCAAAGCACAATTTACATTTAACTAAAATGTTATTTTCTTCGTGCTCGACAAAAGAAAAGTAGTGAAAATATCTCCATGTTAGCAAACTCCACTTCTGGCTCCGCCATGATCAGACACGCCCCCCCCCCCTCTCCACACTCACACGCACACACACCCACACAGAGCGCATATGTCTCTCTCTCTTCTCCGGCTTGACACAAGAAGAATCAGAACGACGACAGAGCAGCGCTCCGATAAAACACACTTTATACTACATAAAAAGTAACGTAAAATAACGCAGTAACGCATCATGTAGTAACGGTAACTGAGTTACTGAATATAAAAAAATAACGCGTTAGATTACTAGTTACCGCCGAAACTAACGGCGTTACAGTAACGCGTTACTTTGTAACGCGTTAGTCCCAACACTGACCATAACAATAAAGTGTCCCTCTAAGGGCAGTTATAACTACAAAGTGGCCCTCTGAGGGCAATTATAACTACACAGTGGCCCTCTGAGGGCAACCATAACTACAAAGTGGCCCTCTGAGGGCAGTTATAACTACAAAGTGGCCCTCTGAGGGCAGCCATAACTATAAAGTGGCCCTCTGAGGGCAGTTATAACTACAAAGTGGCCCTCTGAGGGCAGCCATAACTATAAAGTGGCCCTCTGAGGGCAATTATAACTACACAGTGGCCCTCTGAGGGCAACCATAACTACAAAGTGGCCCTCTGAGGGCAGTTATAACTACAAAGTGGCCCTCTGAGGGCAGCCATAACTATAAAGTGGCCCTCTGAGGGCAATTATAACTACACAGTGGCCCTCTGAGGGCAACCATAACTACAAAGTGGCCCTCTGAGGGCAGTTATAACTACAAAGTGGCCCTCTGAGGGCAGCCATAACTACAAAGTGGCCCTATGAGGGCAATTATGACTACAAAGTGGCCCTCTGAGGGCAACCATAATTACAAAGTGGCCCTCTGAGGGCAATTATAACTACAAAGTGGCCCTCTGAGGGCAACCATAACTATAAAGTGTCCCTCTAAAGGCAGTTATAACTATAAAGTGGCCCTCTGACGGCATTTATAACTACAAAGTGGCCCTCTGAGGGCAGCCATAACTATAAAGTGGCCCTCTGAGGGCAATTATAACTACAAAGTGTCCCTCTGAGGGCAACCATAATTACAAAGTGGCCCTCTGAGGGCAATTATAACTACACAGTGGCCCTCTGAGGGCAACCATAAATACAAAGGGGCCCTCTGAGGGCAGTTATAACTACAAACTGGCCCTCTGAGGGCAGCCATAACTACAAAGTGGCCCTCTGAGGGCAATTATAACTACAACGTGGCCCTCTGAGGGCAATTATAACTACAAGGTGGCCCTCTGAGGGCAGTCATAATTACAAAGTGGCCCTCTGAGGGCAATTATAACTATTAAGTGGCCCTCTGAGGGCAACCATAACTACAAAGTGGCCCTCTGAGGGCACTTATAACTACAAAGTGGCCCTCTGAGGGCAGTTATAACTACAAAGTGGCCCTCTGAGGGCAGCCATAACTACAAAGTGGCCCTCTGAGGGCAGCCATAATTACAAAGTGGCCCTCTGAGGGCAATTATAACTACACAGTGGCCCTCTGAGGGCAACCATAAATACAAAGGGGCCCTCTGAGGGCAGTTATAACTACAAACTGGCCCTCTGAGGGCAGCCATAACTACAAAGTGGCCCTCTGAGGGCAGTTATAACTACAACGTGGCCCTCTGAGGGCAATTATAACTACAAGGTGGCCCTCTGAGGGCAGTCATAATTACAAAGTGGCCCTCTGAGGGCAATTATAACAATTAAGTGGCCCTCTGAGGGCAACCATAACTACAAAGTGGCCCTCTGAGGGCACTTATAACTACAAAGTGGCCCTCTGAGGGCAATTATAACTACAAAGTGGCCCTCTGAGGGCAGCCATAACTACAAAGTGGCCCTCTGAGGGCAGCCATAACTATAAAGTGGCCCTCTGAGGGCAATTATAACTACAAAGTGGCCCTCTGAGGGCAGCCATAACTACAAAGTGGCCCTCTGAGGGCAGCCATAACTATAAAGTGGCCCTCTGAGGGTAATTATAACTACAAAGTGGCCCTCTGAGGGCAGCTATAACTATAAAGTGGCCCTCTGAGGGCAAGTATAACTACAAAGTGGCCCTCCGAGGGCAGTTATAACTACAAAGTGGACCTCTGAGGGCAGCCATAACTACAAAGTAGCCCTCTGAGGGCAGTTTAACTACAAAGTGGCCCTCTGAGGGTAGACTTAACTACAAAGTGGCCCTCTGAGGGCGGCCATAACTACAAAGTGGCCCTCTGAGGGCAGTTATAACTACAAAGTGGCCCTCTGAGGGCAGTTATAACTACAAAGTGGCCCTCTGAGGGCAGCCATAACTACAAAGTGGCCCTCTGAGGGCAGCCATAACTATAAAGTGGCCCTCTGAGGGCAATTATAACTACAAAGTGGCCCTCTGAGGGCAGCTATAACTATAAAGTGGCCCTCTGAGGGCAAGTATAACTACAAAGTGGCCCTCCGAGGGCAGTTATAACTACAAAGTGGACCTCTGAGGGCAGCCATAACTACAAAGTAGCCCTCTGAGGGCAGTTTAACTACAAAGTGGCCCTCTGAGGGTAGACTTAACTACAAAGTGGCCCTCTGAGGGCGGCCATAACTACAAAGTGGCCCTCTGAGGGCAGTTATAACTACAAAGTGGCCCTCTGAGGGCAGTTATAACTACAAAGTGGCCCTCTGAGGGCAGCCATAACTACAAAGTGGCCCTCTGAGGGCAGTTATAACTACAAAGTGGCCCTCTGAGGACAGTTATAACTACAAAGTGGCCCTCTGAGGGCAGTTATAACTACAAAGTGGCCCTCTGAGGGCAGTTATTAGTACAAAGTGGCCCTCTGAGGGCGGCCATAACTACAAAGTGGCCCTCTGAGGGCAGTTATAACTACAAAGTGGCCCTCTGAGGGTAGACATAACTACAAAGTGGCCCTCTGAGGGCGGCCATAACTACAAAGTGGCCCTCTGAGGGCAGTTATAACTACAAAGTGGCCCTCTGAGAGCAGTTATTACTACAAAGTGGCCCTCTGAGGGCGGCCATAACTACAAAGTGGCCCTCTGAGGGCAGTTATAACTACAAAGTGGCCCTCTGAGGGTAGACATAACTACAAAGTGGCCCTCTGAGGGCGGCCATAACTACAAAGTGGCCCCCTGAGGGCAGTTATAACTACAAAGTGGCCCTCTGAGGGCAGTTATAACTACAAAGTGGCCCTCTGAGGGCAGTTATAACTACAAAGTGGCCCTCTGAGGGCAGTTATAACTACAAAGTGGCCCTCTCAGGGCAGCCATAACTACAAAGTTATGATTGTAGGTGGGTTTTATTTTTTACCCTTCACATTCATATTTCGCTGTGTGTGTTGGATGGAGAGGGGGTGTGACGTTCATATGTTGTCAATATTCAGTGTTTTATCCTTCATAGTTCATATTGTAACATTCTTTATTTTCATGTACATTTTGGGTGTCTCATTAGGTAAAATAATGTCAAATTCCTTTTTCATGCGGTCTGTCATAACGTTATTAGCTTTTAATCAAACATTATTGTGAGGTTTTGTATTAGTGTTCCTAAAAATAGATATACCGGCCCCCAGACACATTTTTTTTCTCCTCTAAATTTGGCCCCTGAGTCAAAATAATTGCACTATTTACACTATGTTGCTTCAGAAGGCTACGGCTAAACTCATAAAGCTCTGGCAACAAGCCAGCTGACTTCTGATTGGATAAAAGCTCTAACGTAAACACAACAACACCGTAGCCTGACATGAAAAGAATATGATGTGGAAAGTAAATAAAAAATAAAATTAACTTTGATGAATTAATGTTCATCGGGTTGATTTAATAATTAAATTCATCCACTAACGGTCCCGGGTGTGGCTTTGCTGATCTGCATAGCACCACCGCGGCTCAAACCAGAGAACAAGAGAAGTTTCTTAAGTGCAAAAATTATAACTAAAGTGGTGAAGTTGCATTTCCATTTGCACTTCACATTTATTGACAGTTTATTTAAGAAACATATTTATTATTTATTTTAACACCGCATAATTGTATGTAAACTTATTTTTCAATACGTTTTTTTGCAGTGTATTTGATCTATACTTATTTTTGTAATCAGCCTGACCTAAGTCTTGATAATAATCTTTGTGATTGACACATGTTTTCATATAATTTGACAAAGTTGTAAACTGTAAGTAGGTTAGATGTAATTATTGAATACCATTAAAATCCAGAGTAAGATGACTAACTCCGTGTTAATATTCCAGTGGGCCCCAGGCCCCTCTGTAGTGGAAAAGTTGGGCTCTGAGGTCAAAAAAGTTAAGTATCCTGGTAATAAAGCGGATGAACATCGAAAAAAAACAACAAGCAAAGACACTGAACAGGTGGATTCGGACGAGTTCGCTCCCTGCAGGTGCTGGAATGCTGCAATACGCTTCTGTTTAGCTTTCAACTGGAAGTAGAATTGCCGTTTCGTCTTCTAGCCATCCATAGCGTTTCTACTCGTATGGATTCTTCATTCATCTCTCCAAGCAACGTTTGGAAGTTTTACAATATAACTAAAACAATTCTTACTTACTAAAGCGTACCATGTGTGATGTCTGTAGGAGTGTGTTCATTCATATTTGTACGTGCTATCGTTATGTAATCAAGCTACCGTCGTTAGCATTTGTTAATATGCTAACATGTTTACGAGTGTCTGTGTTAGTATTATTAACTTGCAATAACATTCTTTTTGTATTGTTTCACTTTCACAAATTCCTCAGTAAATTCACCAAAATGTCACCGTGGAGTTATTGAGTCTGTTTAGCTGATTGGAGAGCTTTCTTCCGCAGCTAGTGGGTCCATGACCATGACTTCTGTTTTGTTTGATCAGCCGTTTTACTGCCGTGTTACAGACACCGTTTGGAAACAATTAAGGTATTTACAGAATATTTATGTGCAAATAACTAGTTTCATAATGTATATATCTGCGACAGTGCGGCTAATATATAGCAACATCTTTTTTTCCATCTAAAACGTAGTAATTAAATCCCGACCACATGGAATGCCGGGAACTTGAAATACACAGAGGTAGTCTCTGCACGGCCATTGCAAGAGAGTGAACATGAGAGCGGTGGTGCGTGGGTGGTGGAGAACAGCATTTACACACGTTTTTTCATTCATACGCACATGTTTAAAGTACACATTCAATGTTGATGTGTGCTTTTTAGAAAAAAGAATGACAGTTTTATTAAAAAAAAAAAAGCAGAATAAGCCCTATTTCAACTATTTCCTCTTCTATCCGTTGAATGAAACAAAACAAACATTGATAGCTGCAGTCCTCACATGGGTGTTGTAGAATGTAAAAAGTGTTGTTCAATCAAATACTCACCAGTGATGGTGGTGCCACGTAATTGTCCCTCCTTTAGTGCACAGCCCTGTTGAAGGAGGCACATCACTTAGTCACAATATGAAGAACAAAAGCAGAATTCTTACTGTTGACAATTAAACACCTATTTGGCTAAAATGTGATGAGCAGTTAGAGTATGAAAGTCTTAAAAACATATTTCAGAAAGTATTACACCTGCTCAGTGGCCTAGTGGTTAGAGTGTCCGCCCTGAGATGGGTAGGTCGTGAGTTCAAACCCCGGCCGGCCGAGTCATACCAAAGACTATAAAAATGGGAGCCATTACCTCCCTGCTTGGCACTCAGCATCAAGGGTTGGAATTGGGGGTTAAATCACCAAAAATGATTCCCGGGCACGGCCACCGCTGCTGCTCACTGCTGTGAGTGGGTCAAATGCAGAGAATAATTTCGCCACACCTATAGTGTGTGTGTGACAATCATCGGTACTTTAACTTTAACTTAACTTAACTAAAACAAGTTCTGCATGATAGCAGCAGGTGTTTAGTCAGCTCATATCTGCATTTGTTGACCCGTTTTTATTATTATTTTCACGGCAAATAACATTTTGCAAGCATCTGTTTGAATGGCGCTGACTGGAGAACTGATCCTGAATGGAATGGTCTGCTCCACTAAGCAGCAGCGAAGACTCGGCTGAGCGGAAAAAGACTGAACGGCATCACTATTTCTGTTGAATAGATTGTGAAAGATGGGCAAAATTCAGAATTGCAGTTCCCCTTCAATAATTCCATGATTGTACTTGATAGTGCTTTTTTAGGCCATGAGATGTAATACACAGACCACATGTTGGAGACTCATCAGCACCAAGACAGAAGGAGGAACAGGATCTGGATCAAATCCTCCATCATTCTTCAGGCTGAAGTCCTCATCCTGGGCACCACAGGAATGTTTGCTCCTCGACTTGGCTGCTGGCTCGCAGACGCCTGAGTGGGAGGGACGGGGCTAAATATGTTTGTCTGTGAAATGGCCCCTAAAGTAAACATGGAAGTCCCCATCATGTATCTGCTCTCAGCACCTGCTCCCATCCACCCCCTTGGTGCAGGCGCCCCCTACAGGGAGACCACGGTACTGTGCAGGGGTCAAGGCCTTAAAGGCACACACAGTCTTTTACTGGCATCATGGTGAAACACAAGGACATCAAATACTTAGTCACACTATTACTAGTCCCCTTGAAACCCTCAAACAGTCAGGTTAGAAATACTAATCCTGGACTCAGACTTGAACAACAACCACAATACTCAGCAGCCTTTCACCACTAAAATAATAACAATACTCAGCAGCCTTTCACCACTAAAACACATCACATCAAATCAGACATAGAGAGACTGATCCATGCCTCGGTCTACAGCAGGTTAGACTACTGTCATGGTCTTGTCCCTGGGAAGACCAGGCACAATTATTTATAGAGCAGAATTCTGCACACGTTTATTTATAGAGCACAATTCTGCACACAATTATTTATAGAGCACAATTCTGCACAAAATTATTTATAGAGCACAATTCTGCACAAAATTATTTATAGAACACAATTCTGCACACAATTATTTATAGAGCACAATTCTGCACAAAATTATTTATAGAGCACAATTCTGCACAAAATTATTTATAGAACACAATTCTGCACACAATTATTTATAGAGCACAATTCTGCACAAAATTATTTATAGAGCACAATTCTGCACAAAATTATTTATAGAACACAATTCTGCACACAATTATTTATAGAGCACAATTCTGCACACATTTATTTATAGAGCACAATTTTGCACAAAATTATTTATAGAGCACAATTCTGCACATTTATTTATTGAGCACAATTTTGCACAAAATTATTTATAGAGCACAATTCTGCACACGTTTATATAGCACAATTATGCACAAAAATTATTTATAGAGCACAATTCTGCACAAATGTATTTATAGAGAACAATTCTGCACAAAATTATTTATAGAGCACAATTCTGCACACATGTATTTTTATAGAGCACAATTCTGCACAAAATTATTTATAAAGCACAATTCTGCACAAAATTATTTATAGAGCACAATTCTGCACAAAATTATTTATGAAGCACAATTCTGCACAAAATTATTTATAGAGCACAATTCTGCACACAATTATTTATAGAGCACAATTCTGCACACATTTATTTATAGAGCACAACTTTGCACAAAACTATTTATAGAGCACAATTCTGCACACGTTTATAGAGCACAATTCTGCACAAAATGATTTATAGAGCACAATTCTGCACAAATGTATTTATAGAGCACAATTCTGCACAAAATTATGTATAGAGCACAATTCTGCACACATTTATTTATAGAGCACAATTCTGCACACATTTATTTATAGAGCACAATTCTGCACAAAATTATTTATAGAGCACAATTCTGCACACATTTATTTATAGAGCACAATTCTGCACAAAATTATTTATAGAGCACAATTCTGCACAAAATTATTTATAGAGCACAATTCTGCACAAATGTATTTATAGAGCACAATTATGCACACAATTATTTATAGAGCACAATTCTGCACACATTTATTTATAGAGCACAATTTTGCACAAAATTATTTATAGAGCACAATTCTGCACACGTTTATACAGCACAATTATGCACAAAAAAATATTTATAGAGCACAATTCTGCACAAATGTATTTATAGAGAACAATTCTGCACAAAATTATTTATAGAGCACAATTCTGCACACAATTATTTATAGAGCACAATTCTGCACACATGTATTTTTATAGAGCACAATTCTGCACAAAATTATTTAAAAAGCACAATTCTGCACAAAATTATTTATAGAGCACAATTCTGCACACAATTATTTATAGAGCACAATTCTGCACACATTTAATTATAGAGCACAATTTTGCACAAAATTATGTATAGAGCACAATTCTGCACACATTTATTTATAGAGCACAATTCTGCACACATTTATTTATAGAGCACAATTCTGCACACATTTATTTATAGAGCACAATTCTGCACAAAATTATTTATAGAGCACAATTCTGCACACATTTATTTATAGAGCACAATTCTGCACAAAATTATTTTTAGAGCACAATTCTGCACAAAATTATTTATAGAGCACAATTCTGCACAAATGTATTTATAGAGCACAATTCTGCACAAATGTATTTATAGAGCACAATTCTGCACAAATGTATTTATAGAGCACAATTCTGCACAAAATTATTCATAGAGCACAATTCTGCACACGTTTATTCATAGGGCACAATTCTACACAAGGCACAATTATTTATAGAGCACAATTCTGCACAAAATTATTTTTAGAGTACAATTCTGCACGTTTATATATAGTGAGCACAATTCTGCACACGTTTATTTATAGAGCACAATTCTGCACAAAATTATTTTTAGAGTACAATTCTGCATGTTTATATATAGAGAGCACAATTCTGCACAAGTTTATTTATAGAGCACAATTCTACTCAAGGCCCAATTATTTATAGAGCACAATTCTGCACAATGCAAGTCAAAGAACAGTACAAAAACTTCTGGGAAGGCAAAACTGAAAATAAAAGTAATCATAATTCAAATTAACATCATCCCCACTGGGCTCTCTAAAGGAGCTGCAGTACATCCAGCATGCTGCTGCTCGAGTCCTGACTAGAACCAGGAAATACGACCATATTAGTCCAGTGCTCAGGTCACTGCCCTGACTTCCTGTAGCTCAGAGAATAGACTTGAAAACAGTACTCCTTGTGTCCAAGTCTTCTCATGCTCTCGTGCCAAAGTACATCTCTGACATGGTAGAACCGTATGAACCATCTCTAGCTCTGAGAACCTCAGGGAGTGGTCTTCTGCTGACATGTTAGAACCATCTCCAGCTCTGAGAACCTCAGGGAGTGGTCTCCTGCTGACATGTTAGAACCATATGAACCATCTCCAGCTCTGAGAAACTCAGGGAGTGGTCTCCTGCTGACATGTTAGAACCATCTCCAGCTATGAGAAGCTCAGGCAGTGGTCTCCTGCTGACATGTTAGAACCATCTACATCTCTGAGAAGCTCAGGCAGTGGTCTCCTGCTGACATGTTAGAACCGTATGAACCATCTCCAGCTCTGAGAATCTCAGGGAGTGGTCTCCTGCTGACATGTTAGAACCATCTCCAGCTCTGAGAAGCTCAGGCAGTGGTCTCCTGCTGACATGTTAGAACCATCTACATCTCTGAGAAGTTCAGGCAGTGGTCTCCTGCTGACATGTTAGAACCGTATGAACCATCTCCAGCTCTGAGAACCTCAGGGAGTGGTCTCCTGCTGACATATTAGAACCATATGAACCATCTCCAGCTCTGAGAACCTCAGGGAGTGGTTTCCTGCTGACATATTAGAACCATATGAACCATCTCCAGCTCTGAGAACCTCAGGGAGTGGTCTCCTGCTGACATGTTAGAACCGTATGAACCATCTCCAGCTCTGAGAACCTCAGGGAGTGGTCTCCTGCTGGAGCCATGTTTACTTCCGTAAAGACTGCCGCATGTGTGATGTCATATCAGCATGCGGGTCAGACTGCATTCACATTATGTGAATGATTACCTAAAAAGATCAGATCTGTCAAAAAAATCTGAATTGGACCTCCTACCCAGCAGTGTGAACGCTACTAGCCTAAGTTACATCAGTCAAATTGCAAAAACTAAAATTTACCATATTTTTCAGACTAAACTGTGTACCAGTATATAAGCCACACAATTTTAGAGGAAAAAAAGATGTTTCCATGTATTAGCCGCACCAGACTATAAGTCACTGATATATTCGTTGAGAAATTAGTTATTTACACATAAATATTATCCATCCATCCATCCATTTTCTACCGCTTATTCCCTTTGGGGTCGCGGGGGGCGCTGGAGCCTATCTCAGCTACAATCGGGCGGAAGGCGGGGTACACCCTGGACAAGTCGCCACCTCATCGCAGGGCCAACACAGATAGACAGACAACATTCACACTCACATCCACACACTAGGGCCAATTTAGTGTTGCCAATCAACTTATCCCCAAGTTGTAAATGTTTATTTACATACCTTAATTGTTTCCAAACTGTGTCTGTAACACGGCAGTAAAACGGCTGATCAAACAAAACAGAAGGCATGGTCATGGACCCACTAGCTGTGCAAGCTAGCTCTCCAATCAGCTAAACAGACTCAATAACTCCACAGTGACGTTTTGGTGAATTTACTGAGGAATTTGTGAAAGTGAAAAAATACAAAAATAATGTTATGGTAAGTTTATAATACTAAGAAAACTTGTAAAGGTGTTAGCAAATTAGCTAATGGTAACCACGCTAGCTTCATTACATTATGATAGCACGTACAAAGCGTTGAGAAAACACTCCTACAGACGTCCCACATGGGACGCTTTAGTAAGTAAGAATTGTTTTAGCTTTATTGTAAAACTTAGAAACGTTGCTTGGAGTGATGAATGGAGAATCCATGCGAGTAGAAACGCTATAGACTGCTAGAGGACGGAACGGCATATTTACTTCCGGTTGAAAGCTCAGTCTAAACAGAAGTGCAATGCAGCACCTACAGAGAGTGAACTTGTCCAAAAGATGGCGCCGTAACACAAACAACAACACACCTGTGTTTGCTTGGGGTTTTTTTGCATTCTGAAAAAAATCCATAAATTAGCCGCACCGTTTTATAGGCTGCAGGGTTTAAAGCTTAGGGAAAAAGTAGCAGCTTTTATTGTGGAGTTTAGGCTAAAAAGGAGAGGACTTTAAAGGGGCGCCTTGAGGAACGTGTTGTCAATCCCAAAATGTTCTAGGTTTAAATGTCGTGTGTCCAAGTTGTTCTGTACAACAGGAGCACTCCAATAGTCTTACAATGTTGCTCCCCCAAGTTTTGGACTCAACTCATGGAGTCCCTCAACCCGCCACTTGAATAGGCTATATCACTGAAGTGACGTTTTTAAAATATAAATGTTCTGAATCACACTTTCTGTGTAAAATTGGCCGTATTTGTGTGAAAGTGCCTTGTTTCCACACTACTACCGGTGCATTACCGCAGTGCACTTTCAGCCAGGGAGAATGTTCATCCTCTGATCAGCGAGAAGAAAACGCTTTATTTAGAACCAGCGAGAGGATGCCAGCTCGTTGCCATAGCAACAAGTAGTCAACATTTGCTGGTGCAGCATCTCTTGCACCTGATGATTATTGTAGTCCAGTGTTTGACCTGGACCATGGTCATCATGGCCATGCCAGTTGGGCAGCTCACACATGGTGGGTGGCCCACCTCTGTGGGAGTGGGATGTGGAGCATATCAACAAGTTCTGGCTGCTCATTGATTGGAAGCGCGGTGCCCACTTTGTGTGCAGCTTGTCCTCCTCTGTCGTGTTGGGAAGAATAATTGTCTCTAGCGCTTATCCTGTCATCAGTGAGCAGGAGCCTATCTCAGCTGACCTCCTAAAACATGACATTAAAGACATATAGAGAGATAAATACTATATTTCCTCAGGTAAATGTAGTATTATATAAATATAGTACTTTCTCCAAAAATATGTATAGAAGTGGAATATCTGATTCGAAGTCATTGGAGTTTTGAAAAGGTCAATCAGTCATAACAACATTGATTTTGATGTTTTTTTATGTTTTTTTATTTAACAATCACAGATTTTTTTCTTAAAAGAAAAAGTCTCACTAAAATTTTTGGTGATCCAAAAGGGCCCCACTCATAAAAATATATATATATTTTTTTTACTTTCAAGATAATGTACACAAAATATAATTGGAGCTTTCAATGTGTCAATCAGTCATAACAACATTGATTTTGATTTATTATTATTTTTAGAGCATTGACAGTTTTATTTTTTCAAGAAAAAGTCCCACTAAAATTCTTAGGGATGCCGAAGCGTTCCAGCAGAACACCATCCTCACCATACACGGTGTTGACAGTGCACTGCTTCCCCTTCCTGAGGATGGTGGTCCAGAATTGCTACGAAGTCGTCCGGGAGTCGTTTTTTATGGCTTCCCCGAACTCCTCCCATGTCCAAGTTTTTGCCTCCGCGACCGCTGAAGCTGCACACTACTTGCCCTGTCGGTACCTGTCCGCTGCCTCCGGAGTCCTATGAGCCAAAAGAACCCGATAGGACTCTTTCTTCAGCTTGACGGTTAACTGCCACGACAGGCACCAACTACCTTGCGGCCACAGCTCCAATCAGCCGCCTCAACAATAGCGGTACGGAACAGGTTCCACTCGGACTCAATATCCAGGACCTCCCTCGTGACATGTTCAAAGTTCTTCCGGAGGTGGGAATTGAAACTCTCTCTGACAGGAGACTCCGCTCGACGTTCCCAGCAGACCCTCACAATGCGTTATGGCCTGCCAGGTCTGTCCGGCATCCTCCCCCACCATCGCAGCCAACTCACCACCAGGTGGTGATCGGTAGAAAGCTCCGCCCCTCTCTTCACCCGAGTGTCCAAAACATGAGGCCACAAATCCGAAGACACAACTACAAAGTCGATCATGGAACTGCGGCCTAGGGTGTCCTGGTGCCAAGTGCACATATGGACACCCTTATGTTTGAACATGGTGTTTGTTATGGACAATCTGTGACAAGCACAAAAGTCCAATAACAAAACACCACTCGGGTTCAGATCCGGGCGGCCATTCTTCCCAATCACGCCTCTCCAGGTTTCACTGTCGTTGTCAACATGAGCGTTGAAGTCCCCCAGTAGGACAAGGGAATCACCCAATCGCACTTTCTAGTACTCCCTCGAGTGTATCCAAAAAGGGTGGGTACTCTGAACTGCTGTTTGGTGCGTAAGCACAAACAACAGTCAGGACCCGTCTCCCCCACCCGAAGGCGGAGGGATGCTACCCTCTCGTCCACCGGGTTGAACTCCAACGTGCAGGCTTTGAGCCGGGGGGCAACAACAATTTCTACCCCAGCCCGTCGCCTCTCACTGCGTGCAACGCCAATGTGGAAGAGAGTCCAGCCCTTCTCGAGAGAACTGGTTCCAGAGCCCTTGCTGTGCGTCGAAGTGAGTCCGACTATATCCAGTCAGAACCTCTCCACCTCGCGCACTAGTTCAGGCTCCTTCCCCCCCAGCGAGGTGACATTCCACGTCCCAAGAGTTAGCTTATGTAGCCGAGGATCAGACCGCCAAGTGCCCTGCCTTCGGCTGCAGCTCAGCTCACATTGCACCCGACCTCTATGGCCCCTCCCATGAGTGGTGAGCCCATTGGAGGAAGGACCCACGTTGCCTCTTCGGGCTGTGCCCGTCCAGGCCCCATGGGGACAGGCCCGGCCACCAGGCGCTCGCCATCGTGACCCACCTCCAGGCCTGGCTCCAGAGGGGGGCCCCGGTAACCCGCGTCCGGGCGAGGGAAAACTGAGTCCCGGTTGTTGTATTACCATAGAAGTCTTCAAGCTGCTCTTTTTCTGATCCCTCACCTAGGACCTGTTTGTCTTGGAAGACCCTACCAGGGGGCATAGAAGCCCCCGGACAACATAGCTCCTAGGATCATTGGGACAAGCAAACTCCTCTACCACGATAAGGTGGCAGCTCAGAGAGGAGGGGAAAAAAAGCATGTCAAAATAATTAAAACTTATAATCAACAGATCTGAAGTTGATCTGGAGACTTTTAAGCGTTGACAAAAAAATAAATAAAAATAAATGGAATACTTATTTTTAACACTTTCATGAGTGGAGCTCATCTGGATCCCAAATATTTTTAGTGGGAGTTTGTCATTACTCATTACTCTTTAAAAATAAACAATATATATATATATATATATATATATATATATATATATATATATATTATATACATACACACCACTGATTTTAATATATATAATATATATATATATATATATATATATATATATATACATATATATATATATATATATATATATATATATATATATATATATATATATATATATATATATATATATATATATACAGTACAGGCCACAAGTTTGGACACACTTTCTCATTTCAATGTGTTTTCTTTTTTTTAATGACTATTTACATTGTAGATTGTCACATCAAAATTATGACACCTGTGAAGTGAAAACCATTTCATGTGACTACCTCTTGAAGCTCATGGAGAGAATGCCAAGAGTGTGCAAAGTGCAAAACAGTAATCAGAGCACAGGGTGGCTATTTTAAAGAAACTAGAATATAAAACATGTTTTCAGTTATTTCACCTTTTTTTGTTACGTACATAACTCCACATGTGTTCATTCATAGTTTTGATGTGACAATCTACAATGTAAATAGTCATGAAAATAAAGAAAACACATTGAATCAGGAAAAGGTGTGTCCAAACTTTTGGCCTGTACTGTATATATATATATATATATATATATAAAACAATCAGTGATGTTATGAGTTATTGACCAATTTAAGGTTCCAAATACTTCACATTAAAAAAAAAATACACTTTGAAATTTCTTTTCGGTGTGTGGGGGTAATATTGTATATTTTGTGTTTTTGTGGTGTTGTTGATAAATGGCTTTGGCTTTGCATAGTAGAGTTTTAACTTGCACTTACAGATGTAGCGACCAACTGTAGTTACTGACAGTGGGTTTCTGAAGTGTTCCTGAGCCCATGTGGTGATATCCTTTACACACTGATGTCTCTTTTTGATGCAGTACCGCCTGAGGGATCGAAGGTCACTGGCATTGCCGCTTACGTGCAGTGATTTCTCCAAATTCTCTGAACCTTTTGATGATATTACGGAGCATAGATGGTGAAATCCCTAAATTCCTTGCTATAGCTGGTTGAGAAATGTTGTTCTTAAACAATTTGCTCAGGCATTTGTTGACAAAGTGGTGACCCTCGCCCCATCCTTGTTTGTAAATGACTGAGCATTTTATGGAAGCTGCTTTTATACCCAATCATGGCACCCACCTGTTCCCAATTAGCCTGTTCACCTGTGGGATGTTCCAAATAAGTCTTTGATGAGCATTCCTCAACTTTCTCAGTCTTTATTGCCACTTGTGCCAGCTTTTTTGAAACATGTTGCCGCCATCAAATTCCAAATGAGCTAATATTTGCAAAAAATAACAACGTTTTCCAGTTCGAAAGTTAAATATCTTGTCTTTGCAGTCTATTTTTTTGTGCCCTTGTGTGCTTTATCCTTTCCATCCTTTGTAACTGAGCTCCTGTGTGGAACAATGTTCCTCGTGGATCATTAAAGTTTGTCTAAGTTTATTCAATTGAATATAAGTTGAAAAGGATTAGCAAATCATTGTATTCTCTTTTTATTTACCATTTACACAACGTGACAACTTCACTGCTTTTGGCTTTTGTACTTTTGAACGTCATTTTCTGACTTTCAACGCACGTTCATTTTCAGTAGGAGATCCAACCAACTCTTAATACATGAACTCTTAATACATGAACTCTTAATATATGAACTCTTAATACGTGAACTCTTAATACATTAAGCTCCAGGGCTCACTGTGACATTTGCCTACAATTCCAATGTTTGTTTGTAACTCAAAGCATCACAATCAACACTGCTCTCATCTCCAAGCACTCTTAAGTTGAGGTACTACTGTAAAACCCAAATGGAGTGTTAAATGTGTACATGACAGACACCTTTCTACCATGACACACAAACCTATCTACCATGACACACACCTATCTACCATGACACACAATCCTATCTACCATGACACACACCTATCTACCATGACACACACCTATCTACCATGACACACACACACCTATCTACCATGACACACACACCTATCTACCATGACACACACCTACATTTGTATTGTGGTAACCCTGCTAAGAGACAAAGCAACATAAAAAATGCAGGTAAAAATGGGAACATCCTGGATGATTGATGGATGACAAAGGTGTGTAGAATTGGTGTAAAAATGGGAACATCCTGGATTATTGATGGATGACAAAGGTGTGTAGAATTGGTGTAAAAATGGGAACATCCTGAATGATTGATGGATGACAAAGGTGTGTATAATTGATGTAAAAATGGGAACATCCTGGATTATTGATGGATGACAAAGGTGTGTAGAATTGGTGTAAAATGGGAACATCCTGAATGATTGATGGATGACAAAGATGTGTATAATTGATGTAAAAATGGGAACATCCTGGATGATTGATGGATGATAAAGGGTGTAGAATTGGTGTAAAAA
The DNA here is from genome assembly GCF_033978685.3 of Nerophis lumbriciformis. Classification (NCBI taxonomy): domain Eukaryota; kingdom Metazoa; phylum Chordata; class Actinopteri; order Syngnathiformes; family Syngnathidae; genus Nerophis; species Nerophis lumbriciformis. Next base: position 18,704,138 of record NC_084571.2, on the reverse strand, counting down.
GGCCTTGCATGCTCTGTGGGGAACAGTTAAGTAGGAGAGTGTAGGAGGTGCAATAGAAGCATTAACAAGACTGATGAGTATATTAAAATGAGTTGTCTTCATGCTCCAACACGTCTGACCTCCCTGAGGACCGACACTTTGACAAGAACTCAGTCAGAACCTTCAGTCGTGTCTCACAACTTCAACCTGAAGCAGGGTGTCCTAATTTGTTCCACTGGGACCTCACACTGAACCGTCTAATCACGTTGATATATCCATCCATCCATTTTCTACCGTTTGTCCCTGTTTTTGTTACGTACGACAAGGGGGAAGGAGACGGCACAACAGCTGGAGGTCTAGCTCAACTGGGTCTTTAGTGAGCTTTTGATGAATACGTAGAGTGTGTATGCTACTATGTGTGTGCATGCAAGCTTATGTGTAGAATTTAACCATGTAGGATTTACCGGAGGTTGTTGTAAGTGCGTGTTGGTTGTGGTAGCAAACAAGTCCAAAGGGACGAGGCAAAAGAAGTCTGTGATCCAAGCGAGGTCCGTGGGATAGGAGAGAGGCGTCCAGAGGTCCAGGTCCGAGAGCGGGGGAAGTCGAGGATCGAGGAAGGCAGTCGGGCTCGAGGGGGAGATCAGCAGGTGAGGCGCACAGCTCACTGCTGAGACACGGAGACAACTGCGGGAACAGGAGACGACAAGGACAGGCAAGTACCGGGAACAAGGGAACAAGGAGAGAGCAGACACAGGAGAGTAGCCAAAGACGCAAAGCTACTGTAACAGAGGCTACGTTCCGGCACAGAGTAGTCAGCAGAGTGAGTCTTTATGCTGCTGTTCCTCATCAAGTCCAGGTGCGTTGATTGCAGATTGCCTCCGGCTGTGGAGGCGCGTGGCACGTGCATGCGCCATAACAGTGCTCCCCCTCTTATGCGAGGCACCCGACGAGCGCTGGAGAGCTCCAGGGTTGGCCCGATACAAGTCCTCCAGAAGAGAAGGGTCAGCAAGGTAGGAGGCCGGCACCCAGGATCTGTCCTCTGGACCATACCCCTCCCAATCGACCAAAAACACCAGGCCCGTACCTTGCCGACGGACCCCGAGGATCCCCTCCACGTTTCACACCGGGTCACCGTCATCCAGGATTCTGGAGTGTGTGTGGGGGGGTGGGGGTGGGGGTCTTTGGCAGAGAGTGGGCTGATAGAATCAGGTTTGATATGAGAAACATGGACCACCGTATGTCGCTTCACAGAGGGGGGAAGAGACAGTCTAACAGATGCAAGGTTGATGATGGCCTCCACCGTATAAGGTCCTACAAACCGGGGTGCAAGTTTACGGGATGGAACCCGTAGGTGAAGGTCCTTGGCCCGTAACAGGACTTGTTGTCCGGGAGTGTAGGATGGAGCCGGAATGCGCCCCCGGTTGGCACTGCGGCACAATCTCTTGGCGGTCCTCAACAGGGCAGCACGGGCGGTTTTCCAATTTTGACGGTATCTCTTGATGTGATTGCGAGAAGAAGGGACGGCCACTTTGGCCTCCTGTTAGGGAAACATAGGTGGTTGATAACGGAGGGAACACTCGAATGGTGACAAACCGGTGGCCGAGCTCTTCATAGAATTGTAGGCGAACTCGACCCAGGGCAAGAACTTGCTCCAAGAGGCGGGTTGGCGGGCGGAAACACAGCGTAGCATGGTCTCCACACATTGGTTTGTCTTCTCCGCTTGCCCGTTACTCTGTGGGTGGTATCCTGATGTAAGACTGACCAATCCCCTTACAAAAGGTCTGCCACACCCAGGAAGTGATCTGGGGGCCACGGTCAGACACAATGTCCATAGGTATGTTATGCTGCTTAACCACATAAATGGTAAGGAGGTCGGCCGTCTCGGAAGAAGAGGGAAGTTTAGGCACAGGAACAAAGTGCGCGGCTTCGGAGAAGCGGTCAACGATGGTAAGAATGGTGGTGTTACATCCGGCTTTGGAGAAGCGGTCAACGATGGTAAGAATGGTGGTGTTACCTCGGGATGGGGGAAATCCAATGTTGAAATCCACAGCAATGTGTGACCAGGGACGACCGGGGACAGGTAGTGGGCACAGCAGGCACGCCGGCGGTCTGTGGGAAGACTTGTTGCGGGAACAGGTACTGTATGCAGCGATACACTCACGGGTATCCATAGCCATCGATGGCCACCAGAACTGCCGGTGGATGAAAGAGAGTATGCGCTGGAATCCCGGATGGCAGGAGACGATGCTGGAATACCCCAGTCCAGAACTCTGGACTTGGGGACCTCCCAACAAGAGCTTGTTGGGAGGTCCGCCCCCTGGTCCAGGATTGGAGCGTATGGAGGCCCGAACTTGGTTCGCCACTTCCCAGGTGACAATGCCGATAATTCCGGCTGCAGGAAGGATGGGCTCTTCTGAGGCGGTGCAGGCGGGCTCCTCCAAGAACTGCCGGGACAGGGCATCAGCCTTAGTATTGCGGGAGCCCGGCCTGAAAGAGAGGATGTAGTCAAACCGGCAAAAAAATTGGTACCAGCGGGCCTGCCGGTCATTCAGCCGGACATGCAGGAGGTTGCGGTGATCCGTGAGGACCTGAAAAAGCGCAGTGGACTGCCAGCATCTAACTGTTACCGGCATCATAGTTACGTTCCGTGGCTGAAAGGCACATGGATGGATACTGTTGTCCAACTTGGAGTGCTGAAAAAATACCGCCCCAATTCCCGAATCGGAGGCGTCCACCTCCATAATAAACGGACAGTCTGGGTCAAGGTGAACAAGGATGGAGGCGGAGACAAAACTCATCTTGAGGTTCCAAAAGGCCATCCCGGCCTCTCGGGTCCACTGAAAGGGAATGTTGGTAGAAGTGAGTGCATGGAGTGGTGCGCCCAGCTTCCTGAAGTCCTTAATGAATCATCTGTAAAATCCCGCGAATCCCAGGAAGCGCCTCAGCTCCGTCCGAGTAGAAGGCTGGGGCCACTCCACCACCGCATCCACCTTCTTGAGGTCAGCCTTGATGTGACCTTTTTCAATGATAAAGCCCAGGAAGTCAACAGATGGTGCGTGAAACTCACATTTCTTGGCTTTCTCGAAAAGACGGTTCTCCAGGAGTCGCTGAAGAACGAGGCGGACGTGTCGGTGATGCTCCTGCAGATTTTTAGAAAACATTTGAATATCATCTAAGTAAACGACTACAAACCGATCGATCATGTCTCTTAGAACGTCGTTCACAAGGGCTTGGAAGACGGCAGGCGCGTTGGTGAGCCGGAACGGCATGGCTTGGTACTCAAAATGGCCCAGATGCGTATTGCATGCCGTTTTCCACTCGTCACCCTCCTGCGCACCAGGTGGTAGGCATTACGTAAGTCCAACTTTGTGAAAATGGTGGCAGGGGTGAGGGGCTCAAAGGAAGAGCTCAGGAGGGGTAGTGGGTACTTGTTCTTAGCGGTGATGCAGTTGAGTTGTCGATAGTCAATACAGGCTCTTAAAGAACCGTCCTTCTTGTTAAACAAAAAAAAAACCCGCTGCCACCGGAGACCTGGATGGGGTGATGATCCCGGAGGCGAGAAACTCGGTGATGTACAAACCCTGTTTCCATATGAGTTGGGAAATTGTGTTAGATGTAAATATAAACGGAATACAATGATTTGCAAATCATTTTCAACCCATATTCAGTTGAATATGCTACAAAGACAACATATTTGATGTTCAAACTGATAAACATTTTTTTTTTTTTTTTGAAAATAATCATTAACTTTAGAATTTGATGCCAGCAACACGTGACAAAGAAGTTGGGAAAGGTGGCAATAAATACTGATAAAGTTGAGGAATGCTCATCAAACACTTATTTGGAACATCCCACAGGTGTGCAGGCTAATTGGGAACAGGTGGGTGCCATGATTGGGTATAAAAACAGCTTCCCAAAAAATGCTTAGTCTTTCACAAGAAAGGATGGGGCGAGGTACACCCCTTTGTCCACAAAGAGTGAGCAAATAGTCAAACAGTTTAAGAACAACGTTTCTCAAAGTGCAATTGCAAGAAATGTAGGGATTTCAACATCTACGGTCCATAATATCATCAAAAGGTTCAGAGAATCTGGAGAAATCACTCCACGTAAGCGGCATGGTCGGAAACCAACATTGAATGACCGTGACCTTCGATCCCTCAGACGGCACTGTATCAAAAACCGACATCAATCTCTAAAGGATATCACCACATGGGCTCAGGAACACTTCAGAAAACCACTGTCACTAAATACAGTGTGTCGCTACATTTGTAAGTGCAAGTTAAAGTTCTACTATGCAAAGCGAAAGCCATTTATCAACAACACCCAGAAATGCCGCCGGCTTCTCTAGGCCCGAGATCATCTAAAATGGACTCATGCAAAGTGGAAAAGTGTTCTGTGGTCTGACGAGTCCACATTTCAAATTGTTTTTGGAAATATTCGACATCGTGTCATCCGGACCAAAGGGGAAGCGAACCATCCAGACTGTTATCGACGCAAAGCTCAAAAGCCAGCAGCTGTGATGGTATGGGGGTGCATTAGTGCCCAAAGCATGGGTAACTTACACATCTGTGAAGGCACCATTAATGCTGAAAGGTACATACAGGTTTTGGAACAACACATGCTGCCATTTAAGCGCCGTCTTTTTCATGGACGCCCCTGCTTATTTCAGCAAGACAATGCCAAGCCACATTCAGCACGGGTTACAACAGCGTGGCTTCGTAAAAAAAGAGTGTGGGTACTTTCGCCTGCAGTCCAGACCTGTCTCCCATCGAAAATGTGTGGCGCATTATGAAGCATAAAATACGACAGCGGAGACCCCGGACTGTTGAACGACTGAAGCTCTACATAAAACAAGAATGGGAAAGAATTCCACTTTCAAAGCTTCAAGAATTAGTTTCCTCAGTTCCCAATCGTTTATTGAGTGTTAAAAGAAAAAGTGATGTAACACAGTGGTGAACATGCCCTTTCCCAACTACTTTGGCACGTGTTGCAGCCATGAAATTCTAAGTTACTCATTATTTGCAAAAAAAATAAAGTTTATGAGTTTGAACATCAAACATCTTGTCTTTGTAGTGCATTCAATTGAATATGGGTTGAAAAGGATTTGCAAATCATTGTATTCCGTTTATATTTACATCTAACAAAATTTCCCAACTCATATGGAAACGGGGTTTGTAGTCCCTCATGGCTTGCTTCTCACGGAGGGACGGTGTATACAGGCGGCTGGATGGGAGGACCGCGTTGGGCAACAGGTCGATCGCACAGTCGTAGGGTCTGTGGGGCGAAAGAGAAAGAGCTTGTTCCTTGCTGAAGACAGCCGCCAGGTCATGGTAAGCCAAAGGAACACGGGAGAGATCGGGAGGTGGTGAGGTAGGTTTGGGTCTGCAGGTGGAGGCACTGCCGACCTGAGGCAGTGCGCGTAGCAGGGAGAGCTCCATGCCGGTATCTTGCCAGAGGACCAGGATATGCGGGAGTCATGTTGAAAAGCCAGGAGCGGCTGAGGACAAGGGGGGCAACTGGGGCATCCAGTACCCAGAAGCTGATGGTCTCAGCAGTATGGTTAACCGAGAGGGTAAACGACAGGGGTATAGTGCGGTGTTGGATGGGGCCCAAAGGGCGTAATCAAGGTCGATGAAGCTCTCGTTGGCCCCGGAGTCCAAATAGGCCCAAATGTCCTCAAATTCCATGCCAAGGTCACGGGAAAAAGTACGCCAGGATCCATTCTTTCCTTTCTTTTTAAGGTGGGTACAGCGGTATGGCTCACCAGGATCCCCCTTGGCTGGTGAGCCAGATCGTTAGGCCGTGAAGGGCAGTTGCGGATGATGTGGTAGGCGAGACCGCAGTAGAGGCAGTGATGTTGCCGGAATCTTCTCTCCCGTTCCTCGATCGACAATTGAGACCTGCCTAGCTGCATCGGCTCTGTGATGGTAACAGGAGACATAGTAGGGGGAAATGTCTGTCCTGTGGGGCGTCGGTTGACAGGTCGGGGTAGGGGTGTCGATGTGAAGCTGGCGGAGGTAAGGTCTCTCTCTGCGGCATGTTCCAAAAGTCTCTGGTCGAAAAGCAGGGCCAGTTTGATGAGCTCACGGCAGGAGGAAGGTCGGTTCCGCAGTAAGCCGTCTTTAATGGTCTCGCTAAGGCCTCTCCTGTAGTGCTTTGTCTCCTCATTCGCTGTCAGCTGCCAGCGTGCGGAACTCCAAAGTGTAAGCGGCCACAGAGCGGGAGCCCTGCCAGATGGTGTGCAGCCTATAGTGGTGGCGTCCCCCCCATCGGCTGGGTGGTCGAAGACTGCTTGGAACTCTGTTCGAAAAGCGACATAATTGGAGCTCAGTCCCAAAGTCTTATTAATAGCTGCCGTGGCCCACTTCAATGCCGGACCCAAAAGCAGCGAAAAAATGAATGCTATCTTAGCACCATCGGTAGTAGGTTGGTGTTGAAAGATGAACTCACAATGCACCAGGAAGCCTCTACAAAGTTCAAAATCTCCCCCGAAAGATTTAGGGCTGGCAATCTTGGGTTCCCGAGGTTCAGGCTGTCCTCTCGTGGATGGTGTCGCTGCGGTGCCAAGATCAGGCGTGGGGGGTGTCACCTGGCTTGGACAGAGCGTGTCCAATCTAGCCAGCAGACTAGTGAAGGCGATGTCCAGATTGTCCTCCAAGTTGGAGAAACGGGTCTGTTGTTGCTGGAGTACTGTCTGCATGGCAGACAGCTCAAGTGTCGAGGGGACTCGGAAAAGAGGGGTGGTCTGAGATCCCTGCGTGCCGTCTGCTTCCATCATGGCCGGAACGTACTGTTTCGTACGACAAGGGGGAAGGAGACGGCACAACAGCAGGAGGTCTAGCTCAACGGGTCTTTATTGAGCTTTTGATAAATACGTAGAGTGTGTATGCTACTATGTGTGTGCATGCAAGCTTATGTGTAGAATTTAACCATGTAGGATTTACCGGAAGTTGTTGTAAGTGCGTGTTGGTTGTGAGAGCAAACAAGTCCAAAGGGGCGAGGCAAAAGAGGTCCCTGATCCAAGCGAGGTACGTGGGATAGGAGAGAGGCGTCAAAAGGTCCAGGTCCGAGAGCGGGGAAAATCGAGGATCGAGGAAGGCAGTCCGGGTCCAAGGGGAGATCAGCAGTTAAGGCGCACAGCTCACTGCTGAGACACGGAGACAACTGCGGGAACAGGAGACGACAAGGACAGGTAAGTACTGGGCACGAGGGAACAAGGAGAGAGCAGACACAGGAGAGGAGCCAGACATGCAAATCTTACTGTAACAGCTTACTGTAACAGAGGCTACGTTCCGGCGCAGAGTAATCAGCAGAGTGAGTCTTTATGCTGCTGCTCCTCATCAAGTCCAGGTGCGTTGATTGAAGATCGCCTCCGGCTGTGGAGGTGCGTGGCCGTGGTCTGCGCGTGTGGGGGCGTGTCCTGCGGTGCTCGCAGCGGAGCTTCTAGGTGGTCCCATCGTGGAGGGAGAAGCAGACTGCGCGTGCGCCGTAACAGTTATATTTTCAAAATGTTGACTTTTGGAACTTTTAGGGCTCCCCTAAGTTTGGTCTACAGACTAAGAATGTTTAAAATGTGAAAAATAAGTCATGAATTATTATCATGTTTTTTTTATTTCATCCAATGCCTAAATATCTAAATCATCTGTCTATAAAAAGTTGTTTTTTTCCCTTATGTTTTATGCCCTCTTTGTCAAAACCCTGTTTTTTATGGCAAAAATACAAAATATGCAATATTTTCCCCTCAAAATCTTTGAAAGTGAAATATTAGATGTGAAGTTCACCATGAATTGATTAACGTGGAACCCGACTTAAACAAGTTGAAAAACTTATTTGGGTGTTACCATTTAGTGGTCAATTGTACGGAATATGTACTGTACTGTGCAATCTACTAATAAACGTTTCAATCAATCAATCAAGTCATTTGAGACCTAAATATGTCAATAATTCATAACATTGATTTTGATTTATCATTATTTTTTTAGCAAAGACAGTTTTTTTTAAAGAAAAAGTCCCACTAAAAACTTGGAAATCCAAGATTTTTTACTTTCAAGTCTTGAGTCTGGAGAATAGATCAACTTCAGATCTATCTGTCCATTATAATTTAGAATATTTTTTCATGTTTTTTGGTTTTCTGCCTTTTTTGTCAAAAAAAATAGTTTTTTTTATGACAAACAAACAAAATATGCAATATTTTCCCCCAAAATATTGCAAAGTGTAATATTTGATGTGAAGTCATTGGAGCTTTCAATAGTCAAATCAGTCATAACAACATTGATTTTGAGTCATTATTATTTTTGAGCAATGATAGTCTTTTTAAAGAAAAAGTCCCACTAAAATTCTTGGGGATCCAAAAGGGCCCCACTCATAAAAATATATATATATTTTTTTACTTTCAAGATAATGTATAATAAATATCATTGGAGCTTTCAATGTGTCAATCATTCATAACAACATTGATTTTGAGTCATTATTATTTTTGGAGAGATGTTCAAGAAAAAACAACTTTGTGTTATTAGTCAAAATTACAACTTTTTCTCGCTACTTTACACCTGTTTGATCTCTTATTCCACTTGTTTATGTTTTCTTTTTTAATAGTATTTAAAAAATGAGCTGCACTGTGGACACTCTTCTGTGATGAAACAAAAGTTGTTCCAGATTGTCTTTTATTGCTTATTCAGGAAAGATGATTTTTTTTTACTGAGGGCCAATAGTTAAAAGCAGTCTTGTTTCAGACTTGAGAAGTGGAAAGTGCTGATGAGTCTCTGGGTGGAGCCAGGCAGATGAGCCTGATGTATCTCCAGGATCCTGGTCAAGTGCTAATGGGCTAGAGGCGGGTGAAGGGGCGTGGTCTCACCCTTCTTCTTCTTCTCTTATGTGGCGGACTACTTCCTTTTGTCCCTCATGCACACCCACATTCCCCACACCTCCGACACTGCGGCTGGGTTGTCTCTCCTTGCAGTCAGGCTAACAGACGGGAGAGGAGCGTGACAGATGGTGTTCACAGCTCTATTTCTGAGGCTGGACTTGTACCCGCCTCCTGCAGCCAAGTGCTCATGAGTGTGCCTCCTCGTCTTCGCGCTCGCTGCTCAAGCCATTCATTTGCAGGCTGATTGTCAAGTCCAAGTGACAAGGAGGACTTGCGTACAGTTCTAACCCAAGTCTGATCGCATCTGTTAATAGCCAAGACAAAACATTTCAAGTGGAATCTGCCACTTGACTTTTGTCCAGCAGCACTGATGACGCAATCCTGCTAAGACTTGTGCATGTCAATCATGCACACACCATGTCGGTCCCAAGTCCTCCTGTGTACACCATGTCAGTCTCAAGTCCTCCTGTACAGACCATGTCAGTCCCAAGTCCTCCTGCACACACCATGTCAGTCTCAAGTCCTCCTGCACACACCATGTCAGTCCCAAGTCCTCCTGCACACACCATGTCAGTCTCAAGTCCTCCTGTACAGACCATGTCAGTCCCAAGTCCTCCTGCACAGACCATGTCAGTCTCAAGTCCTCCTGTACACACCATGTCAGGGTCTCAGTCCTCCTGCACACACCATGTCAGTCCCAAGTCCTCCTGCACACACCATGTCAGTCCCAAGTCCTCCTGCACAGACCATGTCAGTCTCAAGTCCTCCTGCACAGACCATGCCAGTCCCAAGTCCTCCTGCACACACCATGTCAGTCCCAGGTCCTCCTGCACAGACCATGTCAGTCCCAAGTCCTCCTGCACACACCATGTCAGTCTCAAGTCCTCCTGCACAGACCATGTCAGTCCCAAGTCCTCCTGCACATACCATGTCAGTCTCAAGTCCTCCTGTACACACCATTTCAGGGTCTCGGTCCTCCTGCACACACCATGTCAGTCCCAAGTCCTCCTGCACACACCATGTCACTCCCAAGTCCTCCTGCACAGACCATGTCAGTCTCAAGTCCTCCTGCACAGACCATGTCAGGGTCTCAAGTCCTCCTGCACACACCATGTCCGTCCTAAGTCCTCCTGCAGACCATGCCAGTCCCAAGTCCTCCTGCACACACCATGTCAGTCCCAAGTCCTCCTGCACAGATCATGTCAGTCCCAAGTCCTCCTGCACAGACCATGTCAGGGTCTCAAGTCCTCCTGCACACACCATGTCAGTCCCAAGTCCTCCTGCACAGACCATGTCAGTCCCAAGTCCTCCTGTACAGACCATGTCAGTCCCAAGTCCTCCTGCACAGACCATAACAGAACCAAGTCCTCCCGCACACACCATGTCAGTCTCAAGTCCTCCTGCACACACCATGTCAGTCCCAAGTCCTCCTGCACAGACCATGTCAGGGTCTCAAGTCCTCCTGCACACACCATGTCAGTCCCAAGTCCTCCTGCACAGACCATGTCAGGGTCTCAAGTCCTCCTGTAGGTCATGGCTGATGAGAATTAGGGCAGTGTTCCTTAACCATAGGGCCGGTGCTCACTTGCAATACACTTTTTAAGTACCAATTAAGCTACGGTCGAAAAGTTTGTATAGTGAAGCACATTTCTCCAAAAGAAACAATGTAAGTATGAACTTGTGTTGTCCCCATACCAATATTTTGGTACCGGTACCAAAATGTATATAGATACTTTTCTAAATAAAGGGGACCACAAAAAATGTCATTATTGTCTTTATTATAACAAAAAATGTTAGTGTACATGAAACATATGTTTATTATTGTAATTTAGTCCTTAAATAAAATAGTGAACATACTAGACAACTTGTCTTTTAGTAGTAAGTAAACAAACAAAGACTCCTAATTAGTCTGCTGACGTATGCAGTAACATATTGTGTCATTTATCTACCTATTATTTTGTCTACATTATGAGGGACAAACTGTAAACATTGATTATTAATCTACTTGTTCATTTACTGTTAATATCTGCTTATTTTCTGTTTTAACATGTTCTATCTACACTTCTGTTAAAATGTAATAATCACTTATTCTTCTCTTCTTTGATACTTTACATTAGTTTTGGATGATACCACACATTTAGGTATCGATACGATACCAAGTAGTTACAGGATCATACATTGGTCATATTCAAAGTCCTCATGTGTCCAGGGACATATTTACTGACTTTATAAACATAATATGATTTTTTTTTTAAACGAAAGAAGATTTTGTGATTCTAAAAAGTATAGATGTCATCATAGAAGTATCGACTAGATACACTATTGTACTTGGTATCATTACAGTGGATGTCAGGTGTAGATCCACCCATGGCATTTGTTTACATTGTGACGCCGGTGAGCTATTCCTCGCTTCCTAGGGTGTGTAGTGAAGCATGTTTAGCTATTCCTTGTCCTCCAGTTATAATGGTACTTGTAAGAAACTTACTTTATTTGTCGCCATGGAGACCAGGATTAGTGATTTAGAAGTAGCTACAACACTGTGGATGGATGTTAGCTGCTAGCTAGCTAGCCATGTTTTAAAGCACCTCTTCCTGAGGGTGTTTCCGTGTTATAACTTCACCTTTATCTTTACTTTTTACACCAAAATGTGTCCATTCTCCCTTTTCTGTCTACACACTGTGTCTGCTTGTAAGTACTCTGTGTGTGTGCGCTGCCGAACATGCTCGTCTGCTCGTAAAACCGGCAATGTCACGACGTGACGACGACAAGGGGTGGGGGACCGGTACTTTTTAGAGGTGGTATAGTACGGAATATGATTCATTAGTATCGCGGTACTATACTAGTACCGGTATACCGTACAATTCTATAAGGCATTCTGCATTACTTTTCAATTGCACACGCAGTCTTGGTAAGATACACGCTATCTTATTTTTTGCACTCGCTGGTTAGCACGTGGTATTTGGATCTTAGCAAATCCGGCCTCGAGTCAGTTCCCTCAACTTAATTTTTTGACTCTACTATTTCTGGAAAACCCCAAATAACACGAGTACCAGTATGAAGAGGAAAGTTTGAAGGCCAAACACGATTCCTGTGCGTCATTTTCAGACCTTCTGGTGGCAACGAGTGCATTGTGGGAAAGCAGCTAATAGGCTTGCTTGGTGATCAGGGTGAATTGGCTTTAGTGACAACCAGTGGGTGAGTCATCCTGGATCTGCATCAATGAATCAACAAATGAAGCAATTTAACTTTGACTAATGGCTTTGGTGAAAGAACTCATTTGGCCTTGGTAATGAATTGAGTTGAAAGATAAACAGTCCAGTTATTAGGTGACACCACCTGACACACCGACCTACTCATTAGTCCTATTATTACTCCAATCACTGATTTAAGACAAGCCCATTACCATCCAGTCTAATTTGCATTCATTATAAAGCTGCCTTGACAAAATGGCCGTGCTGGTCTGGTCATTTCATCCTCAGAGCAGATTGGTCCGTGCTTGCCCCGTTAGGCCAACAATGAGTGTACGCTACTAAACCAACTAGGTGTGTGTGTGTGTACGGGTGCTGTTGAGTGTGGACTGAGGGAAGCCCCAGCCTGAGTTCCCAAGGTAACGGTCCTCCTGAGTGGGGGCCGGATGACTCACTTGAAGGGAATCCTGAACAAAGCTGCCCACCCTAAGCTCCTGACGGGGGTGGACTGGAAAGTCCTCGCCTGCTCTGGCCTACAAGCACCGACTGCATGAGGGCCTTGCTGGTCTACGGCCATGTTCTTGCTCTTTTCAAGTCCGACTCTTGTTTCAGCGCCCCCTTGGATGCGGCCCCGATCGGCCAGTTCAAGACCACCTAGAGCAGGGGTCTCAAAACCAATAGCGGCTTGCAGGCCCATTTTTTGTGGCCTTCTACTTAGCTTCATGGTTCTAAAAATAGGATTAAAAAACAGAAGATAAAGAAGTGTACTACAAGAGCAAACTGGTGAAATAAAGTTGCAATGTTTAACACAAATTAAACATATTTCTTTAATAATAAAAACGTATAATGGACAGATAGATCTGAAGTTGATCTATTCTCCAGACTCAAGCTTTGAAAGTAAAAAAAAAAAAAGGAATTATTTCTATGAGTGGGGCCTTTTTGGATCTCCAAGAATTTTAGTGGGACTTTTTCTTTAAAAAAAAAAAACTGTCATTGCTCAAAAAATAATAATGAATCAAAGTCAATGTTGTTAAGACTTATTGACATTTCAATGAGTTTAGAGATGTCCGCCGATATTTGCCAAAAAAATGCGTATCGGCAAGGCATGGGAAAATGCCGATCCAGATCCAGTTTAAAAAAAAACTCCGGTCCGTGTTTTCCAACGCACAGATTTAAATAATACATTCCACTTTTCTGCTGCTCCCTATTTCCGTTCCGCATTTTCCAGCACACCTTCAACACATCCACAGGTCTATGGATTCTCACACAGTTGCTTTTAGCTGCTGGCATTGCACTACAGGCTCTTCCCACTCCTTCTTCTGTCTCCTTCTCACAGACAGCAAGCGCAACTTCTTACACACGTCACACGTCACATACGTATACGTCCTCTCCCAGCAGAGAGGTAGCAGCATGGCTAACGTTAGCTGTGATGCTAGCGCAGCCGGTAAGGTGCGCGCCTGCTCAAACGTCCTCTGCGCACGGCAAATCTATGCCACGCACAAAATCAAATAAAAAAATAAGCGCATAACAATTTTCGACACACGGACACGACAGAGAAAACAGTTTTCGTCATCATTGTTCAAATATTGTAACGTCTGTCGAGACGCTTATCTCCATTCGGTGCCACACGTCCACACCATCAAATGCTGAGGCAAAAATTTCCACATCAACACCGTATGAAAAAATTAGTGATTTTTTTAGTTGTGATTTCCTTCTCTGCATGAAAGTTTAAAAGTAGCATATATTAATGCAGTATGAAGAAGAATGTTTTAATGTAGACATGCAAGCCTTGAAAGAAAATGTTGAAAATCAAGACTACATTTCCTGCAAATGGGTGCATTTCTACCCTATATTTTAACTTTAGATTTATTCTCATATCAAACTCTTTTGGCTGTCTTTTTGACACTTACATCAGGCGCCCCCCTCCACACCCTGGATTATAAATAATGTAAATAATTCAATGTGATTATCTTGTGTGATGACTGTATTATGATGATAGTATATATCTGATAGTATATATCTGTGTCATGAATCAATTTAAGTTGAAAAACTTATTCGGGTGTTACCATTTAGTGGTCAATTGTACGGAATATGTACTTCACTGTGCAACCTACTAATAAAAGTCTCAATCAATCAATCAAAACACATAGAATCATCATACTGATGTGATTATATGCATCAAGTGTTCATTCAAGGCTAAGGCAAAATATCGAGATGTATATTGTGTATCGCAATATGGCCTTAAATATCGCAATATTAAAAAAAGGCCATATCGCCCAGCCTTAGTTTCAATGATGCCATTTCTGTTTGTCATGTATAATTTTGTCTATTTTGTGTTTATCCTTGAATAAACAGGTCAGTTTCTTGTTACCAACCATTGTGTATTATTCAAACTCCCCTAATTCAGCTGGCTAGTTGTTATCAAGAGTACTAAAACCCTTTTCAACATGATTCTGACAACTAAGTAGGCTAAATAACTTTAAACTTTAATACATGCTCGGATAGGCCAGTATCGGTATTGGTCAGTATCGGTATCGGATCGGAAGTGCAAAAACAATATCGGTATCGGATCGGAAGTGCAAAAACCTGGATCGGGACATCCCTAAATGACTTCACATCAAAATTCCACTTCGAAATATATCTTCTTGGGGAAAATATTTTGTTAAAACGAACAAAATAAACATTGAAAAAAATAAATACTTGTAATCAACGCATAGATTTGAAGTTAAAAATAAAAATACAAATGTATGACTTATTTTAAAACTTTTATAATGCCTTTAGGATCCCCAATAATTTTTGTGGGATTTGTTTTAAACTGTCATTGCTCAAAAAATAATAATGAATCAAAATCAATGTTGTTATGAATGATGTCCAAGGCTTTCAATGACTTCACATCAAATATTCCACTTTGAAATATTTTTTGGGGGAAAATATTGCATATTTTGTTTGTTTGCTGTATAAAAAACAAAGTTTTTTTTTTGACAAAAAGAACATAAAACGAACAAAAAAAAAACATTGAAAAAAATAAATACTTGTAATCGACGGATAGATCTGAAGTTGATCTAGATATTTAAGTGTTGAAAGTAAAAAAAATAAAAATGTATGACTTATTTTTGTAATGACCTTAGGATCGACAAGAATTTTAGTGGGCTTTTTCTTTTAAATTGTCATTGCTCAAAAAACAATAAAGAATCAAAGTCAATGCTGTTATGAATTATTGATCTATTTAAGGCTCCAATTACTTCACATTAAATATTCCACTTTTAATATGTTTTCGGGAGAAATATTGCATAGTTTGTGTTTTTGCCATAAAAACAGGGCATAAAACATGAAAAAAATTACTTTATATCAACAGACCTGAATTTGATCTCGAGATGTTACGCATTGAATAAAAAAATATTTTTAAAAGTTAATATTTTTAGTATTTTTATGAGGGGTAGCCTTAAAGGTTACAAAAAAAACACATACATTGTATTGGTTTCGAAAAGGAAAACATCAAAATGGCCCCTGCATTCTTTGATTTTTCAGCGTGCAGTCAATGGAAAAAGTTAGGACATCCCCTACACTAAGTCGTTTAACCCCTTAAATTATTTATTCTAAACCCCGTTTCAGCCACACTAAACCATCGTTTAAGGTCCCCCTCCTCGGACAATTTTTTACACGGCTAAGTGCGCCGTGTATTTCTTGAATCTCCGGCTCTTAGCTTTGTATGAACTCATTGATCGTATACAAACTAAGTTCGGAGAGGAAGTGACGCCAGAAAGACCGCGCCCCACACAGGAAGTGACGCCAGAAAGACTGCTCCCCACAGAGGAAGAC
Source organism: Nerophis lumbriciformis (assembly GCF_033978685.3). NCBI lineage: Eukaryota > Metazoa > Chordata > Actinopteri > Syngnathiformes > Syngnathidae > Nerophis > Nerophis lumbriciformis. Next base: position 18,688,286 of record NC_084571.2, on the reverse strand, counting down.
GCGTCACAGCCAGCTTCAATATAAAGCGGTTTCGTAACTCGGAGCTAACCACTGGAAATATGGAGGTGAGTCATCCAGACATGCCGTGTTTCTCCTTCTTCTACATGTACAGACGCTTGTGGAAATCACACATGAATACCTTAAGAGAAAGCCATTGCAGCTATTTGGGATACAACACTTCTCAGATGGCAAGAGAACTTTCCAATGTCTAGGTCAGCTGGACTTACCGAAAAACTTTGTCCACTTGTCGAAGGAGAGTCAACCTGGCCGTCGAGGGGAGACTAACTACGGAAAACGGCGAATGCTTTTGGACTGGCAAAGCAGACTGTATCAGTTATAACACCCATTGCATTTGTGTAATCATTCAGCATGCCTCACTCTTTGCCTGCGCTTTATTATTTACAAGCTTTTAAGTGCTCCAATCTTTTTTGTCTTTATATACTCTAGGTCCAGAGTATATAAAGTCACCAAAAAGGAATGGCCAATGAAGGTGAAGGCAAAAGAGTGAGGAGTGTCCTGACCAGATATCTAGATCCCTAGATTGATTGATGTAAAATGTTCTTTGTCACATTGTGTACGTTCAGGTGTCTAATAAAGATGTGATTAATTTATGATGTCTCAGGTGTGATTCACTACAATAGGGCTCCACAGCACACTGGATTCCAGTTCATTGAAATACCACAACACTGGATATTGTTTAGATAAGTTACATTTAAGAACTCACACACAAAGCAACACTGGAGATGACTATAACGTGCGCATTTTCCGCGCATGCGTATTAGGTCATGTTGCGCCGGCTGACGGAGGGGGAGAGGGGGTCTTAAATGACTATTGTGTGTGTGTGGACAAGGATAAGGTTAGGTGGGATTTACCCTGGATGACCTTAGTGTATGTGTAGCCCACGCACAAATGTATAAGTGACAATCTTGAATCCAACTAGTTTACGAAACACAGGATAAGTCGTAAATTCATTTGTGCTGGCACATACTTGAGAGTGTGTGTTGTTTTGATGATGACTGGTGGAATGGTGGATGGGTGCATTGCAATTTTGGACGCATCATCAGTAGTGTGCCCCTGGGTCACTGGGCGTTTCGGCCTTATCACTAGACACACTCTCCAGGGGTGGCCAGCCACAGGGTGATCGGCCCTGGGCTTGCATCAATCTCAATTAATGATGAGAGTCGCTTGGTGTTGAGCAGCAGACTTCTCATGGGACTATGCATGGCAGGGGAGTCCTTTTCCCTGAGTCAAGCCTAAGCTGACCACATACCTCCTGGCTTGCTACTTGGGGGTCCAGCAGGGGTCTTTCCTCCTCACAAACAGCCACTGGCTGCCTCTTTCAGCTGCCTCCGATGCAGCTTTGATGGCTATACGCAGGCTTTGGCCTCGGACTCCCAGGTCTGCAAGCAGTTTTGTGGTAGATCTTGCCACAAAGCTTCTGCAGCCCACCTCCACTGGGCGGACCTCAACGTTCCAGCCACGATGTTGTGCTTCAGCTGCAAGCTCGGCATAGCGTAGATGTTTTCGCTCGTAAGCCTCATCCACTGAGTCCTCCCAGGGTACTGTAAGTTCGATGATGAACACCTTTTTTGTGAAGGGGACCAGAGCACCATGTTCGGCCTCAGGGTGGTTACGGCGGTCTCCGGAGGAAACGCAAGCTGCCGGCCAAGATCAGCAAGCATCCTCCAGTCGCGGGCCAAGCATAGGTGGTATTGAGCCGCTGCTGACTACCCGAGCCCCTTCGCGGACAAAGGTAATGGCCTGCTGGTGGTGGTAGGGATTTGGTGGCAACTCGTTTGTCCTCCAGGATGGACACAAGGGTCTTTAGGACTTGGTTGTGATGCCACGTGTATTGTCCTTGGGTGAGACTGGTTTTGCACCCTGTGAGAATGTGCTTGAGGGTGGCTGGCATGGAACAAAAGGCACACACCAGGTCTTCGCCGAACCACTGGTGAAGATTAACTGGTGTTGGAAGGACGTCGTATGTAGCTCTGATGACAAAACTCAACTGCCTCGCCTGGATGGCCCACATGTCCTTCCATCTCGTCTACTGACCCTGTTTGCCCAGAGAAACTGCCTTGACCCATCTTGCAGCCTCCTCCTGGCGGCGTACTTCGTCCACCGCCATCTTCCTCCATTCTGGTGCTGTAGCCTTATTCCAAGCTGGGCGGTTAGCTGTTAGCCCAAAGTCTCCTCTTCCTTGCTGGACATAGCCAACAATGTCCGCATGTCTGAGGGCTGCTGTTGCTTCTTCCACTGCTTTGGCTGGTCTCCATTTGCGCCAAGGTCGGTGCATTGTTGCTCACTACTAAGTCTCTGGATTCATTCAGTGTCATCTGGAGTCTTGTTTTTGCACACTTGAACTCCTCTGTGAGACTGGTGATGGGAAGCTTGAGGACGCCATCTCTGTGGAGGCCTATGGTGGTAAGGCATCGTGGCGCCCCGAGCTATTTTTTGATGTAGCCTATGACTCCTCTTTCCAACTTCTCCACGGTTGATATTGGGACCATATAAACTGCGAGGGGCCACAGTATCCTGGGTAGGAGTCCGAACTGCAGGCACCAGGCCTTTAACATTCCAGGCAGTTGGGTGTTATCGATAGACTGTAGGCCACTGCTTATATCCTTATGCAGTTGTTGCACCTGGTCTTTGTCCTTCAGGCTGGCATCATACCACCTGCCAAGGCTCTTTACAGGCTGCTCAGACACTGTTGGGATTGGGTCATCTCCGATGAAGAATTTCAGGTCCGGGAGCACTCCCATCACAACTGAGATGCTTTGTGACTTGAATGGTTTGATCTTCATACGGGCCCAACTGATGTTCTCTTCCAGTTTTCTGAGAAGCCTCTTGGTGCATGGGACGGTGGTGGTGAACATTGTAATGTCATCCATGTAAGCTCTAAGTGGGGGGAGGCGCTGGCCAGAGTCAACCCACTAACCGCCTACCACCCACTTTGAGGCGCGGATGTCAACAAGTACAAGGACAATGGCGACGACGGTGATAGGAGCAGCAGTGGCGTTAGGCACAGCACGCTGTTTGTATGTGTTTATGATGGTTTTAGCAGTCACCTTAAAATCTAAACCCCTCACTTTGAACAGCCGAACTGTTGGGGAACAGATGGAAAACTCCCCCAACTTCTACTTGCTGGACGACTGCCTGATGCACAAGCACCCGGGCTATGGAGGTATGGTGGTGGAGAAGCTGCTGCGGGGCCCATGGCGTCCCCTTGTTTGCTGCAGGGAAGACGTTAGAAGGCGTGGAGGCGTCCCTCGCCGCTTCATCTCTATCTACCTGCTGTTTTCGGGAGACATTCATTCATGTCCCGGTCCCGGTCCTGGACAGAAACAACGGCCTCTCGGCGGGGCCGTGCCGATAGCTGGCTTTAGCCTGGATGCTAATGCCAGCTTAGCAGCTGAAGGGACCGCGGATCCACCCCGGCGTTTCCAACCCAGCGGGGGCGCGCTAACGGCTAGTGCCAACCTGGTTACCAGCACTAGCCTAGCAGCTGCGGAGATCCCAGGACCACACCAGCATCCCCGGAGCCAGAAACACCAGGCTAACACCGGCTCAACAAAGACCGCGGGACAACGACAGCGTTCCTGGCATCCGTGTCCCGGGCAGCAACAGCGGATTCGCAGTGGGGACGCGTCGAGGGGCGGCGTTAGTATATATGTCAAGGACTCACTTAATGCAAAGGAAATTCCCCTGACTGCTGATATATCTACTGAATGTTTATGTATTAATGTCACACTATCACAAAACATGCAATTCAATGTAGTGGTGGTATACAGCCCTCCATCTGCGTGTGCTGTAACGCTATGCGAAGACTTAGATGTACTGTTTAAGAATTTTAAGAATAACAGTGAAGTACATGTCTTCGGAGATTTCAACTGGCTAGACAAACACTGCAGAAAAAAACTAAAAGACCTCACATCTAAACATGACTTTAGTCAGAAGATAGAAACCCCCACATGTATCACTAAAAACACTCAGACATTAATTGAGTTAATCTTCACAAACAAGCCTGACAGAATCATAAACACGTACTATCTAGTCACCGGCTTGTCAGATCATAATCTGACATTAGCTGCAAGAAAACTCTGACGAGGTTTAAAAGCCAAGATCAGAAAACTTTTAAACTTGACATCCCTCACCCATCAACAACTGCATTTGAAAACGAATTAAAGGGTATTAATTGGGACGAGCTCCAACAACATGACCAAGTAAACGCCTGCTGTAATCAGCTAATGTCTACTATCGGACGCATTATTGATACATTTATTAGAAAGCGAAAAAAATCCCAGAGAAAATTTCAGTTACCATGGATTAAAGATGATATCCGGAAATTAATGAAGAGAGATTATGCCTTAAAAACGTTTATCAAACCTCGTAGTGACACCGATTTGAAAATATTTAAAGGCTTGCGTAATCAAGTAGTTAAACAGCTCAGAATGTCCCAATCAAACTATTACATCCACATGCTATTAGAGGCCAAAGGAAATGGCAAAAATATCTGGAAACTACTACATAGCCTATTAAACCCAGAGGGTAACACCACTCAAATCCAATTTAAACTTAAAGTAGGAGACAAAATCATTACTGATTGTACACAAGTCTCAAATGAGTTCAATAATCTCTTTATAGAATTTGTCAAAAACCTTTCCCCAGGTTTCTCTTGTATGACTAATGATGACCAAACAACAGACATACCTGATAAACAAGACAGCTCATTTCAGCTCAAGGAGGTTAGTCAGACAACTGTCCTAAAAGCCATACATGACCTAAACACCAAATACTCAAAGGATATTTATAATCTAGACACAGCTTTTCTTAAAAAAATATAGCGGCATCCTTATACAGCCTCTTACCCATCTTATTAATATTTCCATTAAAACTGGGCAATTCCCAGATGGATGGAAAACTGCACTTTTAAAATCTGGAGATGCTGGAATAACATCTTGAATTGAACATTAAACTTCAAACCCTAGTTACGCTGAATGAGTTTAAAGCTTCTGTGAAAGGATTGCAGTCTACCTTGTCTGTATGCACATGTGTCATGTGAGCAAGTTTTAATGTTGTAAATGTGATGTTTTATGTATTTGTTTACTGTTTTTAATGTAACCTTGCTGCTGCCCTCTTGGCCAGGTCTCCCTTGGAAAAGAGATCTTTGATCTCAATGGGATTTTACCTGGTTAAATAAAGGCTAATAATAACATCTAACTATAGACCTATCAGCCTTCTTTCAGTTTTATCTAAAGTCCTGGAGAAGATTGTTTCAGAACAACTTGAGACAAACTACTATTTGAATCCCCTGCAATTCGGATTTAGACGTAACTTGTTTTTTAACGGAAAAGATCAAACATTCCCTTGACAAAGGACAGGTGGTCGGTGCAGTATTTCTAGACTTAAAAACAGCATTTGATACAGTCAATCATGACATTTTAATTTCAAAACTAGCTAAATTCAACTTATCCAAACAGTCATTGTCCTGGTTTGAGTCATATTTAAAGGGCCGTGAACAATGTGTCACCATTAATAATGTGAGATCTGCCTTCCGCAAAATTGAAACAGGGATACCTCAGGGTAGTGTCTTGGGACCGATACTATTCAGTCCATACATGAATGACCTTCCAGATGTATGCATAGATATAGATCTACAGATGTATGCGGATGACACAGTCGTATATACATCAGGTAAGACCTGCACTCTAGTTGCTGAGAAGTTAAATGCTAAATTAGACAAAAAAGCATCTTAGCTGGCATTATCCTGTTTAACCCTAAACACTAAAAAGACTAACGCTGTCTGCTTCTCCATAAAAAAGCTACCTCAAACAAACCTTCTGAATATAAAAATGAATGAGGAGCTCATTGAACAAGTACCTGAAGTAAAATATTTGGGCATAATCATAGACCAGGGGTCCCCAAACTTTTTGACTCGGGGGCCGCATTGGGTTAAAAAAAATTGGCCGGGGGCCAGGCTGTGTATATATATATATATATATATATATATATATATATATATATATATATATATATATATATATATATGTTTTGTCATTTAACATCAATTAACATTGATGTTCATCAACATTTAACATTGTCACGTTATCAATGGGAAAATTCATTTTTAGACAATATGATTTGCCTGAGCGGCTAGGAGACACCAAGAGTAACAAGCGGTAGAAAATGGATTAGAAAGGAAAGATTAAAAATTTAAAAAAATTAAATTAATTAATTAATTAATAAATAAAAAATAATGTTTTTTTAACTTGGGACTTCCCGTGGGCCGGATTTTGGATGCTGGGGGGCCGGATCCGGCCCGCGGGCCATAGTTTGGGGACCCCTGTCATAGACTATCAGCTGAATTTTAAAAGTCACGTTAAGAAAATGTGTAAAACCCTGAAGGCAAACCTAGGCTATTTTAAGATTATAAGAAACTGCTTAACTCGAAGATCTCTATGAGGAACACTGACAAGGAACCCAGATTTCCCTCGCCCGGACGCGGGTCACCGGGGCCCCCCTCTGGAGCCAGAGGGGCACGATGGCGAGCGCCTGGTGGCCGGGCCTGCCCCAATGGGGCCCGGCCGGGCACAGCCCGAAGAGGCAACGTGGGTCCCCCCTCCAATGGGCTCACCACCCATAGCAGGGGTCATAGAGGTCGGGTGCGATGTGAGCTGGGCGGCAGCCGAAGGCAGGGCACTTGGCGGTCCGATCCTCGGCTACAGAAGCTAGCTCTTGGGACGTGGAACGTCACCTCGCTGGGGGGGAAGGAGCCTGAGCTAGTGCGCGAGGTGGAGAAGTTCCGGCTAGATATAGTCGGACTCACTTCGACGCACAGCAAGGGCTCTGGAACCAGTTCTCTCGAGAGGGGCTGGACTCTCTTCCACTCTGGCGTTGCCGGCAGTGAGAGGCGACGGGCTGTTAGATCTGTGTTGTTGTTGTTGTTGGGGACAAGTGTAAATGAGCTTTGGCTGTAAACACTATGATGCATACATTGGATAACTCTTTCAGATATCTATGTTTATGTACCTGTCCCTATTTCAAATAAACCTTAAGAATAAGAATGATGACCTCCATCACCATCGTGAATGCCAGGGGTGAGATAGTGCATTCCGCCATGATGCCTACTTCCAAGCGCTGCCAAGAGGTGGTAAAGTCAGAGGTGGTGAAGCAGAGCTGCACGTCCTGGAAGTAGGACTTAACCAGGGCTGTGATGGTGTCCGGTATGTGGAAGAAGTTGAAGGCAGAGCACATGAGTTCATGGGGCACCGAACCCAAGGCATTGGCGAGGTCCAGGAAGACTATGTGGAGATCCTTTCTCTCCGCCTTTGCCACTTGGATCTGGTGCCAGATCATGCTGAAATGTTCTGCGCACCCGGAGAATCCTGATATTCCTGCCTTTTGTACAGATGTTTCAATGTACTCATTTCCTCGCAGATACTCGCCCATCCTCTGTGCAATGACACTGAAGAAGATTTTGCAGGGAGATTGGACGGAATTGGCTGATGTTCTCTGCATCCTTCTCCTTTGGGATAAGGACTCCCCCTGCCCCACGGCACATTAGGACGTCCGGTGCGTTCTTGTACACCTTGTATGGGACTCCATTTGGCCCCCGGGGCACCGTGTTTTCCACTTCCTTCCATGTTGGAGGGCCGATCGGCATATGATGTTCAGGAGGGTAAATTGGTGGGATATCTGAAGGGATGGTGAGACATTCATACCGCCTTGGGTCAGAGTGCGTTGCTTTCAGGTGATCTTCCAGGTACGCCTTTGTTGTTTTAAGGGCTCCACTTTTGCCCTTTGCGAAGATACTTTTGAGGAACTTGAAGGGATCTTTATAGAATTGTGTTCTAGTTTGTTCTTTCTTCCTTCTACGTTTCCTTAGGTTCTCTGCTCTGCGGAGGGATGCCAGACCAGATACTTCAAAGTTACAACTAAACACATTGGGCAACAAAAAGAGCAACTTCCTATAAGAAAACTGAAGTTTTCCTGGTAAACTTAGTGCCAAAATATAAAATGTTTACATTCAATGTTACATTTGTAATGACTTGAAGAGGAACTGCACTTTTTTTGGAATTGTTCAGTCATTATGAAAGACATGACGATGGATAGATTATTTTAAATGCAATCTAACTTCTAAATACATGTAAATAAAAGTCTGTTTACAGTGAAGCCATTATGAAATCCTCTATTCCGCCCATAAAACCCAATAAAAACACATTTTTATAAAGCGCCAACAATACCCCATTTACATTTTGTGACATGAATATTAACTGATCACTCGCGTGTGTGCCAATGTTGACATCGAGTAGTAAGCTGCTTCCTCTGCTCGTGGAAGTTTATGGTAGATCATAAATCATGCCTGTTATCTGGATAGTAGAAGGAGGAGGACGTATTCTGACAAGTTGGTACACCTTGACATCCAATTTAGACCCAGATATGGTGAGAACGACACAGAAAGACGTTTGGTTCCACTCTACTTATAGGGATTATGAGACATTCTTCATTAAACGGGAATATATGACCATCCTAGCAGTCGGCAACCTAATGACAGCAGACTTTGTACAGTAAGGGATGTTTTATTATGTTTGTTGGCTCTCATGAAGTCTGCAGTGAGTAATAATCAGGGATGTTGGGGAAAAAACGCAAACATTGTGATGCGTTTTTTAAATTAATGCGCTGCGTTTGCTAACAATGATCAAAATATGTAAATATTAAATGTTACTATAAACGTGCTCGTTTATGGTGACAACTAGCCCCACTATGGACTGGACTCTCACACTATTAACTAGATCCACAATGGACTGGACTCTCACACTATTAACTTGATCCACTTGACGTCCAATGCACCGGTCGCCCAGGGGGGCCAAGGTTTCTCATTGTCATCCCATTGGGTTGAGTTTTTTCTTGCCCTGATGAGGGATCTGAGCCAAGGATGTCATTGTGGCTTGTGCAGCCCTTTGAGACACTCGTGATTTAGGGCTATAGAAATCAACTTTGATTGATTGATTGATTGATTGATTGATATATAAAACCTTAATGGAGGTGTTTGGATGTTTTTTAAGGGTTTTATAGGCAGAATAGAGTGGCTCCTATTGACTTTTGATCACATTTATTTATATTCAGAATGCAAGAACAAAGAAAAATATGTGTTCTTGTCTTACATAAGGATTGTGAATGATAGACAACATTCCAAAAGAAAAGTACAGTTGCCCTTGAAGGTCTACCATAGTTCAGGTTCACTAGAACTGCTGGTAGAAGTAGTACACCCAGAGTATCCCAGCCTCACCCTCCAGTGGCCCCCAGGCCAATCGGGTTTGAGACCCCTGATGTCGGGCTATGTTCACACTGCATATTTGACATTTCACTGTCAGCATTAAAATTTTCCGTCGAGTCCTTTTTTCCACATTTGGATGAAAATGTATCCAATGCAACTGCAGTCTGAAGGTTGAGGTCCTGTACGTCATCCATAGGTGACAAAGGTCACAACTCTTTGCCAACACAACCAGCTGGACGAAGGAGCATCTTGACAAGGGTTTCTTCATTATTTTGTGTGTCTTGCATGTATGTAAAAGTGGACAAAAGAGAATATTTGAAGTCTTGAAGGGAACAGTCAGTGGTGAAATGATGCTTCTGAACAGAAGTGGTTAAAATACTGAAATAAAAGATATGTGCCTGTGACTGCGGTGGCACTAACACCTTCAAATAGGCACCTGACTGACACCAACACCAATCGTAAACACAGGTGTTACGTCTGATGTCTTGATTCTTGCATCGGTTCATGCACCTATCTTTGGTGTTGTGAACGACTAAGTAAAAAGATGGGATTGAACATATGATTGGGCATCATACCTGGTGTGTGAACTCAGCCTACCTTCCCTTGAAAAGGAACCAGTCAAATAATAATAATAATAATGGATTATATTTATATAGCGCTTTTCTATCAACTAGATACTCAAAATGCTCACAGAGAAGTGAAAAGCCATCATTCATTCACACGGTGGTGGAGGTAAGCTACATTTGCAGCCATAGCTGCCCTGGGGTAGACTGACGGAAGCGTGGCTGCCAAACGGCCCTCCGACCACAACCCATCATTCATCATTCATTCACCAGTGTGAGCAACACTGGGGGCGAGGGTGAAGTGTCTTTGCCCAAGGACACAACGGCAGTGATTTGGATGGTTTCTGGCACAGCTGTGAATACTGTATTTATGCTACAAAGGTGACATAACTACCAGTAAGGCCAGGTCCAGCATATATTTCCCACTTATAGGAGAAGTACGCACCACAGAGGAAAACCTTTACAAACATGAATTTACCAGAAATAACTATGGGTGTTAAAGAATGGTTGAAAGTTCTTTACTCTCTGTTTTGAAAGGTTTAATTTCTTGACAAATGTATTTGTGGTCTCATGCAAAAGTTGATCTTTAATACCAAACTCTGCTTTCAGTCAGCTTGACAATTGCATTTTTTCTAGGAATGTTTCTCCACTGATTGGTATTTGCAGAAGAAGCGTTCTTAAACTAAGTACCTTTGTGGTTTGTACGCTGACATGCTCAAGCAAGCACTTGTCCTACACTGAGGAAGACTTTGACACGAGCTTCAGATCTCAACAACATTGTTGTGCAAACACCATGAAGTCATTTCAACATCCATCCAACAGGTGTAACATCCAACACGTGAGATGGTATGTATCATCAAGGCTTAGCGTATAGGTGTGAAGGGTGACAGCAAATAAATGATTATAAGTCAGCTGGTAGGCTCGAGTACGGAGGAGGAAGGAAGAGGAGGAGGAGGAGGACAAAAGCAAGTGAGAGAATGAGGAGGAGGATAATAATCTAATTATTAAGAAATTAAAAGGGATCAACAGGCGTGTAATTGAACACTCAAGTTTGTTCAAGGTCATTATATTCTTTCAACTTCGTAAGGGTTGGTGAGCCAAAGAAATAGGAGGAAGTCATTATTTGGAGTGATTCATGATAAAAATAGCCAGTGATGGAGCCAAACAAGGGCCACATTGCATTTGTAGCAATTGAAGGAAAGACAAGAGTCAAGTAGTTTATTATGTCCCTAACAACGTGGTTTTCTAACAGCTGAACACCCGTCTTCTGCTCTAACAAAGTATGACACACCCTCTCATTTCAACTCATTATATGTTTTAGTCAGGTTTCATTACACTACATCAAATACATTCATTCATGTCCATGTCATAATGACAACAATGTCCATGTCCTGATGACAACAATGTCCCCCCTTTTAGACCAGTTGATCTGCCGTTTCTTTTGTGCTCTGCCCCCCTCTCCTTCATGGAGGAGGGGGGGGGGCACAGGTTTGGTGGCCACGGATGAAGCGCTGGCTGTCCAGAGTCGGGACCCAGGGTGGACCGCTCGTCTGTGCATCGGTTGGGGACGTCTCTGCGCTGCTGACCTGTCTCCGCTCGGGATGGTCTCCTGCTGGCCCCACTATGGACTGGACTCTCACTATTATGTTAGATCCACTATGGACTGGACTCTCACAATATTATGCTAGATCCACGCGACGTCCATTGCACCGGTCGCCCAGGGGGGGCCCCCACATCTGCAGTCCCCTCCAAGGTTTATCATTGTCCCATTGGGTTGAGTTTTTCCTTGCCCTGATGTGGGATCTGAGCCGAGGATGTCGTTGTGGCTTGTGCAGCCCTTTGAGACACTCGTGATTTAGGGCTATATAAGTAAACATTGATTGATTGATTGATTGAATGTCCCTGTCCTAATGACAACAATGTCCATGTCCTAATGACAACAATGTCCATATCCTATTGACAACAATGTCCATGTCCTAATGACAACAATGTCCATGTCCTAATGACAACAATGTCCATGTCTTAATGCCAACAACATCCCTGTCCTAATGACAACAATGTCCCTGTCCTAAAGACAAAAATGTCCCTGTCCTAATGATAACAATGTCCATGTCCTAATGACAAACATGTCCATGTCCTAATGACAACAAAGTCCATGTCCTAATGACAACAATGTGCTAATGACAACAATGTCCATGTCCTAATGACAACAATGTCCAAATGACAACAATGTCCGTGTCCTAATGACAACAATGTCCGTGTCCTAATGACAACAATGCCCGTGTCCTAATGACAACAATGCCCGTGTCCTAATGACAACAATTCCTGTGTCCTATTGACAACAATGTCCGTGTCCTATTGACAACAATGTCCCTGTCCTAATGGCAACAATGTCCCTGTCCTAATGACAACAATGTCCCTTTCCTAATGACAACAATGTCCCTGTCTTAATGACAACAATGTCCATGTTCTAATGACAACAATGTCCATGTCTTAATGACAACAGTGTCCATGTCTTAATGACAACAATGTCCCTGTCCTAATGACAACAATGTCCAATGTCCATCAGGACATGGACAGTGTTGTCATTAGGACATGGACATTGTTGTCATTAGGACATGGACAGTGTTGTCCAATGTCCATCAGGACATGGACAGTGTTGTCATTAGGACATGGACATTGTTGTCATTAGGACATGGACAGTGTTGTCATTAGGACATGGACATTGTTGTCATTAGGACATGGACAGTGTTGTCATTAGGACATGGACATTGTTGTCACTAGGACATGGACAGTGTTGTCATTAGGACATAGACATTGTTGTCATCAGGACATGGACATTGTTGTCATTAGGACATAGACATTGTTGTCATCAGGACATGGACAGTGTTGTCATTAGGACATGGACAGTGTTGTCATTAGGACATGGACATTGTTGTCATTGGGACATGGACACTGTTGTCATCAGGACATGGACAGTGTTGTCATTAGGACATGGACAGTGTTGTCATTAGGACATGGACATTGTTGTCATTAGGACATGGACAGTGTTGTTATTAGGACATGGACAGTGTTGTCATTAGGACATAGACATTGTTGTCATCAGGACATGGACATTGTTGTCATTAGGACATAGACATTGTTGTCATCAGGACATGGACAGTGTTGTCATTAGGACATTGACATTGTTGTCATTGGGACATGGACACTGTTGTCATTAGGACATTGACAGTGTTGTCATCAGGAGATTGACAGTGTTGTCATTAGGACATAGACATTGTTGTCATCAGGACATGGACAGTGTTGTCATTAGGACATGGACATTGTTGTCATTAGGACATGGACATTGTTGTCATTAGGACATGGACAATGTTGTCAGGGAACAGCCACACACACATGGAGAACATGTGAACTCTGCACTGAGATTTTAACTCCACATCTGTTGACTGCGAGGCCGACAGACTAACCACGAGGCCACCGTGCCGCCCCCATTTCTTGCCAACAATACAGAATTCAGTTTCCAAGAAGAGTTGAGGCAAGTCATGTCCACACAGGTGGAGAGAGGTTCAAATCCAGGGGTGACAACATGTGGAGTCGGTCCTCTCCTGTACAAAACCACCATTTGGTGTGTTTGTGTCCATTCAGTGTCTTCAGTCATTAACCAGCGAGAGCTGCCACAAAGGATTTAAGAGGCTGTGTTGAATGGCTGGATGTTTAATTCTTGCATTCTAATTGAGGCGGGGGGGAGACAGAGGTTATGTAACTGCTGCAAAGCTGTCCCACTTGACGGAGAGGTGGATGAACCTTGCAAGTCCTATGGGAGATGGAGTATGCTGCTAATTTGACAAAGCTGGGAAATAAATGCTTTTATGCTTTTATTGACGGTGACCAATAGCGGCCTTTTCTGCTATGAAAGGTTTTAGTCTTTCGGGTGCTTTGCTATGAGGCAAAACAATCACGTGGAATGCATTTGTTGGAAGAAACTAAAGTGCATAATTGTTGCAACGAGCCATTGGAGGGCAAAATCATCTTCATTATTTGTGCCTATTTGTGGGAGCGTATGTACAGTCCCATCATTCATGTCCATGCCCCGCTTTTAAACACCTTTATGGACCTTACACATCCTGTCTTCAATCAGTACTGTCCAAAGTGTGGCCCCGGGGCCATTTGCGGCCCGCAGCTAAATAAAAGAGCAAACAGGTGCAACGCTGACTAAGAACACAAAGCTTTTTTTTTTTTTTTTTAAAGCCGTCATTGCTCAAAATATAATAATTAATCAAAATGAATGTTGTTATGAATCACTGACAAGGCTCCAATTAGTTCACATCAAAAATGTAACATTTTTGGGGGGAAAATATTGCATATTTTGTGTGTTTGCCATGTAAAAAAAATGTGTTTTTTGACAAAAAGGGCGAAAAAAAATTAAAACTTATGATCTAGGGATAGATGTGAAGTTGATCTTGAGACTTAACGTTGTAAGTGAAAATAAAATGTACTGTATGATTTATTTTAAACACTTTTAGGAGTGGGGTCACCTTGGATGCCCTGGAAAGTTATGGGTTATACTTGTGTAGCGCTTTTCTACCTTCAAGGTACTCAAAGCGCTTTGACAGTATTTCCACATTCACCCATTCACACACACATTCACACACTGATGGCGGGAGCTGCCATGCAAGACGCTAACCAGCAGCCATCAGGAGCAAGGGGTGAAGTGTCTTGCCCAAGGACACAACGGACGTGACTAGGGTGGTAGAAGGTGGGGATTGAACCCCAGTAACCAGCAATCCTCCTCTTTGCTCAAAAATAATAATTAATCCGAATTAATGTTTTGAATTATTGACCTAATCAAGGCTCCAATTACATAAAAAATTCACAATATTTTCTGGGGAAAATATTGCATAGTTTGTGTTTTTGCCATGTAAAAAAACTAACGTTTTTTTTTTTTTGGACAAAAAGGGCACAAAGCGAACAAAAAACCATGAAGAAAATACTAAAAGCTTATGTTTGTATGATCAACAGATAGATCTGAAGTTGATCTAAAGACATTAGCGTTAAAAGTAAAATTTTAGTGGGACTTTGTTATAAACTGTCATTGCTCAAAAATAATAATGAATTAAAATCAATGTTGTAAATTATTGACCTAACCAAGGCTCCAATTATTTCACATCAGATATTCCACTTTGAAATATTTTTGAGGGAAAATACTGCATATTTTGTGTGTTTGCCATATAAAAACTATGTTTTCTTTGACAAGAAGGGCATAAAACAAACAAATAAACAATGAAAAAATAAGAACTTATAATCAACGGATAGATGTGAAGTTGATCTAGCGACATACGTGTTAAAAGTGGGAAAAACAAATGTATGACTTATTTTTAACACTTTTATGGGTGAGGGACGTTTTTTAAACTGCCATTAATCCAAAAATAATAATGAATGTTATGCATTATTGATATATTTAAGACTTCAATTACTTCACACTTTAAAACATTTTTTGGGAGGAAATACTGCATATTTAGTTTTAGCTAATGAAAAATAATTTTATATCTGCAGAGCTGAAGTTGATCTAGAGAAAAAGTTGTAAGAAAAGAAAAAAGATACACAGTACAGGCCAAAAGTTTAGACACACCTTCTCATTTAATGTGTTTTCTTTATTTTCATGACTATTGTAGATTGTCACACCAAAACTATGAATGAACACATGTGGAGTTACGTACTCTTGGCATTCTCATTGAGAGAATGCCAAGAGTGTGCAAAACAGTAATCAGAGCAAAGGGTGGCTATTTTGAAGAAACTAGAATATAAAACATGTTTTCAGTTATTTCACCTTTTTTTTCAAGTACATAACTCCACATGTGTTCATTCATAGTTTTGATGTGACAATCTACAATGTAAATAGTCATGAAAAGAAAGAAAACACATTGAATGAGCAGAAGGTGTGTCCAAACATTTGGCCTGTACTGTATGACTTATTTTTAAAATATTTAAGACTGAGACCATTCCAGGTCCCCAAGACCAAACTTGAGGGGAGCCCTAAAGGTAAAAAAAACCCAAAATGAAAACGATCATGGTGACGCCATCACGCGGAGGTTTGATGAAGAAGAGATTATGTGGATCATCTCCATCACATTCAATGTTCCTGGCAAAGATAGAAATGTGCTTCACAAAGGTAGACCTTCAATGGGATAAAAATCCCAGTTCACTCATGTGGAACCAAGCAAAGGAACGCCCCCTCCAGGATCAACTGTACACAAGTATTAGGCGATGTATCGCCTCCTCAATGAGTCCATTGAAGATGGATTCAATCAACGCAGTTTTCCATATCATCTTGATTAGTGATCTTGGCAATACATGTGGGAAAGGCACACAAAGCAAGGTTCATACACGCATGCTGGGGAAGAACTTGAGAACCCCGACCCAAACCCCATCCAACACATTTGGGATGAAGCCAGTGGCCAACCTCACAAAGGACAATTATCTTAGGTCCATAGGCCAGCTCCTCCAGGATTAGTGATGTCCTGGTGGCACCAGTTTAGGTCCATAGACCAGCTCCTCCTGTATTAGTGATTACTTGATGGCACCAGTTTAGGTCCATAGGCAAGCTCCTCCAGGATTAGTGATGTCCTGATGGCACCAGTTTAGGTCCATAGACCAGCTCCTCCAGGATTAGTGATGTTCTTATGGCACCAGTTTAGGTCCATAGACCAGCTCCTCCAGGATTAGTGATGTCCTGATGGCACCAGTTTAGGTCCATAGGCCAGCTCCTCCAGGATTAGTAATGTCGTGATGGCACCAGTTTAGGTCCATAGACCAGCTCCTCCAGGATTAGTGATGTCCTGATGGCACCAGTTTAGGTCCATAGACCAGCTCCTCCAGGATTAGTGATGTCCTGATGGCACCAGTTTAGGTCCATAGGCCAGCTCCTCCAGGATTAGTGAGGTCCTGATGGCACCAGTTTAGGTCCATAAGACAGCTCCTCCAGGATTAGTGATGTCCTGATGGCACCAGTTTAGGTCCATAGACCAGCTCCTCCAGGATTAGTGATGTCCTGGTGGCACCAGTTTAGGTCCATAGACCAGCTCCTCCAGGATTAGTGATGTCTTGATGGCACCAGTTTAGGTCCATAGGCCAGCTCCTCCAGGATTAGTGATGTCGTGATGGCACCAGTTTAGGTCCATAGACCAGCTCCTCCAGGATTAGTGATGTCCTGATGGCACCAGTTTAGGTCCATAGACCAGCTCCTCCAGGATTAGTGATGTCCTGATGGCACCAGTTTAGGTCCATAGGCCAGCTCCTCCAGGATTAGTGATGTCCTGATGGCACCAGTTTAGGTCCATAGACCAGCTCCTCCAGGATTAGTGATGTCCTGATGGCACCAGTTTAGGTCCATAGACCAGCTCCTCCAGGATTAGTGATGTCCTGATGGCACCAGTTTAGGTCCATAGGCCAGCTCCTCCAGGATTAGTGATGTCCTGATGGCACCAGTTTAGGTCCATAGGCCAGCTCCTCCAGGATTAGTGATGTCCTGATGGCACCAGTTTAGGTCCATAGACCAGCTCCTCCAGGATTAGTGATGTCCTGATGGCACCAGTTTAGGTCCATAGACCAGCTCCTCCAGGATTAGTGATGTCCTGATGGCACCAGTTTAGGTCCATAGGCCAGCTCCCCCAGGATTAGTGATGTCCTGATGGCACCAGTTTAGGTCCATAGGCCAGCTCCTCCAGGATTAGTGATGTCGTGATGGCACCAGTTTAGGTCCATAGGCCAGCTCCTCCAGGATTAGTGATGTCGTGATGGCACCAGTTTAGGTCCATAGGCCAGCTCCTCCAGGATTAGTGATGTCCTGATGGCACCAGTTTAGGTCCATAGGCCAGCTCCTCCAGGATTAGTGATGTCGTGATGGCACCAGTTTAGGTCCATAGGCCAGCTCCTCCAGGATTAGTGATGTCCTGATGGCACCAGTTTAGGTACCCCAGCAAATTATACATGACCTCGCAACTTTGTCCAATCAGCCTAATTTTTGCCAGTGGAATTTGTCTCAAACTGTCTAATCAAAACATATTTGTTATATTTAGTGTAGACCAAGCAGGAACAACCACATGTAACAATACATCAACTGGCTACTGGCTGTCCTCCTCACATCTACTTCCTGTCTATCACGCTTGGCCTTCTGGGTAATATAGTATACAAACATTTACTTCCTACTAAGGTTGTCTCGATACCAATACATTTTGGTACCGGTACCAAAATGAATTTCGATACTTTTCTAAATAAAGGGAACCACAAAAAAATGTCATTATTGTCTTTATTGTAACAAAAAATGTTAGCGTACATGAAACATATGTTTATTATTGTAATTTAGTCCTTAAATAAAATAGTGAACATACTAGACAACTTGTCTTTTAGTAGTAAGTAAACAAACAAAGACTCCTAATTAGTCTGCTGACGTATGCAGTAACATAGTGTCATTTATTTACGAGGGACAAACTGTAAAAATTGATTATTAATCTACTTGTTAATTTACTGTTAATATCTGCTTATTTTCTGTTTTAACATGTTCTATCTACATGTTCTATCAGGGGCGGCATGGCATAGTGGGTAGAGCGGCCGTACCCGAAACCTGAGGGTTGCAGGTTCGCTCCCCGCCTCTTGACATCCAAATTGCTGCCGTTGTGTCCTTGGGCAGGACACTTCACCCTTGCCCCCGATGCCGCTCACACTGGTGAATGAATGATGAATGAATAATAGGTGGTAGTCTGAGGGGCCGTAGGCGCAAACTGGCAGCCTCGCTTCCGTCAGTCTGTCTACCCCAGGGCAGCTGTGGCTACAAATGTAGCTTACCACCACCAGGTGTGAATGAATGATAGGTTCCCACTTCTCTGTGAGCGCTCTGAGTATCTAACAATAGAAAAGCGCGATAAAAAATCTAATCCATTTTTATTATTATTATTACTTCTGTTAAAATGTAATAATCACTTATTCTTCTCTTCTTTGATACTTTACATTAGTTTTGGATGATACCACACATTTAGGTATCGATCCGATACCAAGTAGTTACAGGATCATACATTGGTCATATTCAAAGTCCTCATGTGTCCAGGGACGCATTAACTGAGTTTATAAACATAATATGAATTTTAAAAAAAGGAAAAAAGATTTTGTGATGATAAAAAATAACAATGTAATCATAGTAGTATCAACTAGATACACTATTGTACTTGGTATCATTACAGTGGATGTCAGGTGTAGTTCCATCCATGGCATTTGTTTACATTGTGACGTCGGTGAGCTATTGTATCCTCCTACGGTGTGTAGTGAAGCATGTTTAGCTATTCCTCGTCCTCCAGTGATAATGGTACTTGTAAGACACATACTTTATTTGTCGCCACAGAGGCCAGGATTAGTGATTTAGAAGTAGCTAAAACACTGTGGATGGATGTAAGCTGCTAGCTAGCTAGCCATGTCTTAAAGCATCTCTTCCTGAGGGTGTTTCAATGTTATAACTTCACCTTTATCTTTACTTTTTACACCAAAATACGTCCATTCTCCCTTTTCTGTCTACACACTGTGTCTGCTTGTAAGTACTCTGTGTGCGCGCTGACCAACATGCTCCTCTGCTGGTTAAACCAGCAATGTCACCACGTGACAACGCGCCGTCATGCCTGTAAAAAAAAAAAGGGGGGGAACCGGTACTTTTTGGAGGCGGTATAGTACCGAATATGATTAATTAGTACCGTGATACTATAGTCGTTCCGATATACCGTACAACCCTACTTCCTACTGCAGTTGACCTATATTAATTTAACCTTTATGCATCCAGGGTAAGATAATAAAGAACATGTTTTCATTTGCAAAGCAACATTGACATGTTAGAGATGTTGAAGTGTGATGATAACCTCTCATCGCCTGTCATTTACCAACAAAAATGAGAGCTATACATCTCTGTCAACAGTTCACAAATGTTGTGTATGTGTGGAGCTAAATGTGTTGGAATATAAATGAATGTTTAAGATGGACA
Organism: Nerophis lumbriciformis; assembly: GCF_033978685.3. Classification (NCBI taxonomy): domain Eukaryota; kingdom Metazoa; phylum Chordata; class Actinopteri; order Syngnathiformes; family Syngnathidae; genus Nerophis; species Nerophis lumbriciformis. The sequence goes on along the minus strand of NC_084571.2, from coordinate 18,668,428 downwards.
AACACTGGAAGTGTAAAACCTGCATGGAAAATATCTGCAAGTTGTGGACCAGACTTTGGTGTTTCTTTATTTCATTACAATCAATTAGTACTCTAATTAACACTAATTAGACAATGAGCTCCAACTATGTGCTTTTACTGCCATCTAGTGTCCACGTTTTAGCCTGCAGAATAAAATACAGTGTTTGTACTTTTTTCCTACACTTTGCACCCAGCGGCTTATAAAACGATGCAACTAATGTATGCAATTTTTCTTTGCTGAATGCAAATTAAAAAAAAAAAAACACTGAAAATGTGTGTTATTGTTTATGGGTTATACTATAGCGCGTTTCTACCTTCAAGGTACTCGAAGCACTTTGACACTATTTCCACATTCACCCATTCACACACACATACACACACTGATGGCGGGAGCTGCCATGCAAGGCCCTAACCACGACCCATCAGGAGCAAGGGTGAAGTGTCTTGCTCAAGGACACCACAGACGTGACGAGGTTGGTAGAAGGTGGGGATCGAACCAGGAACCCTCAGGTTGCTGGCACGGCCACTCTCCAGGCCGTCCCCGTTTGCTGCGGCGACTTGCTTGTGGGGGCAAGGCTGCCAGTTTGTGGAATCCTGCTACGGCGCCAAGTTTTGGACCAGTTCGCTCACTGCATGTGCTGCTGTGTCCTTCCAGTTAGCGCTTTCAACCGGAAGTAGAAGTGCCGTTCCGTCTTCTAGCCGCCCATAGCGTTTCAACCCGTATTGATTCCTCATTCATCACTCCAAGCAACGGTTTTAAGTTTTACAATATAACTAAAATTGTTTATACTTACTAAAGCGTCCCATGTGTGTTCATGCATATTTGTACGCGCTATCGTAATGTAATAAAGCTAGTGTCGTTAGCATTAGCTAATATGCTAACACATTTACAATGCCTGTTAGTAGCATTAACTTACAATGGCATTCTTTTTGTATTGTTTCACTTTCGTAAATTCACCGAAACGTCAACGTAGAGTTATTGAGTCTGTTTAGCTGATTGGGGAGCTAGCTTGCGCAGCCACTGGGTCCATGACCATGACTTCTGTTTTGTTTGATCAGCCGTTTTACTGCCGTGTGACAGACAGCGTTTGGAAACAATTTAGGTATGTAAATAAACACGTACAGAATATTTATGTGAAAATAACTCATTCCACAACATGCATATTTGTACGTGCTATCGTAATGTAATTAAGCTAGCGTCGTTATCATTAGCTAACATGCTAACACATTTACGAATGCCTGTTAGTATTATTAATATACAACGGCATTCTTTTTGTATTGTTTCAGTGTTACAAATTCCTCAGTAAATTCACCAAAACGTCAACGTAGAGTTATTAAGTCTGTTTAGCTGATTGGAGAGCTAGCTTGCGCAGCTCGTGGGTCCATGACCATGACTTCTGTTTTGTTTGATCAGCCGTTTTACTGCCCTGTTACAGACACCGTTTGGAAACAATTAAGGTATGTAAATAAACATTTACAAACATTAACTAATTTCACAACATATATATCCACAGCTAATACATGGAAAACTATGTTTTTCTTCTTATATAGCGGTGCCTTATCGTCTGGTAAACAATCATTTTAATTTAATTAATTCATTTTAGTATAATCAATTAATTTTGTATAATCGAAGTAGCTCCCTTTGAATTTCTGTGGCCATGTTTGACATTAAGTGCAGACGAAGGAAGAAAGTCTCTCTCTCTCCTAGCGATACGAGGTGTGCATAATGTTTGCCAGAGAAGCGCACAAAATGCTCCACAATGCCTCTTAACCTTTGACCCCGGCTGACTGTTACCTGTGAGCGGCAAACACGCAGTCAGAGTAGCGGACAGACCTGCAAGCTGTTTGGTAGCATGAAGATGGAGGAGAGAGAGAGAGAGAGAGAGAGAGAGAGAGCGAGCTATGTAATCCTCCCCAGAGGAAGTCCCCTCTCAACCCTATCATGAACTGGCAGGCAAGTGGGCTGCAGGCACACACACACACACACACACACACACACACACACACACGCTCAGCTGGGAGAAATCCATACGCATGCTGGAGTAGGAGCGAAGTGAACTATACATCACCCTGGAATGTAAAGCACTTCTCTTTCCAGCGAGTGTAGCATGAAAAGAGCACATCGCAGCAAACCTCTGGGCTATGATGATCGTCAATAGCCCAGGTCAGAGGTCAGAGGTCTCGGCAGATGCATATCAACAAGATCCACAGGACAAATGGTAGACTCATTATGTGCAACTAACACAAACATGGACTGTGCTTTGCTACCATGAACACATCAATCATGTCAATGAATCCATTACAGAAGTAACTATTCATTCAACACTCAACTTACTCACCAGGGGCCTCATGTATAGGACTTAGGGTTGTACGGTATACCGGTACTAGTATAGCATCACCCTACTAATCAGTCAAAACAATACTATACTGTTTGAAAAGTACCTATTCACCATAATTTATTTTTTTTACAGGCATGACGGCGAGTCGTCACATCATGACATTGCTGGTTTTACCAGCAGAGGAGCATGTTCGGCAGCGCACGCACACAGACTACTTACAAGTAGACACAGTGTGTAGACAGAAAAGGGAGAATGGACGCATTTTGGTGTAAAAAGTAAAGATAAAGGTGAAGTTATAACACTGAAACACCCTCAGGAAGAGGTGCTTTAAGACATGGCTAGCTAGCTAGCAGCTAACATCCATCCACAGTACTTCTAAATCACTCATACTGGTCTCCATGGCAACAAATAAAGTGCGTTTCTTACAAGTAACATTATCACTGGAGGACGAGGAATAGCTAAACATGCTTCACTACACACCCTAGGAGGATACAATAGCTCCCCGGCGTCACAATGTAAACAAACGTCATGGGCGGATCTACACCTGACATCCACTGTAATAATACCAAGTACAGGAGCGATAATACTATGATTACATCGATATTTTTTAGCATCACAAAATCTTCTTTCCTTTTTTTAAAATTCGTATTATGTTTATAAAGTCAGTAAATACGTCCCTGGACACATGAGGACTTTGAATTTGACCAATGTATGATCCTGCAACTACTTGGTATCGGATCGATACCTAAATGTGTGGTATCATCCAAAACTAATGTCAAGTATCAAAGAAGAGAAGAATAAGTGATTATTACATTTTAACAGAAGTGTAGATAGAACATGATAAAACAGAAAATAAGCAGATATTAACAGTAAATTAACAAGTGGATTAATAATCCATTTTTTACAGTTTGTCCCTCATAATGTTGACAAAATAATAGGTAGATAAATGACACAATATGTTACTTCATATGTCAGCAGACTAATTAGGAGTCTTTGTTTGTTTACTTACTACTAAAAGACAAGTTGTCTAGTATGTTCACTATTTTATTTAAGGACTAAATTACAATAATAAACATGTTTCATGTACCCTAACATTTTTTGTTCAAATAAAGACAATAATGAATTTTTTTGTGGTCCCCTTTATTTAGAAAAGTACTCAAATACATTTTGGTACCGGTACCAAAATATTGGTATGGGGACAAGGCTAGAATGAAGTGTAGATGTGTAGTTATTTCCCATATTTCTGCACAACAATCAGATATGTAACACTAGTGAGCAGTAGAGAATATGAAGTGATTTTTGGGCCAGAACAAATTTTACTTTATTCATGTTTGAAGGGTTTCTTTCTATTTTATGTTGTATATTTTTATATGACATTACCAGTTCATTTTTATAATTGCTAGCATTCATAGCTGTCATACTTAATTATAATACCAAAAAAAAGGGGTTCTTTGTCAAGTCATTGTTTGTGTGTACAATTAAGTGGCGAGCATACTGTATACTTAAATAAGGGCTATTTTAGGAGCAGATAATTATTGGTGAGTTGTTTTTATCAGCAGGCCTCACTCCCCTTCAGGAGACACCACTAAGTGGAGGTGGCCGTGGGCGACCCCCCACTAACTGTGACATTTACACGCCCCTCTCACCCCCCTCTGCTTGCCATGCCTCCATTGTTTCCCTCGCCATCAAAAAATATGGGACATTCGTGAGGAAAGGTAAGTGGAGTGCCCCACCTTATACCCTGAAACATAGCACATCCTCCCTGGGGCCGAGTGCCAAAGATGCGCCGTCTTGACTTGAGGAGGGAATAAAAATATAGGGGGGATGACAAAGACGACAGCTTGTGAGGGGGAACATTGTCTGTGCGGCTGGAAATCTTTTCAGGAAAAACAGGATTTGATGCACAATGGTGGTGGGTGTGAAGAAAGGGGGCTCATATTAAGAGAAGTGTCTTTATGTATGCCAGCTTTTTACTGCATTTGCATGGAGAGGCTCCAATCTGTTCTCTGGAAATATGTAGATCTAGTGTGACACCAGCCTTCTGAGAGGGCTTTCAAGGTTGTCCTGCTTTTCTACATAACTCTATTAGGCTTGTATGCTATACCCGTACTAGTATAGTATCCTGCTACTAATGGTACTATACTCTGTTTGAAAAGCACCACTTCCCCCTGTTTTTTTTGTACAGGCATGACGTCGTCACGTCATGACATTGCTGGTTTTATGAGCAGAGGAGCATGTTCGGCAGCGCACGCACACAGAGTACTTACAAGCAGACACAGTGTGTAGACAGAAAAGGGAGAATGGACGCATTTTGGTGTACAAAGTAAAGATAAAGGTGAAGTTATAACACTGAAACACTGAGGGAAGTCTTGTCTTGTTTTTTTCTGTCTTGTGATTTGCATGTTTTATTTTGAAAAGCAACTCCTCTTGTTTCAGATCACGGGTCCTTCCTCTTGTGTGACCAGTCTGACGTCATCCCTGACCCTTGATTGTTTCCACCTGTTTCTCATTACCCTCATGTTCCATATACCGTATTTTTCGGAGTATAAGTCGCACCTGCCGAAAATGCATAATAAAGAAGGAAAAAAACATATAAATCGCACTGGAGCCCGGCCAAACTATGAAAAAAAACTGCGACTTATAGTCCGAAAAATACAGTAAGCCCATGCCTACCCTTGTTCTGTGCCAGATTGTCTCAAGCTTTCGTGCCTGTCTAGCACACATGTTCATGTTCATGTCCATGCCTTGCCTCGTCCCATGTCTACTTCCTTGCATCCAGAAATTCCCACGCTGTAATTTTGAGTTAACTTTTTCTCCTCCCTCAGAGCGACTTTTGTTATCTCGCCTTTTTTCAACCGCAGTGGTGAGTTATGATTTTTTCCTAATGATCTTCCTTCCTCAAAGTTTTTGAGTGATTTTTTTGTTTACATTTATTTGACTAAGATTAGAGTAGTAATTTTTATAGTCATTATTTTCTTCCTCCTGTTGGAGCGTTTTTTGTTAAAGTTTTTATAGCAGATACGGCGCTAATTATAGTTCGTCTTTCCTCCTTGGAGGGATTTTCGGTTTTTCCCTTTATGGAACCTTTTTTCGCTGTCTGTTTTTTGTGACTCATAGTATTGAATATACTCTGCTCTGGAGGTTAAAGAGTTTTCAAAATAAAAGCTTTATTTAGAATCCCATCTCTGCATCTGAGTCCCTTCCTTCGTCCAAGCCTGACAGAAACACCCTCAGGAAGAGGTGCTTTAAGACATGGCTAGCTAGCTAGCTAGCGGCTAACGTCCATCCGCAGTGTTTTAGCTCCTTCTAAATCACTAATCCTGGCCTCCATGGTGACAAATAAAGTAGGTTTCTTACAAGTACCATTATCACTGGAGGACGAGGAATGGTTAAACATGCTTCACTACACACCTTAGGAGGATACAATAGCTCACCGGCGTCACAATGTAAACAAATGCCATGGGTGGATCTACACCAGACATCCACTGTAATGACACCAAGTACAAGAGTGTATCTAGTCGATACTACTATGATTACATTAACATTTTTTGGCGTCACAAAATCTTTTTTCCTTTTAAAGAAATGCATATTACTTTTATAAAGTCAGTAAATATGTCCCTGGACACATGAGGACTTTGAATACGACCAATGTATGATCCTGTAACTACTTGGTATCGGATCGATACCTAAATGTGTGGTATCATCCAAAACTAATGTAAAGTATCAAACAAGAGAAGAATAAGTACAGGAGCGTATCTAAATACTACTATGATTACATCGATATTTTTATCGTCACATACATTTTTTTATTCATATTTCATAGTTTACAAACAATAAAAAAATGACAAAAGCTTTTGTGACAATAAAGAATATCGACGTAACCATTGTAGTATTGACTATTTACGGCTCTTGTACTTGGTATTATTACAGTCAATATTAGTATAGATCCACCAAACCTTTCCCACTAGGGACAGCAAACCAAAAAAATGTAAGTATGCGGGGGCCATTTTGATATTTTATATAAAAAATTGGATAAATATTAGTTATTTATTATTCAAAGCTTCAATCTCAACTCAAGGTTCTTTCGATAGAAAACTCTGTTGTTTGTTAGGCAGAAACACTAAATATGCAATATATGTGGAGATGCCAGGGGCCACATAGGTGCAGGACGTGCAGAGTATATGTGGAGATGCCAGGGGCCACATATGTGCAGAGTATATGTGGAGATGCCAGGGGCCACATAGGTGCAGGACGTACAGAGTATATGTGGAGATGCCAGGGGCCACATAGGTGCAGGACGTGCAGAGTATATGTGGAGATGCCAGGGGCCACATAGGTGCAGGACGTGCAGAGTATATGTGGAGATGCCAGGGGCCACATAGGTGCAGGACGTGCAGAGCATATGTAGAGATGCCAGGGGCCTCATAGGTGCAGGACGTGCAGAGTATATGTGGAGATGCCAAGGGCCACATAGGCGCAGGACGTGCAAAGTATATGCAGAGATGCCAGGGGCCACATAGGCGCAGGACGTGCAAAGTATATGCAGAGATGCCAGGGGCCACATAGGTGCAGGACGTGCAAAGTATATGCGGAGATGCCAGGGGCCACATAGGTGCAGGACGTGCAGAGTATATGTGGAGATGCCAGGGGCCACATAAGTGCAGGACGTGCGGAATATATGTGGAGATGCCAGGGGCCACATAAGTGCAGGACGTGCAGAGTATATGTGGAGATGCCAGGGGCCACATAAGTGCAGGACGTGCAGAGTATATGTGGAGATGCCAGGGGCCACATAAGTGCAGGACGTGCAGAGTATATGTGGAGATGCCAGGGGCCACATAGGTGCAAGACGTGCAGAGTATATGTGGAGATGCCAGGGGCCACATAGGTGCAGGACGTGCAGAGTATATGTGGAGACGCCAGGGGCCTCATAGATACTCTGCAGCTGACAATTGAGTGGAGGATTCTTATGTAACTTTCACTTTAGGTGCAGAGTAGAGTCAGCCCACACGGGAGAGGAAGGTGTTTGTTATTAAACTACAAGAATAAAAGCATGGTGATAGTAGGGATTGCAAGAATAAAAGCATGATGATAGTATTAGGGATTAGGGGTGTGACAATAAACGTTTGACCATTAGCATTACCCTTTTTAACCCTGATTGATAACTGCACTTAGGTCTTTCCCTATTCAGAAACAACAATCGCCTGATCTAAACTTAGTGTAAAAACATTAGATTGATCTAAACTTAGTGTGTAAAAAATTAGATTGATCTAAACTTAGTGTGTAAAAACATTAGATTGTGAGTATATGAGCTCTTCAATTGTGCACATTGGACCTACAACTGTGTTGTGATTGAAGAATACAAGACTGAAGTGTTTTTACACTGCGTTCAAACACCGCCCAACAGAGTAGGACAACACCGTTTCCGCCAAAAATAATAAAGATTTTAATTGTTACACACTTTTATTGTACAAAAGCCAAAAGCAGTGAAGTTGTCACGTTGTGTAAATGGTAAATAAAAAGAGAATCCAATGATTTGCAAATCCTTTTCAACTTATATTCAATTGAATAAACTGCAAAGACAAGATATTTAATGTTCAAACTGAGAAACCTAATGTTTTTTTTGCAAATATTAGCTCATTTGAAATTTGATGCCTGCAACATGTTTCAAAAAAGCTGGTACAAGTGGCAAAAAAGACTGATGAATGAGGAATGCTCATCAAACACTTATTTGGAACATCCCACAGGTGAACAGGCTAATTGGGAACGGGTGGGTGCCATGATTGGGTATAAAGGAGCTTCCATGAAATGCTCAGTCATTCACAAACAAGGATGGGGCGAGGGTCACCACTTTGTCAACAAATGCCTGAGCAAATTGTTTAAGAACAACATTTCTCAACCAGCTATTGCAAGGAATTTAGGAATTTCACATCTACAGTCCGTAATATCATCAAAAGGTTCAGAGAATCTGGAGAAATCACTGCACGCAAGCGACAAGGCCGAAAACCAACATTGAAAACCAACATCCAAAATGTGTCGCCTCAGTTCCCAAACCTTTACTGGGTGTTGTTAAAAGGAAAGGCCATGTAACACAGTGGTAAAAATACCTTTTTTGCAATGTGTTGCTGCCATTAAATTGTAAGTTCATGATTATTTGCAAAAAGAATGAAATATCTTGTCTTTGCAGTCTATTCAATTGAATATAAGTTGAAAAGGATTTGCAAATCATTGTATTCTCTTTTTATTTACCATTTGCACAACGTGACAACTACACTGCTTTTGGCTTTTGTATATAAACCTTAAGTACAAAGCAATATTTAAAACAATAAAAGCTTAGCCATTAAAACAGATAAAAAAAATGTGTATATATATATATATATATATATATATACAGTGTTGTATAAAATACTATTAGTGAAGCATAAAAAAACATAGTGCCTTTTCGAACAGTGTGTGTTTATTTTAGTAATTAAAAAAAACTTGGTCAAGATTTGTGTGTGTTTATATAATTGGGCTGTAAATTTATTAATTTTTTCTGCATGAATCACGATTCTTATTTGTAACGATTCTTAATCGATTAAAATATTTTTTTTTAAATCTTTTATCTTTCAAAAAGCTGTCCTGTCCAGCCACTTTATGAAATGTTTTATTAGACAGTTTTCTTTGAAGTAATACAGAAATGATGTTTATCTATTTAATGAATTCATCTTCGAAATGACACCCAATGTTATTAAAAAAGTATTCATTGTATTAATCGAGAATCGTTTTTTTTGTTTTTTTTCCCCCTTGGCCTCAGTCTGGACACCCTCTCTCCAGGGTGCCCAGGCTGAGACTGAATATATATATTTTTTCTTCTCTATCCCCCTCCCCCAGCGTTGACCTGTTTCTCACCTTTTTTGTAAGGGGCGCCGGAAAGTGTCAGACCCATCAGTGATCCTGTTCTGTCTCCCTGTAATGTTTGATCCTGTTTTGTCTCCCTGTAATGTTTGACCCTGTTCTGTCTCCCTGTAATGTTTGATCCTGTTTTGTCTCCCTGAAATGTTTGATCCTGTTCTGTCTCCCTGTAATGTTTGATCCTGTTCTGTCTCCTTGTAATGTTTGATCCTGTCCTGTCTCCCTGTAATGTTTGTCCCTGTTCTGTCTCCCTGTAATGTTTGATCCTGTTTTGTCTCCCTGTAATGTTTGATCCTGTCCTGTCTCCCTGTAATGTTTGATCCTCTCCTGTCTCCCTGTAATGTTTGATCCTGTCCTGTCTCCCTGTAATGTTTGATCCTGTCCTGTCTCCCTGTAATGTTTGTCCCTGTTCTGTCTCCCTGTAATGTTTTATCCTGTTTTGTTTCCCTGTAATGTTTGTCCCTGTTTTGTCTCCCTGTAATGTTTGATCCTGTTTTGTCTCCCTGTAATGTTTGATCCTGTTCTGTCTCCCTGTAATGTTTGTCTGATCTTGAATGGGATTGTGCTGAAAATTGTAATTTCCCCTCGGGGATTAATAAAGTATTTCTGATTCTGATTCTGACTTTGAATCGAAAATCGATTCTGTATCGAATCATTCCCCCAACAATCCAATCGTGTGGTACTTTTTGAGCACTTTCAACAATAACGCAATATTAATGATAGCCTTGATCATTTTGGACAGGATAACAATGATATGAAATGTTACAGTTTGTTATGTTAAAGGTAAACTGGGGTAAAACTCGACTGTTAGCATTACCGTTTTAAATTCAAATGATCATAAAACCGTGATTGATAACCGCACTACAATAAACTCTCAGACTGGACACTACTCATCGACTGGAGAAGCAGGCTGGCTGGCTTAAATGCTAACATGAAAACAAGAGGCATTAACGTATTTCCCTATTAAGAAACAATATACCCCAACCTAAAGTTATATAAACACATAAGTGTTGTGCACATTGACCCTCCAAACTGTGCTCTCTCAGAACAGAGTGATTGATCAATACTACCAGGGTGATGGCCCTAACTGGCCACATCTTGTTACTGACAAAAATATGAAGGCAACATTTCGGGTGGCTTTGTGGCGGACGTCTTTAGTACCTGCAGTGGCAAGCTACAGGTCCTGGGTTCCAACCCTGGTCGTGCTGGAAAAATCTCTAGGTTTTTCAAATTTAGTTAAAATGGTTTAATGTGCTATACTTCAGGATGTGAATAAAAAAGTGGACTGTTAGAAAATCATGCTGATGATCAAAGATGTTAGATGAGCGGTAGAAAGTTTAGCTCAATTCAAGTTTTTTTTTTTGCCTATCGTTCACAATCATTATGACACACAAGACAATGGATTTTTTAAATGAATTCTAAATATTAAATAAATGCAATCAAAAGTCTGCTTACAATGGAAGTCGCTCTATTCTGCCGATAAAACCCCCCAAAAGACCTCCATTAAGGTTTTATATACACACTATTTATATCATGTAGTAACATTTATAATAACATTTAATATTTACATATGTTGATCATTTTAAGCATATGCGGCGCATTCATTTAAAAAAAACGCATCACAATGTTCACTTTTTTCCCCAACATCACTGATTATTACTCACTGCAGACTTCATGAGAGCCAACACACATAATAAAACATCACTTACTGTACACGGTCTGCTGTCATTAGGATGCAGACTGCTAGGATGTTCATATATTCCCATTTAGGTGAAGAATGACTCATAAACCTCACAAAGAAAAGGGGGTGGGACCAAGCGTCTTTTTGTGTCGTTCTCGCCATTTCCGGGTCTAAATTGGCGGTCAAAGTGTACCAACTTGTCGGAATACATCTTCGTCCTTCAACTATCCAGGTGAGAGGCATGATTTATGATCTACTATAAAGTTTGACGAGCAAGGAAACGAGGAAGCAGCTCATCAGTCGATGATGTCAACATTGGCACACTATAAATCATTTGTCTGTATTAGCACTTATAATAACAATATCACTAACACTTGTTAATATTCAAGACACAACCTGTAAATGGAATGTTTTTGCTGGTTTTTATATTGGGTTTTATGGGCGGATAGAGTTAGAATGCATTAAAAAAATACATCCGTCGTCATGTCTTCCATAATGATTATGAACAATTGGCTAAATTTGAAAGTTCTCCTTTAAGGAGCCAGAACAATAGAACATTGTTCTTCTGCCAAGAAAGTATATTTAATACTTCAGTCTGTCTATAGGAGTACTTTTTCAGCACATTCAACAAGATCGTAATCCTAATGATCATTTTCAAGCCTGGTAGTTTAAAGAAGGGGCCAGAGGTCAGATCAGTCCCAGGTCACATGTGTGACCCCGTGATAAACTGACAAATGATTTCACTGTGGCCCTAAACACTGGCCTTGTCCTTATAGTGGTAAACTAACAAATCATTTCACTGTGGCCCTAAACACTGGCCTTGTCCTTATAGTGGTAAACTAACAAGTCATTTCACTGTGGCCCTAAACACTGGCCTTGTCCTTATAGTGGTAAACTAACAAATCATTTCACTGTGGCCCTAAACACTGGCCTTGTCCTTATAGTGGTAAACTAACAAATCATTTCACTGTGGCCCTAAAGATCGGCCTTGTCCTTATAGTGGTAAACTGACAAATAATTCCACTGTGGCCCTAAAGACTGACCTTGTCCTTATAGTGGTAAACTGACAAATAATTCCACTGTGGCCCTAAAGACTTACCTTGTCCTTATAGTGGTAAACTGACAAATGATTTCATCGTGGCCCTAAACACTGGCCTTGTCCTTATAGTGGTAAACTAACAAATCATTTCACTGTGGCTCTAAACACTTGCCTTGTCCTTATAGTGGTAAACTAACAAATCATTTCACTGTGGCCCTAAACACTGGCCTTGTCCTTATAGTGGTAAACTAACAAATAATTTCACTGTGGCCCTAAACACTTGCCTTGTCCTTATAGTGGTAAACTAACAAATCATTTCACTGTGGCCCTAAACACTGACCTTGTCCTTATAGTGGTAAACTAACAAATCATTTCACTGTGGCTCTAAACACTTGCCTTGTCCTTATAGTGGTAAACTAACAAATCATTTCACTGTGGCCCTAAACACTGGCCTTGTCCTTATAGTGGTAAACTAACAAATAATTTCACTGTGGCCCTAAACACTGGCCTTGTCCTTATAGTGGTAAACTAACAAATCATTTCACTGTGGCTCTAAACACTTGCCTTGTCCTTATAGTGGTAAACTAACAAATCATTTCACTGTGGCCCTAAAGACCGGACTTGTCCTTATAGTGGTAAACTGACAAATAATTCCACTGTGGCCCTAAACACTGGCCTTGTCCTTATAGTGGTAAACTAACAAATCATTTCACTGTGGCCCTAAACACTGGCCTTGTCCTTATAGTGGTAAACTAACAAATCATTTCACTGTGGCCCTAAAGACCAGCCTTGTCCTTATAGTGGTAAACTAACAAATCATTTTACTGTGGCCCTAAAGACCAGCCTTGTCTTTAAAGTGGTAAACTAACAAATCATTTTACTGTGGCCCTAAAGACTGGCCAGCGTGGAAAGGAGAAGGGAATCGCTGTATAAAAAAACGACTATTAGAAAGGTGCTCGCAAGTATGGTATAAATGATGAAGCGTACTTGGTAATTAAATGATAAATGGGTTGTACTTGTATAGCGCTTTTCTACCTTCAAGGTACTCAAAGCGCTTTGACACAACTTCCACATTTAACCATTCACACACACATTCACACACTGATGGAGGGAGCTGCCATGCAAGGCGCTAACCAGCACCCATCAGGAGCAAGGGTGAAGTGTCTTGCTCAGGACACAACGGACATGACGAGGTTGGTACTAGGTGGGGATTGAACCAGGGACCCTCGGGTCGCGCACGGCCACTCTTCCACTGCGCCACGCCGGTACCACAGCAAGTTTCAATTGTGATGAAACTGGACTTTTCTGAAAAAAGATGCCCAAGCAGACTTATTCCACAGCAAAGAAGAGCAAATCTCATTCAGTGGCGCCTCTTTTAAAGGTACACACACAGCCCCTCACGACACCCCCCCCCCCCCACCGTCTGTGCTCCTTTTTAGTCAGCTCCTCCTTCACCTATGTCAGGGGTCGGCAACCCGCGGCTCCGGAGCCGTATGCGGCTCTTTGATCACTCTGATGCGGCTCAGCTGCATACTTGCCGACCCCCCCGATTTTCCCGGGAGACTTCCAGATTTCAGTGCCTCTCGCAGGGACTAATATTCTCCGATTTTCACCCTATAATAATAATAAGGGCGTGCCATGATGGTACAGCATTTAGCGCCTTCTACAATCTGTACAAACAGCGTGCCAGCCCAGCCTCTTGTTATATGTATCTTCTGCTTGCACACGTAAGTGACAGCAAGGCATACTTGGTCAACAACCACACAGGTTACACTGACGGTGGCCATATAAAACAACTTTAACACTCTTACTAATAATGCGCCACACTTTGAACCAAAACCAAACAAGAATGACAAACACATTTCGGGAGAACATCTGCACTTTAACACAACAGAAACACAACAGAACAAATACCCAGAATCCCATGCAGCCTTGACTCTTCCGGGCTACATTATACACCCCTGCTACCACCAAACCCCGCCCCCAACCCAACCCTGCTCCCTCACACATCAAGCCCCCCCCCCCCCCTCTGTGCGTCGGTTGAGGTGGTCGGGGTTTGGTAGCGGGGGTGTATAATGTAGCCCGTATTTGTTCTGGGTATTTGTTCTGTTATGTTTATGTTGTGTTACGGTGTAGATGTTCTCCCGAAATGTGTTTGTCATTCTTGTTTGGTGTGGGTTCACAGTGTGGCGCATTATTAGTAAGAGTGTTAAAGTTTTTTATACCGCCACCGTCAGTGTAACCTGTGTGGTTGTTGAGCAAGTATGCCTTGCTGTCACTTACGTGAGCAAGCAGAAGCCCCATACAACGTGTGGCTTGGCCAGCATGCTGGTTGTAGTGGGCGCTAAATGCTGTACTATCACGGCACGTTCGAGAGAATTGTTGCCCTGAAATTCGTAGTCTGCTGGAAAAATCGGGAGGGTTGCATTGATATTAAAGTCGCGGGCCGCACTAACATTCAATTTTCATATTAAGATGTGGGGCGCGCGTGAGACCCTTGGTTTATACATAGCACAAAGCAAAAAAAAAACTTTGTATGCAGTGTTATTTCATTTTAAATTTCAAAAGATTTTTGTGGCTCCCATTGTTTTCTTTAATTTGTGAAACTGGTCAAAATGGCTCTTTGACTGGTAAAGGTTGCCGACCCCTGACCTATGTCAACGTAAATGGATTTGACTTCTTAAAATGTTTATTATTGGAGCAGTATGGTTATGAAAATTAAGGATTTTTGTGATTTCTGATTGTTTGTGAGGGCCTTCTGTGTGTGTGTGTGTGCGTGAAACCAGAGCGGTGCAAACAGGGCAGTTGAACTTGTTGGAGCCCATTATTCACATTTTCATTGCATCTTAGGGAGAGATTTCCTTCACTATACGCACTTTTAAATTTCTAAACCCTGTTGAAGAACCAAATAAGTTTGTAAATCAAGGTTCCACTGTACAAGATTTTCAATTTCTGAACCCTGTTCAAGAACCAAATAAGTTTGTGCATCGAAGTTCCACTATACACACTTTTCGATTTCCGAACCCTGTTCAAGGACCAAATAAGTTTGAAAATCGAGGTTCCACTGTACAAGCTTTTCCATTTACAGACCCTGTTCAAGAACCAAATAAGTTTGAAAATCAAAGTTCCACTGTACAAGATTTTCGATTTCTGAACCGTGTTCAAGAACCAAATAAGTTTGTGCATCGAAGTTCCACTATACACACTTTTCGATTTCCTAACCCTGTTCAAGAACCATATAAGTTTGCGCATCAAGGTTCCACTGTACAAGCTTTTCGATTTACGGGCCCTGTTCAAGAACCAAATAAGTTTGAAAATCGAGGTTCCACTGTACAAACGTTTCCATTTACAGACCCTGTTCAAAAACCAAATAAGTTTGTGCATCAAGGTTCCACTATACGAACTTTTCTTTTTACCAGCCCTGTTCAAGAACCAAATAAGTTTGTACGTCGAGGTTCCACTGTACAAGATTTTTGATTTCTGAAGCCTGTTCAAGAACTAAATACGTTTGTAAATCAAGGTTCCACTGTACAAGCTTTTCCATTTACAGACCCTGTTCAAAAACCAAATAAGTTTGTGCATCTAGGTTCTACCATCCAAACTTTTCTTTTTACAAGCCCTGTTCAAGAACAAAATACGTTTTGGCATTGCGGTTCCACTATACAAACTTTTCAATTTGTGAACCCTGTTCAAGAACCAAATAAGTTTGTACGTCGAGGTTCCACTGTGAAGATTTTCGATTTCTGAACCCTGTTCAAGAACCAAATAAGTTTGTGCATCGAAGTTCCACTGTACAAGCTTTTTGGTTTCTGAACCCTGTTCAAGAACCATATAAGTTTGTGCATCAAGGTTCCACTATACCAACTTTTTGATTTACGGGCCCTGTTCAAGAACCAAATAAGTTTGAAAATCAAGGTTCCACTGTACAAGCTTTTACATTTACAAGCCCTGTTGAAGAACCAAATAAGTTTGTGCATCAAAGTTCCACTATAAATACTTTTCGATTTCTGAACCCTGTTCAAGAACCAAATAAGTTTGTAAATCAAGGTTCCACTGTACAAGATTTTCTATTTACAGACCCTGTTCAAGAACCATATAAGTTTGTGCATCGAAGTTTCACTATACATACTTTTCGATTTCTGAACCCTGTTCAAGAACCAAATACGTTTGTACATCAAAGTTCCATTGTACAAGATTTTTCATTTACAGACCCTGTTCAAGAACCAAATAAGTTTTTGCATTAAAGTTCCACTGTACAAGCTTTTTGGTTTCTGAACCCTGTTCAAGAACCATATAAGTTTGTGCATCAAGGTTCCACTATACCAACTTTTTGATTTACGGGCCCTGTTCAAGAACCAAATAAGTTTGAAAATCAAGGTTCCACTGTACAAGCTTTTCCATTTACAAACCTTGTTCAAAAACCAAATAAGTTTGTGCATCGAAGTTCCACTATACACACTTTTTGATTTCCGAACCCTGTTCAAGAACCAAATAAGTTTGTGCATCGAGGTTCCACTCTACAAGATTTTTGATTTACAAACCCTGTTGAAGAACCAATTAGGTTGGTAAATGAAGGTTCCACTGTACATTCAGACAAGACAAAGGCCTCCTAGAAGAACAACAGGTGTATCCAGTGAGTTACTGGTTAGTGTAGAGTAAAACTTTACGAAGCCACCACCAGTTCACCGTGATTATGAGCATGTTTAGCAACGTTAGCGAGAAGAGAGAGAAAAAAAGAAAAAGAAAAGACAATTTGTTGAAATTGTTAGCGCCCACCCCCTTGCCATAATATATGGACGTCCCGTAAGGTTATTTGTGTTAGCAGGGAGAATGAAGTGGATGAAAAAGATGCTGCATATGTTAGTAAGTCTGTTTGCTGGGCGTGAAGCAGCAGCTTGCAGACGCTCATCATTAGCTGCTGCTCCTTTACCTGCCACACAGATGTTCCAGCGCCAGCTGCAAAGTACCCAGCAAGAGCACAATGTGCAGCCACAAAAACATAGAAATATCCTGCAGACGGCACAGTAAGAGTTTAATTATGAATAATACCAATGCTTCTTTGTTCCCACAGTCAAGCCACGGGAAACCGTTTTGGCGAGCATATGGGGGCTGCTGCCTGTCAACTGGGGATAATTACAACAATATTTATGTTCATTTGGACTTTTGGCACTGCATGGTAAGTCTTCATCATTCACTGACAAACACATCATAGCTCTAAAAACAGATATTGAAATGAAGGGTGCACTCGTGCTGCCCTCAACACACTTCTTCATCCTCGTGCACTCGTGCAGCCCTCCTCAACACACTTCTTCATCCTTATGCACTCGTGCTGCCCTCAACACACTTCTTCATCCTTGTGCACTCGTGCTGCCCTCAACACACTTCTTCATCCTCGTGCACTCGTGCTGCCCTCAACACACTTCTTCCTCCTTGTGCACTCGTGCTGCCTTCAACACACTTCTTCATCCTTGTGCACTTGTGCTGCCCTCAACACACTTCTTCATCTTTGTGCACTCATGCTGCCCTCCTCAACACACTTCTTCATCCTTGTGCACTCGTGCTGCCCTCAACACACTTCTTCATCCTCGTGCACTCGTGCTGCCCTCAACACACTTCTTCATCCTTGTGCACTCGTGCTGCCCTCAACACACTTCTTCATCTTTGTGCACTCGTGCTGCCCTCCTCAACACACTTCTTCATCCTTGTGCACTCGTGCTGCCCTCAACACACTTCTTCATCCTCGTGCACTCGTGCTGCCCTCAACACACTTCTTCATCCTTGTGCACTCGTGCTGCCCTCCTCAACACACTTCTTCCTCCTTGTGCACTCGTGCTGCCCTCCTCAACACACTTCTTCATCATTGTCCAAATAACTGGCAACACAAGTGAATACAAGATAAATTTTGGTACCAATACCAAAATGTATTTCTATACTTTTCTAAATAAAGGGGGCCACAAAAAAAGTCATTATTGTCATTATTGTAACAATAAATGTTAGGGTACATGAAACATATGTTTATTATTGTAATTTAGTCCTTAAATAAAATAGTGAACATACTAGACAACTTGTCTTTTAGTAGTAAGTAAACAAACAAAGACTCCTAATTAGTCTGCCGACGTATGCAGTAACATATTGTGTCATTTATTTACCTATTATTTTGTCTACATTATGAGGGACAAACTGTAAAAATGGATTATTAATCTACTTGTTCATTTACTGTTAATATCTGCTTATTTTCTGTTTTAACATGTTCTATCTACACTTCTGTTAAAATGTAATAAATGATAAATGATAAATGGGTTGTACTTGTATAGCGCTTTTCTACCTTCAAGGTACTCAAAGCGCTTTGACACTACTTCCACATTTATCCATTCACACACACATTCACACACTGATGGAGGGAGCTGCCATGCAAGGCGCTAACCAGCACCCATCAGGAGCAAGGGTGAAGTGTCTTGCTCAGGACACAACGGACATGACGAGGTTGGTACTAGGTGGGGATTGAACCAGGGACCCTCGGGTCGCGCACGGCCATTTTCCCACTGCGCCACGCCGTCCCTAATAATCACTTGTTCTTCTCTTCTTTGATACTTTACATTAGTTTTGGATGATACCACACATTTAGGTATCGATCCGATACCAAGTAGTTACAGGATCATACATTGGTCATATTCAAAGTCCTCATGTGTCCAGGGACGTATTTACTGACTTTATAAACATAATATACATTTTAAAAATAGGAAAAAAGATTTTGAGATGATAAAAAACATGGATGTAATCATAGTATTATCGACTAGATACACTATTGTACTTGTTATCATTACTGTGGATGTCAGGTGTAAATCCACCCATGGCATTTGTTTACATTCAGGAACGCTTTCTTTTGTTAGCGGGGACGCCGCTAAGCTATTGTATCCTCCTTCGGTGTGTAGTGAAGCATGTTTAGCTATTCCTCATCCTGCAGTGATAATGGTACATGTAAGAAACATACTTTGTCGCCATGGAGGCCAGGATTAGTGATTTAGAAGTAGCTAAAACACTGCGGATGGATGTTAGCTGCTAGCTAGCTAGCCATGTTTTAAAGCACCTCTTCCTGAGGGTGTTTCAGTGTTATAACTTCACCTTTATCTTTATTTTGTACACCAAAATGCGTCCATTCTCCCTTTTCTATCTACACACTGTGTACTACTAGTACCGGTATACCATACAACCCTAGTGGGCGGAGAGCGAGACCGCCAGCTTTACACACACACACACACACACACACACACACACACACACACACACACACACACACACACACACACACACACACACACACACGGGAAGTACGGTCAGAGAACCTCGCGACTCGCTAGTGAGAAGTGCCGCAAAGTAACAACAATTAGAGGAAAAAATATATGATTACAAAGCCAAATATCCAATTAATCGGATGAGCAATACGAGCCCATCAACACGGACGAACGAGCGGGAATGGTGTGATGGCAATAATTTAAAAAAAAGACGAGCCAACCTACTTCCCAACTGGGAAAAAATGCACTTTAAGATGTTCAATATTTAACTTACATTTTTGCTTACAGAATTGAGAGTTGTTTTGTTGGTTTATATATTCAATATAAAGTTATTGACATTCCTATTACCATACAATGGTAAACAATACTAGAGTAATATATCCTTTTAAATAGTTATATTATTATTATGATTACAATACATTGTATAGCTTTTATTGTTTATTTCTTCAGTTTAAGAGTATGATGTAAGCAAAAGCTCTTGCCTAAAGACAAAAATTGAGTAAATTATTGCATATTGTTCTAATATGTGGCACCTTGAGATTAGTAATCATTTACTTACATAAAAACGAAACATTCCTGATAATGTTTCTAAATAAAAAGAGAGCCAAAAATCCCATTTCTAGATGTTATAACTCCTTGGTTTTGTCAATACCGTGATTTTCGGACTATAAGGCGCCATTAAAATCCTTTCATTTTCTCAAAAATTGACAGTGCGCCTTTTAACTCGGTGTGCCTAATGTTTGGATTAATTATGGATGTGCTTACCGACATGAAGCAGTTTTATTTGGTACATGGTGTAATGATAAGTGTGACCTGTAGATGGCAGACACATAAGAGATACGTGTGGACTGCAGGTTGACACTAGAGAATACAGAACATTACACACGGCGCTTACAAATCTGTCAAAATGTTTTAGTAGGACTTTGGTAAGCTACGAAGTCGCACTGCTTTATGGCTACCATAGTCAGACGTACTGTGCTTCAACATACGGATATTATTATGGTGTGTGTACCTAATAGGAGACATATAATAATAATAATAATAATAATAATAATAATAATAATAATAACAATAATAATACATTGAATTTTATAGCGCCTTTCAGGAAACTCAAGGTCGCTTTACAACAATATAAAATACAATAAAACCAAGGCATATAAATAAACAACACAATAGAATAAATATAACATATAATAAATAAATAAAACACATCTGGCGTTATGTTTCATGACATTATGCTAAAACAACTTTTCTTACCTATTGGTACCTGCTGATGTGTATTTGGCATAAGTCCCGCCATATGTAAAACATAATCTATGCAACATTTTGACCAAAGAACCCCCATTACATGTTATGGCGATCAGGGGTTCCTAGCCTTTTTGACCTCAGGGCCCAACTTTTCCACTACAGAGGGGCTTGGGACCTACTGAAATATTAAAACTGAATTATTAATCTTACTCTCGATTTGAATCGTATTCAATAATTATATCTAATCTACTTACAGTTAACAAACTTATGAAACCATGTATTAATCACAGACATTATTACTTAGCACATAAACCTGAGGCCAGGGTCAGGCTGATTAGGAAAAATATTAAATAAGTACAAACCAAATAATACTGCATAAGAAGGGACGGATAAATAACTGACGAAAAATAAAAGTAAAAACAATTATGTTGTGCTGAAATAAATTAATTAATATGTTTCTTGAATAAACTGTCAACAAAATTCAAGTGCAAATGGAAACAGTTTCACCACTTTGTCATCATTTTTGCACTCAAGAAACTTCTCTATGACTTTCTCTCCAGTTTGATATTGTTATTACTGCCACAAGTGGTATAAAAGTGTATTACACCCGAGTACTTGTGTTATGTTGTCATTACTGCCACAAGTGGTGTAAAAGTGTATTACACTTGAGTACTTGTGTGATGTTGTCATTACTGCCACAAGTGGTGTACAAGTGTATTACACCTGAGTACTTGTTTGATGTTGTCATTACTGCCACCAGTGGTGTAAAAGTGTATTATACCTGATTACTTGTGTGATGTTGTCATTACTGCCACCAGTGGTGTAAAAGTGTATTACACTTGAGTGCTTGTTTGAAATTGTCATTACTGCCACCAGTGGTGTAAAAGTGTATTACACCTGAGTACTTGTGTGATGTTGTCATTACTGCCACAAGTGGTGTAAAAGTGTATTACACCTGAGTACTTGATTGATATTGTCATTACTGCCACAAGTGGTAAAAGTGTATTACAACAACTGACTAACAATTCTTTTTTGGCGGCCCTCTAGTTAAGAAACACTGATGTAGACCACAAGGAAGTGTTTTAAATGTGGAATAAAAAAAACATGATATGACCCCTTTAATGACCCCTTTAATAAATATAAATGTATATTTATTATTTTACTTATTTTTTGTCTGGTTTTGTATTTGTTTTGTATCATCCTGTGAGGTGTATATTATTTTTTTTGTTCGGTTAGTACTTCATGAAGTTTTGCACTTGTTGGTTTTTTTGTTTTTTGTTTGTTTTCATTATATTTGGATGTATTTGTTTGGTTTGTATGCTTGTGAATCTGGGCTATCCATGAAGTAAGACTACTTATTATGTTGAAGGGGGCAGGAAATAAAATATTTTCTTCATCCTGTTCCTTCTCAAGCATAGGTGTGTAAATATGTGTTTAGTTGTTTAAGTTGAATTGTCTATTAATCAAAAATGCACATCAATGAAGGAGATACATAACAAATGAAATGAAATGCGCCTTACGGTCCACAAAAACACGGTGCATCATGTTTTAATGTTAGCAATACGTCTACAATAGCAAACTAATGAATCATTTTCTCAAGTAGCAGTTTGATATGGCTTGTTTTCTTTGCCATTAAAAGCAAGACACTGAATAAACACGTTTGTTGGGCCAAGTTACAAAAGGGTTTGCTTCACATTGCAAAACACACTGAATAAAATTCAATCATAAGTTCCACGCCTAATAGTTTGCATTTTACGGACATGTTGAGGTGTGGAGCAGATGATCTCTGCAGGCCTCAGAAATTCACAAACACCAAGCCAGCTGGTCTGAGACAATCACAATACTTCTCTGTTCGCCTGACCAGCAGCACAACACACTTCCCTTGGGAGCTCATACAAGCCCGTTAAAGCATTCGTCCCCCTCATGCAGAGTATTAATGAGCGCAGCAGAGAAACTGTCCAACTGTCTTCAATTAACCCGGGGGAGGAAGCGCAAAAGCCAACGTACATCTGTGTACTAATGATTTTACACAAACAAATACGGGTAAAAAAAAAAAATTCTAGTCATTATCCTAATGCTAACTTCAGATCCATGAAAACCTGAGGCTCTGCATGCTTCTTAAATAGGATTTAACAGCGATAATGAACACCTCCGAGCAGGGAAGGAGCATTAAGTGAACCACAGTTCATGTTGCATCATTTCACTCACAACCCATTGAAGTGATCATCACACACTAAGTGTTAAAGTGAAAGCAAAACCCAATGCTGTGTTTATAAGCTGCTTCTGTCAGAAACTAATTATTACTCGTTAGAGTCAGCATCTGCATTCATTTAAGACTCCGAGGGGGACCAGGCTCACAATGGAAGGGAGTTGCTGATGCGTATTTTGGTCATTGGGTGTAAACTGATATTAAACGCTGTATTGCTCAATTTTAGTTGCACGCTCACCACTTAGTGTTACTGTGTTGGAGTTATTTCCTGGAAATATGGGTAAACACTGCGATGAGGTGGCGACTTGTCCAGGGTGTACCCCGCCTTCCGCCCGATTGTAGCTGAGATAGGCTCCAGCGCCCCCGCGACCCCAAAGGGAATAAGCGGTAGAAAAATGGATGGATGGATATGGGTAAACAACAACAGGACACTTCATTCGCTAACTTAGAATAATTCATAATGTTGCAGATAGGGAACATACAAACGCTTTATTTATTGAATTAAAAATATTTCAACAATTGGGTGCATTTGCAATCAGCTAAAATGATGTACCAAAAAAAAGATATCTTGTAGTGAGGTACGATACCACTGATTTTCTTTCCGATCTGATACTTTGTGCAAATATACTTAATGTGTCTGCTCAAATTCAAAAAGTTGTTTATTTCAAATATCACATCTCGTAGTATAAACCAGTGGTCCCCAACCACCGGGCCGCGGCCCGATACCGTTCCGTGGATCGATTGGTACCGGGCCGCAAAATAATTTTTATTTTTATTTATTTTTTTATTTTTTATTAAATCAACATAAAAAACACAAGATACACTTACAATTAGTGCACTAACCCAAAAAACCTCCATCCCCCAACACTCATTCACACTCGCACAAAAGGGTTGTTTCTTTCTGTTATTAATATTTTCTGGTTCCTACATTATATATCAATATATATATATATATAATATACATATATATAATTCAAGCGTTGACCGGTCCGCAGTTACAAAAATGTTGGGGACCACTGGTATAAACAATACAGAGGTTTTTGGGTTTTTTTGTATTTTAAACTCTACAAAGTATGGTGATGGAGTGGCGTAGAAAAAAACAAAGAACAAAATCATACAAAATTCCCAAAAATGGTGTTTCAAACCATAAAAAAAGGAAATAAGTTAAATAATAAAAGCATTAAAAAAATATATTAAAAAGAGCTACTACAAGAAAAAACCCAAGAAAAAAGTAAGAAAAAAAGAGCAAAAATTGTGAAAATTTTAAACTAATAATAATATTATACTTAGTCACCTATAACACTAAGTTTTGTCATTGAATATATATCACATGTTTTTTGATTAAATCAACATGGCCCAATTCTTGGTAGAAAAAAGTTTAGACACCCCTGATCTAAAATATTACAAGCTTTCAAAATAAAAAATATATAAACTTAAAATATACACAAAGATTATTTAATTAAAAAAAAAAACATTAATTAGAAAAATGACAACCTTAAAAACACTTAAAGGCTGACTGAAACCCACTACTACCGACCACACAGTCTGATAGTTTATACATCAATGATGAAATCTTAACATTGCAACACATGCCAATACGGCCGGGTTAGCTTACTAAAGTGCAATTTTAAATTTTGCGCGAAATATCCTGCTGAAAACGTCTCGGTATGATGACGTCAGCGCGTGACGTCAAGGATTGTAGAGGACATTTTGGGACAGCATGGTGGCCAGCTATTAAGTCGTCTGTTTTCATCGCAAAATTCCACAGTATTCTGGACATCTGTGTTGGTGAATCTTTTGCAATTTGTTCAATGAACAATGGAGACAGCAAAGAAGAAAGCTGTAGGTGGGAAGCGGTGTATTGCGGGCGGCTGCAGCAACACAAACACAGCCGGTGTTTCATTGTTTACATTCCCGAAGGTGACAGTCAAGCTTTACCATTGGCCTGTGGAGAACTGGGACAACAGAGACTCTTACCAGGAGGACGTTGAGTTGGATGCGCAGACGCGGTACCGTGAGTACGCATGCAGCTGCGGCTTCCAAACATTTGATCGCTTGCCCGTACGTGCGTGCCGCTATGTGCATGTCACGTACGTAACTTTGGGGACTTTGGGGAAATATATGTGCTGTATGAACTTTGGGGAGGTGAACGGTACTTTGGGCTGTGGGATTGAGTGTGTTGTGCAGGTGTTTGAGTTGTATTGGCGGGTTATATGGACGGGAGGGGGGAGGTGTTTGTTATGCGGTATTCATTTGTGGCATATTAAATATAAGCCTGGTTGTGTTGTGGCTAAGAGAGTATATATATGTCTTGTGTTTATTTACTGTTTTAGTCATTCCCAGCTGAATATCAGGTCCCACCCGCCTCTCACAGCATCTTCCCTATCTGAATCGCTGCCACTGCCCTCTAGTCCTTCACTCTAACTTTCCTCATCCACGAATCTTTCATCCTCGCTCAAATTAATGGGGAAATCATCGCTTTCTCGGTCCGAATCGCTCTCGCTGCTGGTGGCCATGATTGTAAACAATGTGCAGATGTGAGGAGCTCCACAACCTGTGACGTCACGCTACTCGTCTGTTACTTCCGGTACAGGCAAGGCTTTTTTATCAGCGACCAAAAGTTGCAAACTTTATCGTCGATGTTCTCTACTAAATCCTTTCAGCAAAAATATGGCAATATCGCGAAATGATCAAGTATGACACAGAGAATGGACCTGCTATCCTTGTTTAAATAAGAAAATCGCATTTCAGTAGGCCTTTAAATGTGTAACTGAACTTTAGTCTTTTTTGCCAAGACAGAATGTTGGACTTCCAACCACAGCTGTGAGCATTCCAATCTACTTGAACCACAGAATTTAAAGACAAATGTTATTGTTGAGTGACATCACACGCTTTTTAAAAATTGTCATTGTCCAGTGCAGCAACACGTCATTGTCCAGTGCAGCAACAAGTCATTGTCCAGTGCAGCAACAAGTCAGTGTCCAGTGCAGCAAAAAGCAATTGTCCAGTGCAGCAACAAGTCATTGTCCAGTGCAGCAACAAATCAATGTCCAGTGCAGCAACAAGTCATTGTCCAGTGCAGCAACAAGTCATTGTCCAGTGCAGCAACAAGTCATTGTCCAGTGCAGCAACAAATCATTGTCCAGTGCAGCAACAAGTCATTGTCCAGTGCAGCAACAAATCATTGTCCTGTGCAGCAACAAGTCATTGTCCAGTGCAGCAACAAGTCATTGTCCAGTGCAGCAACAAATCATTGTCCAGTGCAGCAACAAACCATTGTCCAGTGCAGCAACAAGTCATTGTCCAGTGCAGCAACAAGTCGTTGTCCAGTACAGCAACAAGTCATTGTCCAGTACAGCAACAAGTCATTGTCCAGTGCCGCAACAAGTCATTGTCCAGTGCAGCAACAAGTCATTGTCCAGTACAGCAACAAGTCATTGTCCAGTGCAGCAACAAGTCATTGTCCAGTGCAGCAACAAGACATTGTCCAGTGCAGCAACAAGTCATTGTCCATCTCAGCAACAAGTCATTGTCCAGTGCAGCAACAAGTTATTGTCCAGTGTAGCAACAAGTTATTGTCCAATACAACAACAAATCATTGTCCAGTGCAGCAACAAGTCATTGTCCAGTTCAGCAACAAGTTATTGTCCAGTGTAGCAACAAGTTATTGTCCAATACAACAACAAATCATTGTCCAGTGCAGCAACAAGTCATTGTCCAGTGCAGCAACAAGTTATTGTCCAGTGCAGCAACAAATCATTGTCCAGTGCAGCAAGAGGTCATTGTCCAGTGCAGCAACAAGTTATTGTCCAGTGCAGCAACAAGTCATTGTCCAGTGCAGCAACAAGTCATTGTCCAGTGCAGCAACAAGTTATTGTCCAGTGCAGCAACAAGTCATTGTCCAGTGCAGCAACAAGTCATTGTCCAGTGCAGCATCAAGTCATTGTCTAGTGCAGCAACAAATCATTGTCCAGTGCAGCAACAAGTCATTGTCCAGTGCAGCAACAAATCATTGTCCAGTGCAGCAACAAGTATTTTCCAGTGCAGCAACAAGTCGTTGTCCCGTGCAGCAACAAGTATTTGTCCAGTGCAGCAACAAGTCATTGTCCAGTGCAGCAACAAGTCATTGTCCAGTGCAGCAACAAGTCATTGTCCAGTGCAGCAACAAATCATTGTCCAGTGCAGCAACAAGTATTTTCCAGTGCAGCAACAAGTCATTGTCCAGTGCAGCAACAAGTCGTTGTCCCGTGCAGCAACAAGTCATTGTCCAGTGCAGCAACAAATCATTGTCCAGTGCAGCAACAAGTCGTTGTCCAGTGCAGCAACAAGTCATTGTCCAGTGCAGCAACAAGTCATTGTCCAGTGCAGCAACAAGTCGTTGTCCAGTGCAGCAACAAGTCATTGTCCAGTGCAGCAACAAGTCATTGTCCAGTGCAGCAACAAGTCATTGTCCAGTGCAGCAACAAGTCATTGTCCAGTGCAGCAACAAGTTGTTGTCCAGTGCAGCAACAAATCATTGTCCAGTGCAGCAACAAGTAATTGTCCAGTGCAGCAACAAATCATTGTCCAGTGCAGCAACAAGTCATTGTCCAGTGCAGCAACAAGTCGTTGTCCAGTACAGCAACAAGTCATTGCCCAGTGCAGCAACAAGTCATTGTCCAGTGCAGCAACAAGTCATTGTCCAGTGCAGCAACAAGTCATTGTCCAGTGCAGCAACAAGACATTGTCCAGTGCAGCAACAAGTCGTTGTCCAGTACAGCAACAAGTCATTGTCCAGTGCAGCAACAAGTCATTGTCCAGTGCAGCAACAAGACATTGTCCAGTGCAGCAACAAGTCATTGTCCAGCTCAGCAACAAGTCATTGTCCAGTGCAGCAACAAGTCATTGTCCAGTTCAGCAACAAGTTATTGTCCAGTGTAGCAACAAGTGATTGTCCAATACAACAACAAGTCATTGTCCAGTGCAGCAACAAGTCATTGTCCAGTTCAGCAACAAGTTATTGTCCAGTGTAGCAACAAGTGATTGTCCAATACAACAACAAGTCATTGTCCAGTGCAGCAACAAGTTATTGTCCAGTGCAGCAACAAGTCATTGTCCAGTGCAGCAAGAGGTCATTGTCCAGTGCAGCAACAAATTATTGTCCAGTGCAGCAACAAGTCATTGTCCAGTGCAGCAACAAGTTATTGTCCAGTGCAGCAACAAGTCATTGTCCAGTGCAGCGACAAGTCATTGTCCAGTGCAGCAACAAGTTATTGTCCAGTGCAGCAACAAGTCATTGTCCAGTGCAGCAACAAGTCATTGTCCAGTGCAGCAACAAGTCATTGTCCAGTGCAGCAACAAGTTATTGTCCAGTGCAGCAACAAGTCATTGTCCAGTGCAGCAACAAGTCATTGTCCAGTGCAGCAACAAGTCATTGTCCAGTGCAACAACAAGTCATTGTCCAGTGCAGCAACAAATCATTGTCCAGTGCAGCAACAAGTATTTTCCAGTGCAGCAACAAGTCGTTGTCCCGTGCAGCAACAAGTATTTGTCCAGTGCAGCAACAAGTCATTGTCCAGTGCAGCAACAAGTCATTGTCCAGTGCAGCAACAAGTCATTGTCCAGTGCAGCAACAAATCATTGTCCAGTGCAGCAACAAGTATTTTCCAGTGCAGCAACAAGTCATTGTCCAGTGCAGCAACAAATTATTGTCCAGTGCAGCAACAAGTCATTGTCCAGTGCAGCAACAAGTATTTTCCAGTGCAGCAACAAGTCATTGTCCAGTGCAGCAACAAATTATTGTCCAGTGCAGCAACAAATCATTGTCCAGTGCAGCAACAAGTAATTGTCCAGTGCAGCAACAAATCATTGTCCAGTGCAGCAACAAGTCATTGTCCACTGCAGCAACAAGTCGTTGTCCAGTACAGCAACAAGTCATTGTCCAGTGCAGCAACAAGTCATTGTCCAGTGCAGCAACAAGTCATTGTCCAGTGCAGCAACAAGTCATTGTCCAGTGCAGCAACAAGACATTGTCCAGTGCAGCAACAAGTCGTTGTCCAGTACAGCAACAAGTCATTGTCCAGTGCAGCAACAAGTCATTGTCCAGTGCAGCAACAAGACATTGTCTAGTGCAGCAACAAGTCATTGTCCAGCTCAGCACCAAGTCATTGTCCAGTGCAGCAACAAGTCATTGTCCAGTGTAGCAACAAGTTATTGTCCAGCTCAGCACCAAGTCATTGTCCAGTGCAGCAACAAGTCATTGTCCAGTTCAGCAACAAGTTATTGTCCAGTGCAGCAACAAGTCATTGTCCAGTGCAGCAACAAATCATTGTCCAGTGCAGCAACAAGTATTTTCCAGTGCAGCAACAAGTCGTTGTCCCGTGCAGCAACAAGTATTTGTCCAGTGCAGCAACAAGTCATTGTCCAGTGCAGCAACAAATCATTGTCCAGTGCAGCAACAAGTATTTTCCAGTGCAGCAACAAGTCGTTGTCCAGTGCAGCAACAAGTCATTGTCTAGTGCAGCAACAAGTCGTTGTCCAGCTCAGCAACAGGTCATTGTCCAGTGCAGCAACAAGTCATTGTCCAGTTCAGCAACAAGTTATTGTCCAGTGTAGCAACAAGTGATTGTCCAATACAACAACAAGTCATTGTCCAGTGCAGCAACAAGTCATTGTCCAGTGCAGCAACAAGTTATTGTCCAGTGCAGCAACGAGTCATTGTCCAGTGCAGCAAGAGGTCATTGTCTAGTGCAGCAACAAGTCATTGTCCAGTGCAGCAACAAGTTATTGTCCAGTGCAGCAACAAGTCATTGTCCAGTGCAGCAACAAGTCATTGTCCAGTGCAGCAACAAGTTATTGTCCAGTGCAGCAACAAGTCATTGTCCAGTGCAGCAACAAGTTATTGTCCAGTGCAGCAACAAGTCATTGTCCAGTGCAGCAACAAGTCATTGTCCAGTGCGGCAACAAGTCATTGTCCAGTGCAGCAACAAGTTATTGTCCAGTGCAGCAACAAGTCATTGTCCAGTGCAGCAACAAATCATTGTCCAGTGCAGCAACAAGTATTTTCCAGTGCAGCAACAAGTTATTGTCCAGTGTAGCAACAAGTCATTGTCCAATACAACAACAAGTCATTGTCCAGTGCAGCAACAAGTCATTGTCCAGTGCAGCAACAAGTTATTGTCCAGTGCAGCAACAAGTCATTGTCCAGTGCAGCAAGAGGTCATTGTCCAGTGCAGCAACAAGTTATTGTCCAGTGCAGCAACAAGTCATTGTCCAGTGCAGCAACAAGTTATTGTCCAGTGCAGCAACAAGTCATTGTCCAGTGCAGCAACAAGTTATTGTCCAGTGCAGCAACAAGTTATTGTCCAGTGCAGCAACAAGTCATTGTCCAGTGCAGCAACAAGTCATTGTCCAGTGCAGCAACAAGTCATTGTCCAGTGCAGCAACAAGTTATTGTCCAGTGCAGCAACAAGTCATTGTCCAGTGCAGCATCAAGTCATTGTCTAGTGCAGCAACAAATCATTGTCCAGTGCAGCAACAAATCATTGTCCAGTGCAGCAACAAGTATTTTCCAGTGCAGCAACAAGTCGTTGTCCCGTGCAGCAACAAGTATTTGTCCAGTGCAGCAACAAGTCATTGTCCAGTGCAGCAACAAGTCATTGTCCAGTGCAGTAACAAGTTATTGTCCAGTGCAGCAACAAGTCATTGTCCAGTGCAGCAACAAATCATTGTCCAGTGCAGCAACAAGTATTTTCCAGTGCAGCAACAAGTCGTTGTCCCGTGCAGCAACAAGTATTTGTCCAGTGCAGCAACAAGTCATTGTCCAGTGCAGCAACAAGTCGTTGTCCCGTGCAGCAACAAGTATTTGTCCAGTGCAGCAACAAGTCATTGTCCAGTGCAGCAACAAATCATTGTCCAGTGCAGCAACAAGTATTTTCCAGTGCAGCAACAAGTCGTTATCCAGTGCAGCAACAAGTCATTGTCTAGTGCAGCAACAAGTCGTTGTCCAGCTCAGCAACAAGTCATTGTCCAGTGCAGCAACAAGTCATTGTCCAATTCAGCAACAAGTTATTGTCCAGTGTAGCAACAAGTTATTGTCCAGTGTAGCAACAAGTGATTGTCCAATACAACAACAAGTCATTGTCCAGTGCAGCAACAAGTCATTGTCCAGTGCAGCAACAAGTTATTGTCCAGTGCAGCAACAAGTCATTGTCCAGTGCAGCAAGAGGTCATTGTCCAGTGCAGCAACAAGTCGTTGTCCCGTGCAGCAACAAGTATTTGTCCAGTGCAGCAACAAGTCATTGTCCAGTGCAGCAACAAATCATTGTCCAGTGCAGCAACAAGTATTTTCCAGTGCAGCAACAAGTCGTTGTCCAGTGCAGCAACAAGTCATTGTCTAGTGCAGCAACAAGTCGTTGTCCAGCTCAGCAACAAGTCATTGTCCAGTGCAGCAACAAGTCATTGTCCAGTTCAGCAACAAGTTATTGTCCAGTGTAGCAACAAGTGATTGTCCAATACAACAACAAGTCATTGTCCAGTGCAGCAACAAGTCATTGTCCAGTGCAGCAACAAGTTATTGTCCAGTGCAGCAACGAGTCATTGTCCAGTGCAGCAAGAGGTCATTGTCTAGTGCAGCAACAAGTTATTGTCCAGTGCAGCAACAAGTCATTGTCCAGTGCAGCAACAAGTCATTGTCCAGTGCAGCAACAAGTTATTGTCCAGTGCAGCAACAAGTCATTGTCCAGTGCAGCAACAAGTTATTGTCCAGTGCAGCAACAAGTCATTGTCCAGTGCAGCAACAAGTCATTGTCCAGTGCGGCAACAAGTCATTGTCCAGTGCAGCAACAAGTTATTGTCCAGTGCAGCAACAAGTCATTGTCCAGTGCAGCAACAAATCATTGTCCAGTGCAGCAACAAGTATTTTCCAGTGCAGCAACAAGTTATTGTCCAGTGTAGCAACAAGTGATTGTCCAATACAACAACAAGTCATTGTCCAGTGCAGCAACAAGTCATTGTCCAGTGCAGCAACAAGTTATTGTCCAGTGCAGCAACAAGTCATTGTCCAGTGCAGCAAGAGGTCATTGTCCAGTGCAGCAACAAGTTATTGTCCAGTGCAGCAACAAGTCATTGTCCAGTGCAGCAACAAGTTATTGTCCAGTGCAGCAACAAGTCATTGTCCAGTGCAGCAACAAGTCATTGTCCAGTGCAGCAACAAGTTATTGTCCAGTGCAGCAACAAGTCATTGTCCAGTGCAGCAACAAATCATTGTTCAGTGCAGCAACAAATCATTGTCCAGTGCAGCAACAAGTATTTTCCAGTGCAGCAACAAGTCGTTGTCCCGTGCAGCAACAAGTATTTGTCCAGTGCAGCAACAAGTCATTGTCCAGTGCAGCAACAAGTCATTGTCCAGTGCAGTAACAAGTTATTGTCCAGTGCAGCAACAAGTCATTGTCCAGTGCAGCAACAAATCATTGTCCAGTGCAGCAACAAGTATTTTCCAGTGCAGCAACAAGTCGTTGTCCCGTGCAGCAACAAGTATTTGTCCAGTGCAGCAACAAGTCATTGTCCAGTGCAGCAACAAGTATTTTCCAGTGCAGCAACAAGTCGTTGTCCCGTGCAGCAACAAGTATTTGTCCAGTGCAGCAACAAGTCATTGTCCAGTGCAGCAACAAATCATTGTCCAGTGCAGCAACAAGTATTTTCCAGTGCAGCAACAAGTCGTTATCCAGTGCAGCAACAAGTCATTGTCTAGTGCAGCAACAAGTCGTTGTCCAGCTCAGCAACAAGTCATTGTCCAGTGCAGCAACAAGTCATTGTCCAATTCAGCAACAAGTTATTGTCCAGTGTAGCAACAAGTTATTGTCCAGTGTAGCAACAAGTGATTGTCCAATACAACAACAAGTCATTGTCCAGTGCAGCAACAAGTCATTGTCCAGTGCAGCAACAAGTTATTGTCCAGTGCAGCAACAAGTCATTGTCCAGTGCAGCAAGAGGTCATTGTCCAGTGCAGCAACAAGTCATTGTCCAGTGCAGCAACAAGTCATTGTCCAGTGCAGCAACAAGTTATTGTCCAGTGCAGCAACAAGTCATTGTCCAGTGCAGCAACAAGTCATTGTCCAGTGCAGCAACAAGTTATTGTCCAGTGCAGCAACAAGTCATTGTCCAGTGCACCAACAAGTCATTGTCCAGTGCAGCAACAAGTCATTGTCCAGTGCAGCAACAAGTTATTGTCCAGTGCAGCAACAAGTTATTGTCCAGTGCAGCATCAAGTCATTGTCCAGTGCAGCAAGAGGTCATTGTCCAGTGCAGCAACAAGTTATTGTCCAGTGCAGCAACAAGTCATTGTCCAGTGCAGTAACAAATTATTGTCCAGTGCAGCAACAAGTCATTGTCCAGTGCAGCAACAAGTCATTGTCCAGTGCAGCAACAAGTCATTGTCCAGTGCAGCAACAAATTATTGTCCAGTGCAGCAACAAGTCATTGTCCAGTGCAGCAACAAGTCATTGTCCAGTGCAGCAACAAATTATTGTCCAGTGCAGCAACAAGTCATTGTCCAGTGCAGCAACAAGTCATTGTCCAGTGCAGCAACAAGTCATTGTCCAGTGCAGCAACAAGTCATTGTCCAGTGCAGCAACAAAATATTGTCCAGTGCAGCAACAAGTCATTGTCCAGTGCAGCAACAAGTCGTTGTCCAGTGCAGCAACAAATTATTGTCCAGTGCAGCAACAAGTCATTGTCCAGTGCAGCAACAAGTCATTGTCCAGTGCAGCAACAAGTCATTGTCCAGTGCAGCAACAAGTCATTGTCCAGTGCAGCAACAAATTATTGTCCAGTGCAGCAACAAGTCATTGTCCAGTGCAGCAACAAGTCGTTGTCCAGTGCAGCAACAAATCATTGTCCAGTGCAGCAACAAGTAATTGTCCAGTGCAGTAACAAATTATTGTCCAGTGCAGCAACAAGTCATTGTCCAGTGCAGCAACAAGTCATTGTCCAGTGCAGCAACAAGTCATTGTCCAGTGCAGCAACAAGTCATTGTCCAGTGCAGCAACAAATTATTGTCCAGTGCAGCAACAAGTCATTGTCCAGTGCAGCAACAAGTCGTTGTCCAGTGCAGCAACAAATCATTGTCCAGTGCAGCAACAAGTAATTGTCCAGTGCAGTAACAAATTATTGTCCAGTGCAGCAACAAGTCATTGTCCAGTGCAGCAACAAGTCATTGTCCAGTGCAGCAACAAGTCATTGTCCAGTGCAGCAACAAGTCATTGTCCAGTGCAGCAACAAGTCATTGTCCAGTGCAGCAACAAGTCATTGTCCAGTGCAGCAACAAGACATTGTCCAGTGCAGCAACAAGTCATTGTCCAGTGCAGCAACAAGTCGTTGTCCAGTGCAGCAACAAGTTGTTGTCCAGTGCAGCAACAAGTCATTGTCCAGTGCAGCAACAAGTCATTGTCCAGTGCAGCAACAAGTCATTGTCCAGTGCAGCAACAAGTTGTTGTCCAGTGCAGCAACAAGTCATTGTCCAGTGCAGCAACAAGTCATTGTCCAGTGCAGCAACAAGTCATTGTCCAGTGCAGCAACAAATTATTGTCCAGTGCAGCAACAAGTCATTGTCCAGTGCAGCAACAAGTCATTGTCCAGTGCAGCAACAAGTCATTGTCCAGTGCAGCAACAAGTCATTGTCCAGTGCAGCAACAAATTATTGTCCAGTGCAGCAACAAGTCATTGTCCAGTGCAGCAACAAGTCGTTGTCCAGTGCAGCAACAAATTATTGTCCAGTGCAGCAACAAGTCATTGTCCAGTGCAGCAACAAGTCATTGTCCAGTGCAGCAACAAGTCATTGTCCAGTGCAGCAACAAGTCATTGTCCAGTGCAGCAACAAATTATTGTCCAGTGCAGCAACAAGTCATTGTCCAGTGCAGCAACAAGTCGTTGTCCAGTGCAGCAACAAATCATTGTCCAGTGCAGCAACAAGTAATTGTCCAGTGCAGTAACAAATTATTGTCCAGTGCAGCAACAAGTCATTGTCCAGTGCAGCAACAAGTCATTGTCCAGTGCAGCAACAAGTCATTGTCCAGTGCAGCAACAAGTCATTGTCCAGTGCAGCAACAAATTATTGTCCAGTGCAGCAACAAGTCATTGTCCAGTGCAGCAACAAGTCGTTGTCCAGTGCAGCAACAAATCATTGTCCAGTGCAGCAACAAGTAATTGTCCAGTGCAGTAACAAATTATTGTCCAGTGCAGCAACAAGTCATTGTCCAGTGCAGCAACAAGTCATTGTCCAGTGCAGCAACAAGTCATTGTCCAGTGCAGCAACAAGTCATTGTCCAGTGCAGCAACAAGTCATTGTCCAGTGCAGCAACAAGTCATTGTCCAGTGCAGCAACAAGACATTGTCCAGTGCAGCAACAAGTCATTGTCCAGTGCAGCAACAAGTCGTTGTCCAGTGCAGCAACAAGTTGTTGTCCAGTGCAGCAACAAGTCATTGTCCAGTGCAGCAACAAGTCATTGTCCAGTGCAGCAACAAGTTGTTGTCCAGTGCAGCAACAAGTCATTGTCCAGTGCAGCAACAAGTCATTGTCCAGTGCAGCAACAAGTCGTTGTCCAGTGCAGCAACAAGTTGTTGTCCAGTGCAGCAACAAGTCATTGTCCAGTGCAGCAACAAGTCGTTGTTCAGTGCAGCAACAAGTCATTTTCCAGTTTAGCAACAAGTCATTTTCCAGTGCAGCAACAAGTCATTGTCCAGTGCAGCAATAAGTCATTGTCCAGTGGAGCAACAAGACATCGTCCAGTGCAACAACAAATCATTGTCCAGTGCAGCAACAAGTCATTGTCCAGTGCAACAACAAGTCATTGTCCAGTGCAGCAACAAGTCATTGTCCAGCGTCAAACAACAAGTCATTGTCCAGTGCAGCAACAAGTCATTGTCCAGTGCAACAACAAGTCATTGTCCAGTGCAGCAACAAGTCATTGTCCAGCGTCAAACAACAAGTCATTGTCCAGTGCAGCCACAAGTCATTGTCCAGTGCAGCAACAAGTCTATGTCCAGTGCAGCAACAAGTCATTGTCCAGCATCAAACAACACTTCATTTTCCAGTGCAGCCACAAGTCATTGTCCAGTGCAGCAACAAGTCATTGTCCAGTGCAGCAACAAGTCATTGTCGAGCGTCAAACAACAAGTCATTATCCAGTGCAGCTACAAGTCATTGTCCAGCGTCAAACAACAAGTCATTGTCCAGTGCAGCCACAAGTCATTGTCCAGTGCAGCAACAAGTCTATGTCCAGTGCAGCAACAAGTCATTGTCCAGCGTCAAACAACAAGTCATTGTCCAGTGCAGCAACAAGTTATTGTCTAGTGTAGCAACAAGTCATTGTTCAGTGCAGCAACAAGTCATTGTCCAGTGCAGCAACAATTCATTGTCCAGTGCAGCAACAAGTCATTGTCTAGCGTCAAACAACAAGTCATTGTCCAGTGCAGCAACAAGTTATTGTCTAGTGTAGCAACAAGTCATTGTTCAGTGCAGCAACAAGTCATTGTCCAGTGCAGCAACAATTCATTGTCCAGTGCAGCAACAATTCATTGTCCAGTGGAGCAACAATTCATTGTCCAGTGCAGCAACAAGTCGTTGTTCAGTGCAGCAACAAGTCATTGTCCAGCGTCAAACAACAAGTCATTGTCCAGTGCAGCAACAAGTCATTGTCCAGTGCAGCAACAAGTCTATGTCCAGTGCAGCAACAAATCATTGTCCAGTGAAGCAACAAGTAATTGTCCAGTGCAGCAACAAGTCATTGTCCAGTGCAGCAACAAGTCATTGTCCAGTGCAGCAACAAGTCATTGTCCAGTGCAGCAACAAGTCATTGTCCAGTGAAGCAACAAGCAATTGTCCAGTGCAGCAATAAGTCATTGTCCAGTGAAGCAACAAATCATTGTCCAGTGCAGCAACAAGTCGTTGTCCAGTACAGCAACAAGTCATTGTCCAGTGCAGCAACAAGTCATTGTCCAGTGCAGCAACAAGTAATTGTCCAGTGCAGCAAAAAGTCATTGTCCAGTGCAGCAACAAGTAATTGTCCAGTGCAGCAACAAGTCATTGTCCAGTGCAGCAACAAGTAATTGTCCAGTGCAGCAACAAGTCATTGTCTAGTGCAGCAACAAGTCATTGTCCAGTGCAGCAACAAGTAATTGTCCAGTGCAGCAACAAGTAATTGTCCAGTGCAGCAACAAGTAATTGTCCAGTGCAGCAACAAATCATTGTCCAGTGAAGCAACAAATCATTGTCCAGTGCAGCAACAAGTCATTGTCCAGTACAGCAACAAGTCATTGTCCAGTACAGCAACAAGTCATTGTCCAGTACAGCAACAAGTCATTGTCCAGTGCAGCAACAAGTCATTGTCCAGCGTCAAACAACAAGTCATTGTCCAGTGCAGCAACAAGTTATTGTCCAGTGCAGCAACAAGTCATTGTCAAGTGCAGCAACAAATCATTGTCCAGTGCAGTAACAAGTAATTGTCCAGTGCAGCAACAAATCATTGTCCAGTGCAGCAACAAGTCATTGTCCAGTTCAGCAACAAGTCATTGTCCAGTTCAGCAACAAGTTATTGTCCAGTGCAGCAACAAGTTATTGTCCAGTGCAGCAACAAATCATTGTCCAGTGCAGCAACAAGTCATTGTTCAGCGTCAAACAACAAGTCATTGTCCAGTGCAGCAACAAGTCATTGTCCAGTGCAGCAATTAGTCATTGTCCAGTGCAGCAACAAGACATTGTCCAGTGCAGCAACAAGTCATTGTCCAGTGCAGCAACAAGTCATTGTCCAGTGCAACAACAAATCATTGTCCAGTGCAGCAACAAATCATTGTCCAGTGCAGCAACAAGTATTTTCCAGTGCAGCAATAAGTCGTTGTCCAGTCCAGCAACAAGTAATTGTCCAGTGCAGCAATAAGTCATTGTCCAGTGCAGCAACAAGTCATTGTCCAGTGCAGCAACAAATTGTTGTCCAGTGCAGCAACAAGTCATTGTCCAGTGCAGCAACAAGTCGTTGTCCAGTGCAGCAACAAGTTGTTGTCCAGTGCAGCAACAAGTCATTGTCCAATGCAGCAACAAGTCTTTGTTCAGTGCAGTAACAAGTCATTTTCCAGTTTAGCAACAAGTCATTTTCCAGTGCAGCAACAAGTCATTGTCCAGTGCAGCAATAAGTCATTGTCCAGTGGAGCAACAAGACATCGTCCAGTGCAGCAACAAGTCATTGTCCAGTGCAACAACAAATCATTGTCCAGTGCAGCAACAAGTCATTGTCCAGTGCAACAACAAGTCATTGTCCAGTGCAGCAACAAGTCATTGTCCAGCGTCAAACAACAAGTCATTGTCCAGTGCAGCAACAAGTCATTGTCCAGTGCAGCAACAAGTCATTGTCCAGCGTCAAACAACAAGTCATTGTCCAGTGCAGCAACAAGTCATTGTCCAGTGCAGCAACAAGTCATTGTCCAGCGTCAAACAACAAGTCATTGTCCAGTGCAGCCACAAGTCATTGTCCAGTGCAGCAACAAGTCTATGTCCAGTGCAGCAACAAGTCATTGTCCAGCATCAAACAACACTTCATTTTCCAGTGCAGCCACAAGTCATTGTCCAGTGCAGCAACAAGTCATTGTCGAGCGTCAAACAACAAGTCATTATCCAGTGCAGCTACAAGTCATTGTCCAGCGTCAAACAACAAGTCATTGTCCAGTGCAGCCACAAGTCATTGTCCAGTGCAGCAACAAGTCTATGTCCAGTGCAGCAACAAGTCATTGTCCAGCGTCAAACAACAAGTCATTGTCCAGTGCAGCAACAAGTCATTGTCCAGCGTCAAACAACAAGTCATTGTCCAGTGCAGCAACAAGTTATTGTCTAGTGTAGCAACAAGTCATTGTTCAGTGCAGCAACAAGTCATTGTCCAGTGCAGCAACAAGTCATTGTCCAGTGGAGCAACAATTCATTGTCCAGTGCAGCAACAAGTCGTTGTTCAGTGCAGCAACAAGTCATTGTCCAGCGTCAAACAACAAGTCATTGTCCAGTGCAGCAACAAGTCATTGTCCAGTGCAGCAACAAGTCTATGTCCAGTGCAGCAACAAGTCGTTGTCCAGTGCAGCAACAAGTCGTTGTCCAGTGCAGCAACAAGTCATTGTCCAGTGCAGCAACAAGTCATTGGCCAGTGCATCAACAAGTCATTGTCCAGCGTCAAACAACAAGTCATTGTCCAGTGCAGCCACAAGTCATTGTGCAGTGCAGCAACAAGTCTATGTCCAGTGCAGCAACAAGTCGTTGTCCAGTGCAGCAACAAGTCATTGTCCAGTGCAGCAACAAGTCATTGTCCAGTGCAGCAACAAGTCATTGTCCAGTGCAGAAACAAGTCATTGTCCAGTGCAGCAACAAGTCACTGTCCAGTGCAGCAACAAGTCATTGTCCAGTGCAGCAACAAGTCATTGTCCAGTGCAGCAACAAGTCATTGTCCAGTGCAGCAACAAGTCGTTGTTCAGTGCAGCAACAAGTCATTGTCCAGTGTAGCAACAATTCATTGTCCAGTGCAGCAACAAGTCATTGTCCAGTGCAGCAACAAGTTATTGTCCAGTGCAGCAACAAGTTATTGTCCAATGCAGCAACAAGTCATTGTCCAGTGCAGCAACAAGTCGTTGTTCAGTGCAGCAATTAATCATTGTCCAGTGCAGAAACAAGTTATTGTCCAGTGCAGCAACAAGTCATTGTCCAGTGCAGCAACAAGTCATTGTCCAGTGCAGCAACAAGTCATTGTTCAGCGTCAAACAACAAGTCATTGTCCAGTGCAGCAACAAGTCGTTGTCCAGTCCAGCAACAAGTCATTGTCCAGTGCAGCAATAAGTCATTGTCCAGTGCAGCAACAAGACATTGTCCAGTGCAGCAACAAGTCATTGTCCAGTGCAGCAACAAGTCATTGTCCAGTGCAACAACAAATCATTGTCCAGTGCAGCAACAAGTCATTGTCCAGTGCAGCAACAAATCATTGTCCAGTGCAGCAACAAGTATTTTCCAGTGCAGCAATAAGTCGTTGTCCAGTGCAGCAACAAGTAATTGTCCAGTGCAGCAATAAGTCATTGTCCAGTGCAGCAACAAGTCATTGTCCAGTGCAGCAACAAGTCATTGTCCAGTGCAGCAACAAATTGTTGTCCAGTGCAGCAACAAGTCATTGTCCAGTGCAGCAACAAATTGTTGTCCAGTGCAGCAACAAGTCATTGTCCAGTGCAGCAACAAGTCGTTGTCCAGTGCAGCAACAAGTTGTTGTCCAGTGCAGCAACAAGTCATTTTCCAGTTTAGCAACAAGTCATTTTCCAGTGCAGCAACAAGTCATTGTCCAGTGCAGCAATAAGTCATTGTCCAGTGGAGCAACAAGACATCGTCCAGTGCAACAACAAATCATTGTCCAGTGCAGCAACAAGTCATTGTCCAGTGCAACAACAAGTCATTGTCCAGTGCAGCAACAAGTCATTGTCCAGCGTCAAACAACAAGTCATTGTCCAGTGCAGCAACAAGTCATTGTCCAGTGCAACAACAAGTCATTGTCCAGTGCAGCAACAAGTCATTGTCCAGCGTCAAACAACAAGTCATTGTCCAGTACAGCAACAAGTCATTGTCCAGTGCAGCAACAAGTCATTGTCCAGTACAGCAACAAGTCATTGTCCAGTGCAGCAACAAGTCATTGTCCAGCGTCAAACAACAAGTCATTGTCCAGTGCAGCAACAAGTTATTGTCCAGTGCAGCAACAAGTCATTGTCAAGTGCAGCAACAAATCATTGTCCAGTGCAGTAACAAGTAATTGTCCAGTGCAGCAACAAATCATTGTCCAGTGCAGCAACAAGTCATTGTCCAGTTCAGCAACAAGTCATTGTCCAGTTCAGCAACAAGTTATTGTCCAGTGCAGCAACAAGTTATTGTCCAGTGCAGCAACAAATCATTGTCCAGTGCAGCAACAAGTCATTGTTCAGCGTCAAACAACAAGTCATTGTCCAGTGCAGCAATAAGTCATTGTCCAGTGCAGCAACAAGACATTGTCCAGTGCAGCAACAAGTCATTGTCCAGTGCAGCAACAAGTCATTGTCCAGTGCAACAACAAATCATTGTCCAGTGCAGCAACAAGTCATTGTCCAGTGCAGCAACAAGTATTTTCCAGTGCAGCAATAAGTCGTTGTCCAGTCCAGCAACAAGTAATTGTCCAGTGCAGCAATAAGTCATTGTCCAGTGCAGCAACAAGTCATTGTCCAGTGCAGCAACAAGTCATTGTCCAGTGCAGCAACAAATTGTTGTCCAGTGCAGCAACAAGTCATTGTCCAGTGCAGCAACAAGTCGTTGTCCAGTGCAGCAACAAGTTGTTGTCCAGTGCAGCAACAAGTCATTGTCCAATGCAGCAACAAGTCTTTGTTCAGTGCAGTAACAAGTCATTTTCCAGTTTAGCAACAAGTCATTTTCCAGTGCAGCAACAAGTCATTGTCCAGTGCAGCAATAAGTCATTGTCCAGTGGAGCAACAAGACATCGTCCAGTGCAGCAACAAGTCATTGTCCAGTGCAACAACAAATCATTGTCCAGTGCAGCAACAAGTCATTGTCCAGTGCAACAACAAGTCATTGTCCAGTGCAGCAACAAGTCATTGTCCAGCGTCAAACAAGTCATTGTCCAGTGCAGCAACAAGTCATTGTCCAGTGCAGCAACAAGTCAT
This sequence comes from Nerophis lumbriciformis, assembly GCF_033978685.3. Lineage (NCBI taxonomy): Eukaryota > Metazoa > Chordata > Actinopteri > Syngnathiformes > Syngnathidae > Nerophis > Nerophis lumbriciformis. The sequence continues at coordinate 18,627,013 of NC_084571.2, read as the reverse complement.
TGTCCAGCGTCAAACAACAAGTCATTGTCCAGTGCAGCAACAAGTCATTGTCCAGTGCAGCAACAAGTCATTGTCCAGCGTCAAACAACAAGTCATTGTCCAGTGCAGCCACAAGTCATTGTCCAGTGCAGCAACAAGTCTATGTCCAGTGCAGCAACAAGTCATTGTCCAGCATCAAACAACACTTCATTTTCCAGTGCAGCCACAAGTCATTGTCCAGTGCAGCAACAAGTCATTGTCGAGCGTCAATCAACAAGTCATTATCCAGTGCAGCTACAAGTCATTGTCCAGCGTCAAACAACAAGTCATTGTCCAGTGCAGCCACAAGTCATTGTCCAGTGCAGCAACAAGTCTATGTCCAGTGCAGCAACAAGTCATTGTCCAGCGTCAAACAACAAGTCATTGTCCAGTGCAGCAACAAGTCATTGTCCAGCGTCAAACAACAAGTCATTGTCCAGTGCAGCAACAAGTTATTGTCTAGTGTAGCAACAAGTCATTGTTCAGTGCAGCAACAAGTCATTGTCCAGTGCAGCAACAAGTCATTGTCCAGTGGAGCAACAATTCATTGTCCAGTGCAGCAACAAGTCGTTGTTCAGTGCAGCAACAAGTCATTGTCCAGCGTCAAACAACAAGTCATTGTCCAGTGCAGCAACAAGTCATTGTCCAGTGCAGCAACAAGTCTATGTCCAGTGCAGCAACAAGTCGTTGTCCAGTGCAGCAACAAGTCGTTGTCCAGTGCAGCAACAAGTCATTGTCCAGTGCAGCAACAAGTCATTGGCCAGTGCATCAACAAGTCATTGTCCAGCGTCAAACAACAAGTCATTGTCCAGTGCAGCCACAAGTCATTGTGCAGTGCAGCAACAAGTCTATGTCCAGTGCAGCAACAAGTCGTTGTCCAGTGCAGCAACAAGTCATTGTCCAGTGCAGCAACAAGTCATTGTCCAGTGCAGCAACAAGTCATTGTCCAGTGCAGAAACAAGTCATTGTCCAGTGCAGCAACAAGTCACTGTCCAGTGCAGCAACAAGTCATTGTCCAGTGCAGCAACAAGTCATTGTCCAGTGCAGCAACAAGTCATTGTCCAGTGCAGCAACAAGTCGTTGTTCAGTGCAGCAACAAGTCATTGTCCAGTGTAGCAACAATTCATTGTCCAGTGCAGCAACAAGTCATTGTCCAGTGCAGCAACAAGTTATTGTCCAGTGCAGCAACAAGTTATTGTCCAATGCAGCAACAAGTCATTGTCCAGTGCAGCAACAAGTCGTTGTTCAGTGCAGCAATTAATCATTGTCCAGTGCAGAAACAAGTTATTGTCCAGTGCAGCAACAAGTCATTGTCCAGTGCAGCAACAAGTCATTGTCCAGTGCAGCAACAAGTCATTGTTCAGCGTCAAACAACAAGTCATTGTCCAGTGCAGCAACAAGTCGTTGTCCAGTGCAGCAACAAGTCATTGTCCAGTGCAGCAATAAGTCATTGTCCAGTGCATTAACAAGACATTGTCCAGTGCAGCAACAAGTCATTGTCCAGTGCAGCAACAAGTTATTGTCCAGTGCAACAACAAATCATTGTCCAGTGCAGCAACAAGTCATTGTCCAGTGCAGCAACAAATCATTGTCCAGTGCAGCAACAAGTATTTTCCAGTGCAGCAATAAGTCGTTGTCCAGTGCAGCAACAAGTAATTGTCCAGTGCAGCAATAAGTCATTGTCCAGTGCAGCAACAAGTCATTGTCCAGTGCAGCAACAAGTCATTGTCCAGTGCAGCAACAAATTGTTGTCCAGTGCAGCAACAAGTCATTGTCCAGTGCAGCAACAAATTGTTGTCCAGTGCAGCAACAAGTCATTGTCCAGTGCAGCAACAAGTCGTTGTCCAGTGCAGCAACAAGTTGTTGTCCAGTGCAGCAACAAGTCATTTTCCAGTTTAGCAACAAGTCATTTTCCAGTGCAGCAACAAGTCATTGTCCAGTGCAGCAATAAGTCATTGTCCAGTGGAGCAACAAGACATCGTCCAGTGCAACAACAAATCATTGTCCAGTGCAGCAACAAGTCATTGTCCAGTGCAACAACAAGTCATTGTCCAGTGCAGCAACAAGTCATTGTCCAGCGTCAAACAACAAGTCATTGTCCAGTGCAGCAACAAGTCATTGTCCAGTGCAACAACAAGTCATTGTCCAGTGCAGCAACAAGTCATTGTCCAGCGTCAAACAACAAGTCATTGTCCAGTGCAGCCACAAGTCATTGTCCAGTGCAGCAACAAGTCTATGTCCAGTGCAGCAACAAGTCATTGTCCAGCATCAAACAACACTTCATTTTCCAGTGCAGCCACAAGTCATTGTCCAGTGCAGCAACAAGTCATTGTCCAGTGCAGCAACAAGTCATTGTCGAGCGTCAAACAACAAGTCATTGTCCAGTGCAGCAACAAGTCATTGTCCAGCGTCAAACAACAAGTCATTGTCCAGTGCAGCCACAAGTCATTGTCCAGTGCAGCAACAAGTCTATGTCCAGTGCAGCAACAAGTCATTGTCCAGCGTCAAACAACAAGTCATTGTCCAGTGCAGCAACAAGTCATTGTCCAGCGTCAAACAGCAAGTCATTGTCCAGTGCAGCAACAAGTTATTGTCTAGTGTAGCAACAAGTCATTGTTCAGTGCAGCAACAAGTCATTGTCCAGTGCAGCAACAATTCATTGTCCAGTGGAGCAACAATTCATTGTCCAGTGCAGCAACAAGTCGTTGTTCAGTGCAGCAACAAGTCATTGTCCAGTGCAGCAACAAGTTGTTGTCCAGTGCAGCAACAAGTCATTTTCCAGTTTAGCAACAAGTCATTTTCCAGTGCAGCAACAAGTCATTGTCCAGTGCAGCAATAAGTCATTGTCCAGTGGAGCAACAAGACATCGTCCAGTGCAACAACAAATCATTGTCCAGTGCAGCAACAAGTCATTGTCCAGTGCAACAACAAGTCATTGTCCAGTGCAGCAACAAGTCATTGTCCAGCGTCAAACAACAAGTCATTGTCCAGTGCAGCAACAAGTCATTGTCCAGTGCAACAACAAGTCATTGTCCAGTGCAGCAACAAGTCATTGTCCAGCGTCAAACAACAAGTCATTGTCCAGTGCAGCCACAAGTCATTGTCCAGTGCAGCAACAAGTCTATGTCCAGTGCAGCAACAAGTCATTGTCCAGCATCAAACAACACTTCATTTTCCAGTGCAGCCACAAGTCATTGTCCAGTGCAGCAACAAGTCATTGTCCAGTGCAGCAACAAGTCATTGTCGAGCGTCAAACAACAAGTCATTATCCAGTGCAGCTACAAGTCATTGTCCAGCGTCAAACAACAAGTCATTGTCCAGTGCAGCCACAAGTCATTGTCCAGTGCAGCAACAAGTCTATGTCCAGTGCAGCAACAAGTCATTGTCCAGCGTCAAACAACAAGTCATTGTCCAGTGCAGCAACAAGTCATTGTCCAGCGTCAAACAACAAGTCATTGTCCAGTGCAGCAACAAGTTATTGTCTAGTGTAGCAACAAGTCATTGTCCAGTGCAGCAACAATTCATTGTCCAGTGGAGCAACAATTCATTGTCCAGTGCAGCAACAAGTCGTTGTTCAGTGCAGCAACAAGTCATTGTCCAGCGTCAAACAACAAGTCATTGTCCAGTGCAGCAACAAGTCATTGTCCAGTGCAGCAACAAGTCTATGTCCAGTGCAGCAACAAGTCGTTGTCCAGTGCAGCAACAAGTTGTTGTCCAGTGCAGCAACAAGTCATTGTCCAGTGCAGCAACAAGTCATTGTCCAGTGCATCAACAAGTCATTGTCCAGCGTCAAACAACAAGTCATTGTCCAGTGCAGCCACAAGTCATTGTGCAGTGCAGCAACAAGTCTATGTCCAGTGCAGCAACAAGTCGTTGTCCAGTGCAGCAACAAGTTATTGTCCAGTGCAGCAACAAGTCATTGTCCAGTGCAGCAACAAGTCATTGTCCAGTGCAGAAACAAGTCATTGTCCAGTGCAGCAACAAGTCACTGTCCAGTGCAGCAACAAGTCATTGTCCAGTGCAGCAACAATTCATTGTCCAGTGCAGCAACAAGTCATTGTCCAGTGCAGCAACAAGTCGTTGTTCAGTGCAGCAACAAGTCATTGTCCAGCGTTAAACAACAAGTCATTGTCCAGTGTAGCAACAATTCATTGTCCAGTGCAGCAACAAGTCATTGTCCAGTGCAAGAACAAGTTATTGACCAGTGCAGCAACAAGTCATTGTCCAGTGCAGCAACAAGTTATTGTCCAGTGCAGCAACAAGTTATTGTCCAATGCAGCAACAAGTCATTGTCCAGTGCAGCAACAAGTCGTTGTTCAGTGCAGCAATTAATCATTGTCCAGTGCAGAAACAAGTTATTGTCCAGTGCAGCAACAAGTCATTGTCCAGTGCAGCAACAAGTCATTGTCCAGTGCAGCAACAAATTATTGTCCAGTGCAGCAACAAGTCATTGTCCAGTGCAGCAACAAATTATTGTCCAGTGCAAGAACAAGTTATTGACCAGTGCAGCAACAAGTCATTGTCCAGTGCAGCAACAAGTCATTGTCCAGTGCAGCAACAAGTCATTGTCCAGTGCAGCAACAAGTCATTGTCCAGTGCAGCAACAAGTCATTGTCCAGTGCAGCAACAAGTCATTGTCCAGTGCAGCAACAAGTCATTGTCCAGTGCAGCAACAAGTCATTGTCCAGTGCAGTAACAAATTATTGTCCAGTGCAAGAACAAGTTATTGACCAGTGCAGCAACAAGTCATTGTCCAGTGCAGCAACAAGTCATTGTCCAGTGCAGCAACAAGTCATTGTCCAGTGCAGCAACAAATTATTGTCCAGTGCAAGAACAAGTTATTGACCAGTGCAGCAACAAGTCATTGTCCAGTGCAGCAGCAAGTCATTGTCCAGTGCAGCAACAAATCATTGTCCAGTGCAGCAACAAGTATTTTCCAGTACAGCAACAAGTCGTTGTCCCGTGCAGCAACAAGTATTTGTCCAGTGCATCAACAAGTCAATGTCCAGTGCAGCAACAAGTCATTGTCCAGTGCAGCAACAAGTCATTGTCCAGTGCAGCAACAAATTATTGTCCAGTGCAGCAACAAGTCATTGTCCAGTGCAGCAACAAATTATTGTCCAGTGCAAGAACAAGTTATTGACCAGTGCAGCAACAAGTCATTGTCCAGTGCAGCAACAAGTCATTGTCCAGTGCAGCAACAAGTCATTGACCAGTGTCAAACAACAAGTCATTGTCCAGTGCAACAACAAGTCATTGTCCAGTGCAGCAACAAGTCATTGTCCAGTGCAGTAACAAATTATTGTCTAGTGCAAGAACAAGTTATTGACCAGTGCAGCAACAAGTCATTGTCCAGTGCAGCAACAAGTCATTGTCCAGTGCAGTAACAAGTCATTGTCCAGTGCAGCAACAAGTCGTTGTTCAGTGCAGCAACAAGTCATTGTCCAGTGCAGCAACAAGTCATTGTCCAGTGCAGCAACAAGTCGTTGTTCAGTGCAGCAACAAGTCATTGTCCAGCGTTAAACAACAAGTCATTGTCCAGTGTAGCAACAATTCATTGTCCAGTGCAGCAACAAGTCATTTTCCAGTGCAGCAACAAGTTATTGTCCAGTGCAGTAACAAGTCGTTGTTCAGTGCAGCAATTAATCATTGTCCAGTGCAGAAACAAGTTATTGTCCAGTGCAGCAACAAGTCATTGTCCAGTGCAGCAACAAGTCATTGTCCAGTGCAGCAACAAATCATTGTCCAGTGCAGCAACAAATTATTGTCCAGTGCAAGAACAAGTTATTGACCAGTGCAGCAACAAGTCATTGTCCAGTGCAGCAACAAGTCATTGTCCAGTGCAGCAACAAGTCATTGTCCAGTGTCAAACAACAAGTCATTGTCCAGTGCAGCAACAAGTTATTGTCCAGTGCAGCAACAAGTCATTGTCCAATGCAGCAACACGTCATTGTCCAGTGCAGCAACAAGTCGTTGTTCAGTGCAGCAACAAATTATTGTCCAGTGCAAGAACAAGTTATTGACCAGTGCAGCAACAAGTCATTGTCCAGTGCAGCAACAAGTCATTGTCCAGTGCAGCAACAAGTCATTGTCCAGTGTCAAACAACAAGTCATTGTCCAGTGCAGCAACAAGTTATTGTCCAGTGCAGCAACAAGTCATTGTCCAATGCAGCAACACGTCATTGTCCAGTGCAGCAACAAGTCGTTGTTCAGTGCAGCAACAAATTATTGTCCAGTGCAAGAACAAGTTATTGACCAGTGCAGCAACAAGTCATTGTCCAGTGCAGCAACAAGTCATTGTCCAGTGCAGCAACAAGTCATTGTCCAGTGTCAAACAACAAGTCATTGTCCAGTGCAGCAACAAGTTATTGTCCAGTGCAGCAACAAGTCATTGTCCAGTGCAGCAACAAGTCATTGTCCAGTGCAGCAACAAGTCATTGTCCAGCGTCAAACAACAAGTCATTGCATCAACAGTGTAGTGACAAACCGCACCCATGTAGTAAACATCACATTAGACAACTGAAAAGGTAAATCCAGCGTCCTCCTTTTGCTACCATTGCCTCTGTAATGAGGCTACTTGTTCAGTCCAGCCTGAGCTCAACTCACAGCAGGCTGAATGAAGAATATCTTTACTCTTCCTCACTCCAGCTATGGATGAAGAACACCAATTAATCACGGCAGCATCTGTACCAAAGCCTACATGACCTTGGACTAATGCATCAATGTTTATTGACTCACATATCACATTGCAGGAAAATAATAATATATATTTATGTTTTTGAATAATATAAATGTTGTATCATTACAATAATATATATTAAGATGTATATCAACTGAAACCAAAAATAAAGGTACTGTCAACATGGACACACTTAAAGGGAAACTGCACTATTTTTGGACTGTCGCCTATCATTCACAATACTTAAAACAAACACACATTTTCTTTTTTTGTTTTATACATTCTATCTTGTAAATAAACACCAGCAAGAGTCAGCTAAGAACGGAGGTAACGGGATTCACTCTGTTCTGCTTATAAAGTGCTCTGAAACACATTCAACAACCCCCATCATAGTTTTACACACATGCTGTATATGTCATGTAGTAACATTCATAATAACATGCAATGTTTACATATTTTATGTACACACTGTAAGTATATATGTCATGTAGTAACATTCATAATAACATGTCATGTTTACATATTTTATATACACACTGTAAGTATATATGTCATGTAGTAACATTCATAATAACATGTAATATTTACATATTTTATATACACACTGTAAGTATATATGTAATACAGTAACATTCATAATAACATGTAATATATACGTGATGTAAGTATTTATGTCATGTAGTAACATTCATAATAACATGTAATATATACATGATGTAAGTATATACGTAATGTAGTAACATTCATAATAACATGTCATGTTTACATATTTTATATACACACTGTAAGTATATATGTCATGTAGTAACATTCATAATAACATGTAATATATACATGATGTAAGTATATATGTAATGTAGTAACATTCATAATAACATGTAATATATACATGATGTAAGTATATACGTAATGTAGTAACATTCATAATAACATGTCATGTTTACATATTTTATATACACACTGTAAGTATATATGTCATGTAGTAACATTCATAATAACATGTAATATATACATGATGTAAGTATATATGTAATGTAGTAACATTCATAATAACATGTAATATATACATGATGTAAGTATATACGTAATGTAGTAACATTCATAATAACATATCATTTTTACATATTTTATACACACTGTAAGTATATATGTCATGTAGTAACATTCATAATAACATGTAATATATACATGATGTAAGTATATATGTAATGTAGTAACATTCATAATAACATGTAATATATACATGATGTAAGTATTTATGTCATGTAGTAACATTCATAATAACATGTAATATATACATGATGAGGGCTTCACGGTGGGAGAGGGGTTAGTGCATCTGCCTCACAATACGAAGGTCCTGAGTAGTCTTGGGTTCAATCCCGGGCTCGGGATCTTTCTGTGTGGAGTTTGCATGTCCTCCCCGTGACTGCGTGGGTTCCCTCCGGGTACTCCGGCTTCCTCCCACTTCCAAAGACATGCACCTGGGGATAAGTTGATTGGCAACACTAAATTGGCCCTAGTGTGTGGATGTGAGTGTGAATGTTGTCTGTCTATCTGTGTTGGCCCTGCGATGAGATGGCGACTTGTCCAGGGTGTACCCCGCCTTCCGCCCGATTGTAGCTGAGATAGGCTCCAGCGCCCCCCGCAACCCCAAAGGGAATAAGCGGTAGAAAATGGATGGGATGGATATACATGATGTAAGTATATACGTAATGTAGTAACATTCATAATAACATGTCATATTCACGTATTTTGATCATCTTAAGCATATGGCGACATATTAATTTCACAGACGCATCACAACATTCGCTCTTACCTTGAACATTAACAGAAACCACTTATTATAGAAGACTTGATGAGAGACAACAAAGACTACTTTGGGACAAATGATGGTTCAAAGACTTCTATTTTTGATCCTGAATATAAGGAAGATAAGCTAAAGGTTTAAGAAGCTGAGTACTAATCAGATGCATCAAGTAGCAGTATTGCTAATTGCTAAACAAGATATACAAACATGGACAGCACGGTGGAAGAGGGGTTGTGCATCTGCCTCACAATACGAAGGTCCTGAGTAGTCTTGGGTTCAATCCCGGGCTCGGGATCTTTCTGTGTGGAGTTTGCATGTCCTCCCCGTGACTGCGTGGGTTCCCTCCGGGCACTCCGGCTTCCTCCCACCTCCAAAGACATGCACCTGGGGATAGGTTGATTGGCAACACTAAATTGGCCCTAGTGTGTGGATGTGAGTGTGAATGTTGTCTGTCTATCTGTGTTGGCCCTGTGATGAGGTGGCGACTTGTCCAGGGTGTACCCCGCCTTCCGCCCGATTGTAGCTGAGATAAGCTCCAGCGCCCCCCGCGACCCCAAAGGGAATAAGCGGTAGAAAATGGATGGATGGATGGATATACAAACATAATAAAACAATATCTTACTGTCCAATGTCTGCTCTCACTGTGATGCCAACTGATGGGATGTTTATATCTTCCCGTTTAGTTGAAGAATTAATCATAATATTCACGCTGGTAAAAAAAACAAAAAACTAACAACAAATAGAAACAAGTGTCTATCTCGCCATCTCCAGGTCTGAGTTGACTGTCAACTTCTCGGTTTATGGCCACAACCTTCTAGTGTGAGACATGATTTATCATCTACAATTAACTTTCACCATCTCAGAGGCCATGCAGAAGCTCACTGGCAAAATATGTCAACAGCTGCAATTGCTAATTAGCTCCCTGTGATCACTACAAGTAGTTCCTCGACATTAGCACTTAATATCGCTAATGCTTAATATTCAGGTTATGGAGTGTAAATGGAGTTTTGTTGGATGTTTTTTAGAGGGCTTTATGAGTCACGGGGTGGTGAGATGTGTCACCCCAAGGATGCAGACAATGGCAGGTGGAATGCAAGTTAAAAAAAACAACAATTTATTACTTGCAAGGAAGCGTGGAACCAAAACAGCACACGAAGCATCCATCTCAAAAAGAAGAGCAAGAGAGAATGATCCAACAGGGACCAGGTGGAACTAAATAGAACTAATGAAACAAGGAACAGGTGTGCTGACAGGACATGGAACCGGAAGTAAAGGTGTTGCAAAACACAGGGACCAAACAGGAAACAGTGACCAAACAAGAGCACCAGGACAGGAAGTGATTCTAAACACAGGAAAACCCAAACATAACCAAACTGTCAGCGGCACTTCTGACATTATAGATGACTCCCATTAGCTGCATTGTTGGCCACCTCGTACTTGCGTAGTAGGAGTTAGAATGCAGAAATAAACATACAACACGCAAGGATTGAGAATGATAGGCAACATCCTACACAAAGTGCAGTTCCCCTTTAAGAGTCTACTGGACTTGCATAAAGTGACTCTTGATATTGCACAGGTGAAGCAGTTTAAGCATGTTTGCACCAAAAAGCGACGTGATTGTATTGCATTCCACTCTATAAGGTAAGACTCCACACCATAGAGTCTACTACTGATGCTATGTTGCCTAGCAACAGCTATCCATTCTGTGAACAATAGTGTCAATAGTCAACTATTGGTCAGTCTAAACAAGTATCTTACTTACACATACAAAGAGTATTAAAAAGTAGCCAGTAACAAATGTGTCCACATCATTCAATTTCTCTGATGAATGAGCTTCCTTTAATTATTGTGGCCACCAGGTGTCGCCAAAAAAACAACAACCACTCCAATAAGTACATTCCAGATGGGAATAAAGGGTTTAGTGTTTTTTTTTAAAACCTATCAATGTCACTTGATCAAGCCTTTCCTACTACAAAACAATACGTGTGATTCCCGATGATATCGGATCAATATCGGTATTGGCCAAAACTCAGGGCTGCAATATCAGTATTGTATGGAAAGTAAAAAAGTTATCCCTATTTCATGCACCATATAATATTCAACACATGGCGAGAAGTTGTCACACCTGCTGATTAAACCGTGGATTGTTGAAATCTTTAGGGAGTGAAGGATCCAAGGCATCTGGTCCTTGTAACACCGGAAGAGGAGCCTGGTTCACGTAAGTCCAGCATGTTCACTGTAAACCGTGTCCTCCGCCAAGGCTGTAGTGTTCTTAACTTTCATGGACACAATCTCTAGGCTTGGCCAAGAGCCTTGAGGGTGTCCACTTTGGAGGCTTCAGGATCTAACCTCTTCTCTTGGCCGAGGACTTGGTCCTGATGGCCTCATCAAGCCGTGACCACCAGCTGAGTGTGACAATGTGTTTGATACTTCCCAACCAGGTTTAGGCACCACCACAGCACTGAAACAGCTCTGATCCAGGGGACAACACCTGAACACAGACGCAGGGAAAGTCTCTGTCTTGGTTCTGCTGGACCAGAGTGCCACCTTTGACACAGTTGACCATCTTATCTTATTCCAGAGGTTAGAACACTGGCTGGTTCAAGTCCTACCTCCATCACAGGACACACTTTGTTGAAACTGCCAACTGTGTCTCTGAGCAAATGGCTTTGACCTCTGGGGTTGCCCTGGGTTCCATTCTGAGCCCCCTATTGTTCAAGTATTGGCCACTACGCAGCATCAACCTGTCCTAGCACAACTATGCAGTTGACACTCAGATCGAGGTGTCACTGATGGCATTAACAGAAGTGTAGATAGAACATGTTAAAACAGAAAATTAGCAGATATTAACAGTAAATGAACAAGTAGATGAATAATCAATTTTTACAGTTTGTCCCTCATAATGTAGACAAAATAATAGGTAGATAAATGACACAATATGTTACTGCATATGTCAGCAGACTAATTATGAGTCTTTGTTTGTTTACTTACTACTAAAAGACAAGTTGTCTAGTATGTTTTATTTAAGGACTAAATTACAATAATAAACATATGTTTCATGTACTCTAAGATATTTTGTTACAATAAAGACAATAATGGCTTTTTTTGCGGTATCGAAATACATGTTGGTACCGGTACCAAAATATTGGTATGGGGACCACCCTAGATGCCAATATCCTCTTCCAAATTCAGTGTATTACTTCCCACACAAAATCTCTTCTATTACATCTCTACATAAAAGTCTATCTCTCCTCACCTGCAAGGTGTCAGGAGCCGCACTGAAATGAAACCCAGTGACAGTTGAAGAAACAAAAGCCGTGTCACAGAGGTCAATTAAACACCTCCCACTACGGCTTGGCATGGCTCAAAAGGCTGATTAACCCTTCTGACCAAGTACCCGTCCCAATCAGGAAAGCATGGCGTCAAACACAGGTCCACACCCACACAAGTCACATGGAAGAGAGAATATATTGTCCTGGGAAGACATTTGTTTAGACACAGATGGTTAA